>NC_140509.1:85301365-85776365 GCF_964339955.1 Pipistrellus hanaki | reverse complement strand
GAGTGTGTGTGTGTGATCACTGGGCAAACAGAAACCCGGGCGTGAGATGGCATTCCCGCGGCCGGGAAGGGCCTGTGGATGTGCAGGCGGGAACCCCCATCTGGTGTTGGGCCCCCGCCCCCCGTTTCCTGGCCCTGGAGCCACCGGCACGTGCGGTGACATCCTGCCCCCTTCCGACTCGGCTCCTCTCACAGGGGCTGCATCTTGTCCCGAGGACGGGGGTGTCACAGTGAGAAGAGGGGGCCCTGGCATCCAGTGGGGCGGGGGCGGGGTGCCGCAATGCACAGAACAGCCCCCACAAAGAGTGTCCGGGACAGGGCACCCCTTCCCTCTGCTGCCGACCGAGCCCCGAACAGCATCCTGTACTCTCCCCGACGCCCCACCCGCCCTCCTGCCCCCGCCCCCTCCCGCCTGGGAAACATCGCCAGGAAACTCACACCAGCGATGGAGACTGAGCAGGTCCCGTGGCACGGCCGCTGGCCCGGGGCTGCCCCCGACTGCAGGAGCCCAGAGGCCGCACCCACGCGGCGCCCACCGGGGAGGGGAGGGAGACCAGCCGGCTCGCCTCCCACCATGCCCACGGCTTCCACGCAAGTGGCTTCCCCAGAAAATCACAGCGTCCTGCCCAGCTCCCGTATTTACACCTGGACCCGAGGACGCTCGCCCCGGACGATCAAAAAAAAGCAAAAGCGAGCACAGACGCTCTGCCCTGAGGGGAAGGCACTGGGGACACCAGCCCGGCTCAGAGCCACAAGTTTCCAAAACAAGGGCCGGCAGGCCACGCTCTGCCAGCACAGGAGCTGGGGCGGGGAGCACAGGCCGGGAGCCCGGGGGCTCTGCGAGCGGGCGCCCCTCACTCTGGCCGGGGCGGCCGGACAGCGGAGACGGGGGCTCAGGGGGGTCAGAGGCGGCGGCGGGGGGCTGTCCCTCCGCACCCCGGGCCCCTGCCCCGCCGGCCTGCAGGGTCCTCTCCGAGGAGGGCTGGGGCCCCCCCTCGCTGGAGCAGGAGAGCCCCCCGGGCGGAGCTGAGCCAGCAGACGGCCCCCCGCGTATTAGCAGGAGCCGCGTTCACAGGCAGCAACTGCAAGCCTTCCCGCCGACCCCGAGTGGGACGGAGCCGGCGATCACCGGTGGCGGGTCCCCTCGAACCTCCTGGGCCAGGGAGAGGAGCCAGAGACCAGCCCGAGGGCAGGGCGGAGCCGGTGTCCGTAAGAGGGAACCAGCTCAGATTCCTGGCTCAGCCTGTGCCCGGCCCGGACCAATGCCCAGCTCGTTCAGCCTCAGTCTTGCCACCTGCAAAATGGAGCCACTCCTCTGGCTGCACAAAGCAGCTGTGATTGACGGAGAGGTACCAGTGTGTATACCCCTGCGCAGGGAGGGAGGGACACCCCGCCCAGGATTGGGCATCCGCTCCCTCTCTACATCTTGTAGAGAGGGAGCGGATGCCCTTCTCTACAAGATGTAGAGAGCCGTGGGGCAACCAGAAGCCCCGGAGGAGAGAGAGGGCCTGGGAGCGGGCACCGAGGCTGCACCCGGCCTGGCCGGGCTGTCCGGGGGCTGTCTCTGGGGTCCCAGCCTCTCCCCGCGCCGTCCAGCTCCTCTTCGCTGGGCTGCTCCCTGTCTCCACGGCCCCGCAGGAGCGGCGGGGTGACAGCCCAGCCCGTGGGGAGACCAGCCCGCCCTCTTCCCGGCCCTCTTCTCCAGCCGCCCTCACTGTGTCACAGGAGCCGGGCCCCTGGGACCGTCCGGTCCAAAGAGGGCGAGAAGGCGGCTCCGGAGTCTGGGAAAGAGACGTGGGAGCCGGACAGGCAGCTCTCCTCGGACTGATCCCTGAGCCGCCAGCCCGGGCCAGCAGACCCGCCTGCGGGGGGAGGAGGGACCCTGAGGCCCCAGCAGGCAGGACGCGGGGAGAGTGGGGCACCTGCCCAGCAGGCAGGGCTACGCCGCAGGGGGGCCCGGAGCCTCCGCGGGGATGCGGAGGGGGTACCTGGGTCGGATGCTCCGGGCGCGGGTGAGGCCAGCTCCCGGGCGGCGCAGCCTCCGGGACACTCAGACCCGGAGCGGAGAACCGGGACCGTCTGCAAACCCGGGCAGACGGGCAGGAGCGCTCGTGGCGGGGGCCAGACCGCAGACGGAAGCGGGCGAGGGAGCGGGACCAGGCTGGCGGGGCCGCTTCCAAAGTCAGGGGCGGAGGGAGAGCCGGGGACGGAGGAGTGAGGAGACGGCGGGAGGAGGGCCGCCGCCCCTCTGCTCACACGGGGGCTGCTCGGCAGCCGGGACCGGCCAGATGGCTTCGCCTGTTCCTCCGGGGCCTGGACCCCTGGGCGGGGGCCGGCGGGAAGCAGGACGCCAGCGTCACTGTGTAAGTCAGCAGGCCCCGGGCCTCCCCGGTCTGCCTTTCCGCTCCGACCCGGACACCGTGCTGTGCGTCTGCGGAGAGCGAGCCTGACGTCGGCCCCGTGAACGGAGGGCGGCGGAGCGGGGGGCCGGGTGGCCAGGTGGGCGTGCAGCCCGGGCGTGGCGGGAGGCGGGGGGCAGGGAAGGGACGGGCTCTCCCTCCAGAGAGGGGTGGTGGTAGGGGTGCCAACCGTTTTGTGAGTAATTGGCTCCATAACAGAAGCAGGAACGACTAGATGGAGCTGCGCTTCGTGTGCGCTGGATGGTGACTTCCCTTCGGAGGACACACAGTGACCCCCGGGAAAACAAGGCTGCTTGCCTTCAGCCCCCAGTGGGTGCCGTGTCTGGGCCGGGCCCGCCTGTGTGAGCCGTGCTCCTCCTCCGGAGGGTGAGGAGTTGGGAGGCAGCGCACAGAGCCAGCGGGCCTGGGGAAGTGGCCTCGGTGATGCCCACGTCCTGCGTGGAAGGAAGTGCCAGCTCCGCCTCCATAGGTCACGTCACACCTTCAGCGTTTCCCAGAGAAACAGCATCCGCTTCCTCCCCTCAGCCCCCAGGCAGGCGTGGGAGGAGGCCTGGGAAGGACCTACTGGGTCAAGGAAGAAGGAAGTTTAGTGACCAGAGGCCATGGCATGGGCTCATAAGTGGTAGAGCCCATAGCGATGGAGCCCACAGCGATGGGGCCCATAGTGATGAAGCCATAGTGATGGGGCCATAGCGATGGAGCCATAGCGATGGAGCCCATAGCGATGGAGCCCATAGCGATGGGGCCATAGCGATGGGGCCATAGCGATGGAGCCATAGTGATGGAGCCATAGTGATGGAGCCCATAGTGATGGAGCCATAGTGATGGGGCCATAGCGATGGAGCCATAGTGATGGAGCCATAGCGATGGAGCCATAGTGATGGAGCCATAGCGATGGAGCCATAGTGATGGAGCCATAGTGATGGGGCCATAGTGATGGGGCCATAGCGATGGAGCCCATAGTGATGGGACCCAGAGTGATGGGGCCATAGTGATGGGGCCATAGTGATGGGGCCATAGTGATGGGGCCATAGCGATGGGGCCATAGTGATGGGGCCATAGTGATAGAGCCATAGTGATGGGGCCATAGTGATGGGGCCATAGTGATAGGGCCATAGTGATGGAGCCATAGTGATGGGGCCATAGCGATGGGGCCATAGTGATGGGACCCATAGTGATGGGGCCATAGTGATGGGGCCATAGTGATGGAGCCATAGCGATGGGGCCATAGTGATGGGGCCATAGTGATGGGACCCATAGTGATGGGGCCATAGTGATGGGGTCATAGCGATGGGGCCATAGTGATGGGGCCATAGCGATGGACCCATAGCGATGGGGCCATAGTGATGGGGTCATAGTGATGGAGCTGTAGCGATAGAGCCCGTAGCGATGGAGCCCATAGTGATGGGGCCCATAGTGGTAGAGCCCACTCATAGACCCACAAGTGGTAAAATCTTTTTCTCCCATCAGGATCTCGTGGGTTCCTGGTGAACTCCAGTCACGGCCTGGAATGTATGCCTAATCTTGAAGGGCCTCTGCTCTCTCACCCTGGATGCTGAGCCTACATCGTGGGAGAAAGCCACAGAGAGGTCCTCAGAGCCCCCCTGACCCCTGGTGTGAGAGAGAGTTAGAATACGGAGGGGCTGGGCCACGCCCTCGAGAGGTTGGCCGCAGGGGAGGCCGGTCAGGCCATCCCACCGGACCAGGCTGAGGACAGCAGGCCCTGCCGCAGACCACCGCGCTCTGCACAGCATCTGACTCACCCTGGAACAGAGCCGCCCCGCATGCTGGAAATTCCGACTTGCAGATTCTACTGGAGTGATGAGTGCTTCTTTATCCCATCCGTTTGATTGACAGGGTCTCAGAGCAGGGCCGGCCCCGCCCTCTGCCCTCCAGTCTGGCAAGAGACTTCAGATCTCACTGGTCAGATAAAAGTCCGAGATAAAACCCTGAGAGCAGAACTCTCCCAGGCTGATCCAATCCCGTGGCCTTGGGGAGTCTTCTCCAGCTGCTGGTGCCCTGCCGTCCGGGATTGCTTTGTCTCTCCCAAGTCACGACCTTCACTTTCCGTGCACTTTTCTTCAAAAACAAATCTTTCTGACGCAGCATTTTCTCCCCGGTGCTTCTCCTCCAACTGGACAGGCCACCTGTGGGGCAGGAGCCAGCCGGCACAGCAGGGGGCTCGGGGGGGGCCAAGCCCGTGAGAAAGCTGAGGGAGCAGACAGACTCCGGATCGACCCTGGGAAAGGTCCCAACAGAGCGGGCTGCAGATTAGACCCGCTGTGAGAGCCCCAAGGCGTCCCCCCCCCCCCCCCCCCCGTATTTGGAATCTTCCAGAAAGGAGCCTCTTCCCGGCTTTGCAGAGCGATGAGGAGAATGGGAAGCGACCCCGTAAGAGGCCAGCCGTCCCCCATCGAAGACCGCTCTCTGCGCCGAGGGGCTCCTTCCAGACACAGGTGTAGCCAAATGCCCGTCTCCTGGGCCGCGGGTCAGCACCCCGTCGGCTGCGCAGACACTGGCCTGCAGATTCCTTCTCTGGATGGTAATCACAGGTCCTCGCGTGTCCAAACGCCGTGAACACACCGCTGCCCTGGGACGTGGAGTCCGTCCATTCCTCCGTGTGTTCCCAGCGTCACCCGTTGGGCTGCCCCTCGGCCGGCAGCGGGCTGGCCCACCATGAAGCCGCGCTCTCTACGTCATCCTTCGGAGGGCCCACCAGCTGGCGCCCAGAGGCTCCAACGAAGACATGAAGGATCAGAACTGTGTTCCTGGAGGACCTGGCCCCCGCCCTACAGAGCCCCCCCCCAGGCTCCCTGCCCAGACGTGGGGCGCCAGCGCTCCTGCGAAGAGGAGACCCCGTGTGTGCGGGCCGCTCCTGGTGTCCTTTCCGCCCGGAGCCCGGAGACGCACAGGTGACCTGTCTGCGGGATGGACCGCTGGCTGCGTAAGGGAGGGTTCTGGAACTGCAGCGGGCGGGGGAGGAGGGCGGCATAGTGGGGATAAGTGGTGATGGGAAGAATAAAGTAAATAAAATAAAATAAACAAAACAAAACAAAATATAAAATAAAATACTTAAAAAAATGAAATTACTAATTACAGGCCGTGTGTGGGCACCGTTAGCCCTGTATCCATGGTCCTTTTTCTGCAGTGACCGTGGATTTGAGGAAATGATGTGTTTTCACCTCTACATCCTCAGGAGAAGGAAAACAGTGCCGTCCCCAAGGGACAGCAGCTGACATGCTGGAACGTCCTGCTGCTCTGAAGAGCGGCCCTGATCACCGCTCCGCCGCCACACGCCGCGGCCCGGGGCTCACAGGCCGTCACTACATCCGCCGTCACGGCCAGAAGGCCACGGTCCCCCTCCGATGCCAGAACCACCACCGCCGGTGTGCCCCCCACCCGCACGTGGCTCTGAAGAAGCCGGTCAACGCCGCCTGTTCTCTAGCTCCAGGTGAGATGGCGAGGCTCTTAGACACAAAAGCTTTGCTCCCCCGCCCTCCCCACCCCCGCCCGCCCGCCCGCCCGCCCGCGGTTCCCTAGTCCCCTCAGCTCAGGACCACGGCCCCATCTTCCCCACCGTCTGCCCAGCGCCGGGTCTTGGTGTGGGTCGCCTCCTCCCCACGCCTGCCTCGAAGGGCCACGCAAGGAGGACGGAATCTGACTTGATGTGGGTTCCTGTCTCGTTCTCAGACTCTGTCTGATACACAAAACCTGCTCTTCGGAGGACATGTTTGTGTATAACTTGTGTTGTCAGTCCTCACTGAGGATGTTTTCCATTGAGAGCGGAAGGGAGGGGGAGAGACAGAGAGAGAAACATCCATGTGAGAGAGACACAGCGATTGGTTGCCTCCAATATACACATCCCACCAGGGCCAGGGATGGAGCCTGCAACCCAGGTACGTGCCCTTGACCGGAATCGAACCTGAGACCCTTCAATCCATGAGCCCATGCTCCTACTACTGAGCCAACCGGCCAGGGCTTACGCAATTTTTTATGTTAAAACATACATGCCCTAAAATGTACAACTAAGTGTGATCACAGTTTTGTGCAACTGCCACCACCATCCGTTTCCACATTTCCATCTCCCCAGATTGAACCCCGTACCGTCAACACCAGCTCTCTCCCCCGCCCTGGGCCCCTGTGCTCTGCTGTCTGCCCCTGGAGGTTCGCGGACTCGCACACGCTGTGTCCCTCTGGCTGGCTTATTTCACTCCGCGTGGGTCTTCAGGCTTCTCCCGTGTCGTGGCCGCTGTCCGGGCCCCATTCCTTACAGAGGAGGAGTAACAGGGCGTGGATGTGTGCGTCACACTGTGCATGACCGTGGACACGGCCACTGTGGTCTCCGGGCTGAGGGGGTATCCCTTTAAGAGTGGGCAAGGGGGTCACGCTCACAGACCAGTGCCCGAAGCCCCTCTTCCCCTCCCGCTCTCAGGCCCGCTTTTCCCCTAAAGCAGCACGAAGGGCCCTCACACGTGGCCTCGCCCTACGTGAGCCCAGGGACCCGCTCAGCTGGGGTTTTAACCGCAAACCACAGAAAGCCTCTGCCAGCTCAGCGGAGAGGGAGCTATTAAAAGGCCGTCCGTAGCCCAGGGCTCTCCGGGGCAGAAAAGCGCAGGCCCGCGGGGCTGCCAAGAACAACGCAGGATGCTAAAACGGTGCAGCAGAATTAGCCCGAGACGCTGCCTCTGCCGCTGCCTCCAGCCCCCTCGCCCAGCGCCCTGCTCGCCCGCTGCCCTGGCGCCCGGCTCCCCAGCCCCACCGGAGGGGTTCCGGGCCCTGCTCCGTCACCAGCAGCCGGGCAGTCACCCAGACAAGCCCGCCTGGCTGCGCCAGCGTCAGAGCCCCAGGAAGGGAGGCGGAGAGTGAGGCCCCTAAGCTGGGGAGTCCCCACCCCCACGGGGAAGAGGCCCGGGTCACAGGCAGGTGTCCCTGAGCCCCCGCTCCTCCCCTCAGTGGCCCACCTCCCTCTGTCCCTGAGCCCAGCTGCATTTTCTGTCTCTCTGTCTCTCTCAGCCACACACTCTCTCTCTCACACACACACACACACACACACACTCACACACACACACTCTCTCTCTCACATACACACACACTCTCTCTCTCACATACACACACACACACACACACACTCACACACACACATTCTCTCCCTCACATACACACACACACACACACACTCTCTCTCTCTCACACACACACACACACACACACACTCTCTCACACACACACACTCTCTCCCTCACATACACACACATACACACACACCGCCCTGCCCCGGGCTGTCTGCCCCCAAGGATGTGAGCGCAGGGCAGTAAGCTCACTGTGTCAGACCTCGGCCAAGTGGTGGTACCTTCGCTGTAGCTCCTCATGTGAACGTGAGCATTAGGTTAAGGCCCCGGGCGCCCCAGGGGGAGCTCGGCCGCCCGAGGACACTCTGATACCCACAGGCATGACCAGGGCGCAGGCACGTGGGTGCCACCTTCTCCCTGTGCCGCCACCAGGCCTGCATTTCTCTCCCAGACACAGCACAGCCTTCTCTGCACTGGCATCGGCTCCCGTCTGTGCGGAGACCCCGGACAGCAATTCCCACAGTGTGACTTCTCCCCAGGCATGGGGAGAGGGCAAGGTCTGGCCACCAGGCACCGGGTCCAAGGACTTCTTTTTCCTTCCTTCCTTCCTCTTTTTCTTTCTCTTTCTAAGCAATATTGATGATGAAATGAATAAATGAATGCATTTATCTGACCAGGATTCTTAATAGTACTACTACATCAAGAGAGTTTCGTATTTTTAAAAATATTTTTATTGATTTTGAGAGGGAGGGAGGGAAAGAGAGAGAGAGAGAGAGAGAGAGAGAGAGAGAGAGAGAGGGAGAGAGAGAGAGAGAGAGAGATAGGCATCAATGTAAGAACAGAACATTGACCGGCTGCCTCCTACATGCCACCTCCCGGGGATTGAGCCTGCAAACCCGGCGTGGCCCTGACCAGGAATCGAACCTGCACCTTTTCGGTGCACAGGACGACGTCCAACCAACCGAGCCCCCAGCCAAGGCTCCTTTTTTTCCTTCTTAATAAGAGGAGCTTCTTTAGAAAGTCATAGAGGAGAATGAGCTGGAGAAGAAACGGGCCAGCACAGAGGGCCCTGGGAGCTGAGGGAGAGGGTACAGGTGAGACGCCGGAGGGAGAGCCACCGAGGATGTCTGCATCACTGACAGCATTCACAGAACTCCTCCTTCACATCGTAACGAAGCTCCTCGCAATGACCATGGCAAGCAGATGCGACGGACAGGAATGTGGAGGGCTGGCCTCCGGGCGCCGAGATGGGAGCGGAGGCTCGGGCGGCGTCAGGGGCCAGGTCGCCCCAGGAGGAACGCGAGAAGGGCCCAGGCGGTGACTATGCTGCAGACTCTGCAAGACAAGGACACGCCAGGACACGGTCACTGTTTGTGTGCGCGTGTGCACAGGTGTGCGTGTGCGTGCGTGTGCGTGTGGCCAGGCGGCAGGCTTGGAAGCTCTGACAGGCTTGCCCCATTCTCCCCGGCTTTGTTGGCGAAAACATTCTTTCCCCACCGCTGTCCCAGCCCAGCACACTTGTCTCCCGGGACCCGGAGCTCCCTCTTCCCGGGACTTACACCCGGGGCCGACACAGGAGAACGCAGCCTAGGGCCCCGTGTTTGCTTCAACAGCGTTTCTCCAGATCTGGCTGGAGCCAGCCGGCCAGAGTCCTCACAAAGCACATCAATGCATCTCCATCTTCCCAGATGCTCCAGTCACAAGCTCTGGACTCAAAACCGACTCTGCTCCAGGCTGTCTGTGCCCACCTCCCCCACCCCCACCCCCACCCCCACGGCCACCCCCGTGGCCACTGAGCTGTCCAAGCCACAGCCGTGACTAAGGTCTGGACTCCCCCCCGGGCACCAGGCACGTCCCGCCAGAGGCCTCGCCTGTGGCCCCGCGGCCGGGCACAGGCCCTGCATCTCTCCTTCCACCGCACGCCTCCCCTCGCCCCGACTGCTCTCCTCACTAATCAGCACCTGTCACCAACAGACGGTGCATCCCTCCTTTACTGACTGCCTCCCGCTCAGCGGGAACCCACGAGACAGGGGCCTACGATGGTGCCGCATAAACACAGCGGGTGCCCATAAACCCAGCAAACGTAACAGAACAGCCCTAGCCGGTTTGGCTCAGTGGGTAGAGCATCGGCCCGAAGACCGAAGGGTCCTGGATTCGATTCCGGTCAAGGGCACGTACCTTGGTTGCAGGCTTGATCCCTGGCCCAAGCCCGGGTATGTGTGTGAGGCAACCAACTGGTGTCTCTCTCTGTCTCTCTCTGTCTCTCCCTCTCCCTTCCACTCTCTCTAAAAATCAATGTAAAACATCCTTGGGTGAGGATTAACAAAAAACAAGCAAAGCAACAGGGGTGGGGGGCATCCATGGGGAGGGGTTTGGGATGGGAATGGGGGGATGAGGACAATTGTGTGATACCACAATCAATAAGTCAATAAAGTTTTAAAAATAAAAATAAAACGTTACAGAATGCCTTAGGACACAACCAGCTGCGGAGCGGTGCCGGCCAGGCCGCGGGCGCACTCACCGCAGCAGGCACTGCACGTCCGGCGAGTGCCGCCAGTAGCGGTAGAGGGACACCTGCAGCGAGGGGTGGCCCCGGTACTCCTTCAGGG
Source organism: Pipistrellus hanaki (assembly GCF_964339955.1). Classification (NCBI taxonomy): domain Eukaryota; kingdom Metazoa; phylum Chordata; class Mammalia; order Chiroptera; family Vespertilionidae; genus Pipistrellus; species Pipistrellus hanaki. The sequence continues at coordinate 85,766,268 of NC_140509.1, read as the reverse complement.
CGCTGCGGGCGCTGCGGGGGAGGCGCTGGGTCAGGCAGGCTGCACGCTGGCGGCTCCGCTCTGAGGGGGTGCCGGGGCGGAGGGGAGGGAAGGGGAGGGGAGGGGAGGGGAGGGAAGGGGAGGGGAGGGGAGGGGAAGGGAGGGGAGGGGAGGGGAGGGGAAGGGAGGGGAAGGGAGGGGAAGGGAGGGGAGGGGAGGGGAAGGGAGGGGAGGGGAGGGGAAGGGAGGGGAGGGGAGGGGGCCGGAGGAGACAGGCCGGGCGGCTGAGCCCAGGGCACCTACTCCTTGAACTTGTTGGTCAGGAGCAGGAACTGGCTCCGTGTGAGCCGGCGGACGTCGAATTTGCAGAGACTCTGGAACTCGCGATAGACCTGCTGCTCGGTGACGCCCGGCCACCGCCGGACGCTGAGGATGAGGATGGGGGGCCGGATGCTGGGGTAATCTGGGCCAGAGAAGTTCTGGAACAGAAGGACAGACGGAAACTCCCACCGTTCCCCTGACGGCCCACCCAGGCTGAGACCCTGAGAGAAACGGGGCAGGGCTCCTTCGGGATGGAGAGGGAGGGCGGGGAAGGACAGGGTGGGTCCACGCTGGTCTGGGCAGAAAGACGAGAACAAGACCCGCTTAGCGAGCGGCACCTCCTCAGCTGATTCTGTAGTTATCAGAGCCCCCACCCCCGCAGACACGCAGGACCGGCCCACCGCGGACCGAGGCGGAGTGGGCGGACGGTACTCACGATCTTGGGGACCCCGGCACGGATCAGGTTCACCTGGTTCACGTAGGGGGCCAGCACGTCCAGGTACCGGGGGAAGGAGGGCTCGGGGGCGGAGCCGGCCCTGCGTGGACAGACGCCGGCACTCAGCACCGGCGCCACGCACATGCCTCGGCCGAGGCTGCGGCTCGGGGACGAGGCCCCTCCCTCCCCACGGTCCCTCAGGTCCGCGCCCCCCCCCCACACACACACACACGGCCCTCCACCAACCCCAGAAAGGTGCCCGGGCCTCGCCAGCGCCGAGCTTCCAGGCGGCACCAGCGGTGGAGAACGAGGGGGCACTGGCCAGACGCCCACCTTCCCGCCCCGGACGGTCATCCCCCTCCACTCCGCCTGCGTCCCTCTTCCACCACCTGTCCCACCCCCCGCCCCGCCCGTCCACACCGGCCACGGCCAAGCCGGCCCCGCGGCAGGAGCTGCTGAGCCGGGCTCCGGGGCTGTGAGGCCCGGTGCGGGCACCAGGGACGCCTCGCGGGGGCCGCCTCCGCCGCTGGCACACGCACCTCCCGGGGGCACTCGGGCGCCACCCACACACAGGAAACGGGGCGGGGGGGCAGGTTTCTCGTTTAAGTCATGAACCTCACGTCTCCCTGCTGTGGACATTTCTACACACAATCTGTTACTCAGATGGACAGACACAGGCCAAACCCAGCGGGCAGACGACTCCCAAGTTATTTCCAAGGCAGCCTCAGAGCACACGAGACATGATGGGCTCTTCAGGGGCTGCCGAGTCCCCGAGGAAGGAATCGCCGCGGACGGGGCTGCAGGAGGCGGGTTTCCGGCGTGGCCGCGCCCCGAGCCGCCACCGCAGACTCAGGCCCAGCCGGGGTCAGGCATCGCCCCGTGCCCTCCGCGGCCGACTGCGCGGCCCCAGGACGACCTCTCTGGCCTGGACACCGCCTCCCACCGCCGTCCTCTGCGCGGCGAGCAGAACGTGGAGACAGACACCCAGCCCCACGCGTGGGGGGCACTGGGGCGGGGTGTGACCTTCGCCTGACCCACGGCCGTGGCCGACCCGGGTCTTCCCGGCGCCCAGCACGGGGGCAGGCGGTGGGGGGACTGCCTCCTGCGGGGGCTGCGTTCACACAGTGACACCCACAGGCGCCTCCCTCCTGGGGGGTCCGGCCCGCAGCGGGGCCAAGGCCGGCGGGAGGCAGGGCACTCACCCGTGCACCCTCCACAGCAGCAGGTGCGCCACCTTCAGGAGAACTGGGGGAAGTAGAAATGGACCCGCGTCAAGGTTCAGCCCCAACACCAGCCTAACCTGCAGGAGCAGGTGTTTCCCCACGTGCCACCCGCCGGGAGCGCATGGACGGCAGGATTCGCAGGAATGAAGCAGTCTCTCCTTTACGTATTTACTTTGTTAATCCCCACCAGAGGGTATTTTCCACTGATTGTGGAGAGGCGGTGGAAGGGAGGGAGGAGGGGGGGGGTAAGAGAGGAATAGCGGGAGAGAGGAGGAGAGAGGGGGAGAGAGAGAGAGACATTCACGTGAAGAGACACAGCGGTCAGCTGCCTCCCACACACCTGACCGGGGCCAGGGATTAAACCTGCAACCCGAGCACGTACCCTGCACTGGGAATAGAACCCAATACTGCGTGCACAGGCCGAGATCTAACCACTGGGCAACCAGCGACTAGTCTTTTATTTTTAATATTTGTATTGATTTCAGAGAGGAAGGGAGAGGGAGAGAGGGAAACATCAACAGTGAGAGAGAACCTCGGATCTTCTGGGGATGGAGCCCACAGCCAGAGCATGCGCTCCGACCGGAACTGAACCGTGACCTCCCGGCGGCCAGGCCAGTCTCCCTGAGCGGACAGCGGCCCACCTGACCCGCAGAGGAAGGCATCGTACGCGGCTTCGTGGGGGCACTTTGTCTCAGCTGAGGCGCGTTCGGAGCAGGGGAGAGGAAGCAGCGATTAGAACCACCTGAAAAGAGGCTCCCCCACAGCATCCACGTGTGGGCTGTGAACCACCCGTCCCCGCCCCGCCCCATGACACTGGCCCCGCACCCGCAGCCTCCACCTCCTTCCTGAGGCCTGTGCTCGCTCCCTCCCCCCCAACCCCACACTCACCTCCAGTCCTCACGGCGGGTGGCCCTCCCCACGGCCCGAGCACCCGCAGGAGGAGGAGGCAGGGAGCTGAGCTCCCCTACAGGCGGCTCACCATGGCCCAGGGGAGCAGACACCCCCACCCGGGGCCTCAAGACCCTCCAAGAGGCTCCTTTCGAGCGGGGTGTGTGTGTGTGTGTGTGTGTGTGTGTGTGGTAAACGGGGCACAGCCCGGGACACCCTGCGCCCGGCCCGCCTCATCTAGCCCTGGTGCGGGGCCGTGAGGAGCCCGCCCCGCGGCACCTACCATATTTCTCGCACTTGCTGGCGTGAACAATCACTGGCCCGGAGTTCCTGGTGGGATTCAGGTCGCTGTGAGGAGAGAAAAGGATGGAGACCGTTCACTGAGACAGCGCCTCTGGCTCTCCCCTCGCCGCCTCCGTTCATATAAAAACTGTCCCAGCACCGAGCCACCTCTGAAGGGAACAAAAAAGGCAGGGACCTGGGCCCGGGCCAAGGCCTTGGGAAGGGCCACGGGGCGGTGAGAGCAGCGGGCACAGCTGCCCGGGGGTTCTGAGCCTCCATCGGACCCGCACCTGAGCTCGGGCGCCCACAGGCGCTCGGCACCAGCCTTGCCCGGGGCTGCCTGTGCTGGGGCATCAGGACAGACGGAGGGGACCACACCACCCCCCGCGGGCAGCAGTGCTGGCATCGCCACTCATGCAACGTTGAATGTGCGCCCACCAGGCCTGGCACAGCTTTAGGCCCGAAAGAAAGAAAAACCAAACCAAGAAAAACCAAACCACTCTGTTCTCCCGCGGCTCATCGCCCCGGCAACCGGAAACAGATCCAAGGAGGCCCCAAGCCCCGCCCACAGGATGGGCCACTTCATCCACAGGCTGTGCTGCCACGGCCCCGGCCCTCCCTCTGGAACAGGCTCCGCAGCCTCAGCACGGACATCGGACCGAACATCGGGAGGCACTGGCCGGCCCCGTGCCCTGGCTCGCTCCCCGGGCCCCGGGCTCCCCGGGCTGAGTGTCCGGGAGCCACCCCCCAGCAGCAGCCCAGACGGCACTCCGCACCTGTCCAGCACGTCGTACACCTCGGAGAGGTTGGACACCCTCGGGAAGTTCAGCTCCTGCCGCCACGGAAACAAACGAGGGGAAGGTTTGTCTGTGGTCTGTTATCTGCTTCAGCTGTCCAACGGTCATAACAACGTCAACTCCCACCACCTCTGCTTCCTCCTCAGACACCCCCTCCTCATGTCGGATGCCAGGGCTCCCAGGGCCTGGGCCCCTCTGGGCCCCAATCACCTAGGCCAGTGGCCGGCAAACTCATCAGTCCACAGAGCCAAATATCAGCAGTACAACGATTGAAATTTCTTTGGAGAGGCACATTTTTTAAACTTAAACTTGTTCTAACGCCACTTCTTCAACATAGACTCGCCCAGGCCGTGGTGTTTTGTGGAAGAGCCACACTCAAGGGGCCAAAGAGCCACATGTGGTTTGCTGACCACGGGCCTAAGCGAGCAAAAGCTGCCACAGACACAGCTCATCTTGTCTTCCTCCAAAGACAAGGGCTAAGGGTTCTAAACACAGACTCCAAGGCATCAGCCCAGGCCACGGGCACACGTGTAGGCCCCGGGCATGGCAAGACGGGCAGGCCTGGGCAGTGCCGGTCACCACGTCCCGTGGAAAGGAGCACCGTGGCCCCGCAGTGAGCCCCACCCCCACCCCAGGGCGGCGCAGTGACGCGGAGGCAGTAGCAGCACAGACGCCTCAGGGCTGAGGCGGGGGAGCTACAGAAAGAGCGCATCTCCGGCAGAGGCGCCCGCAGCTCAGCCTCACTTCTGTAAGTGATCGGCTTAAGGCTCAATGACACGGATCCAATTCCTCTTTCTGTTACGCAGTTTAACTTTTTAAAAATGTTTTTATTGATTTCAGAGAGGAAGGGAGAGGCAGAGAGAGAGAGGAACATCAATGCTGAGAGAGAATCACTGAACGGCTGCCTCCTGCATGCCCCACGCTGGGAATCGAGCCCACAGTCCAGGCACAATCCCTGACCAGGAATTGAATTGTGGCCTCATGGTTCACAGGTCAACACTGAACCACAGAGCCATGCCCCCTGGGCCTGTTTACCTTTTTAAAAAAAAAAAAAAAAATATATATATATATATATATACGTGTGTGTGTGTATATATATATATATTGGGTTTTTTTACAGAGAGGAAGAGATAGGGATAGAGAATTAGAAACATTGATGAGAGTCGATCATCGACCAGCTGCCTCTTGCACACCTCCTACTGGGGATGTGCCCACAACCAAGGTACATGCCCTTGACCGGAATCGAACCCGGGACCTTTCAGTCCGCAGGCCGACGCTCTATCCACTGAGCCAAACTGGTTTCGGCTAAGTTTACCTTCTTAACTGTACTTAAACAAAATGGGTGCTTCCCTCCAAACGCACCACAGAAGTCACCTGAGCACCTCACAGATCACCCCTCCTCCCAACCAGAGGAGCTGACAGAGGCCAGAGGCAGACTTAGCTCCAGGTGGTGCTGATGGGCTGTGGGGTTGGAAACCCAGGACCTTAAGGCCATGGTCGGCAAACTGCAGCTCGAGAGCCACATTCGGTTCTTTGGCCCCTTGAGTGTGGCTCTTCCACAAAATACCACGGCCTGGGCCAGTCTATTTTGAAAAAGTGGCGTTAGAAGAAGTTTAAAAAATTTGGCTCTCAAAAGAAATTTCAGTCGTTGTATTGTTGATATTTGGCTCTGGTGACTAATAAGTTTGTCGACCCCAGCTTAAGGCTAGGGCTCAATAGATGATTGCCTCAAGGTTTTTAAAGAGTGCGGGGTGCAAACACTAGGCCTGTGTCAGCCTCTGTTGTTGGGCCTGAGCAAGCACAGCAGCTGGACACAAATCAAAGCACGGGCACTGAGGGCGGAGGCCGGGGTGCCACGGAAGCTCCGAGGACCCTGGGGCTGCGCCCAGGGGGAAGGTGATGCTGGCTGTGGGCTGTGAGAAGGTTTCTGCGGAGAGGGGGGCGGTCGGTGGGACGGAGCCCCTCCCCGGAGGCGGGCTCCCGGCTCACCTTCCAGATGTCCTTGGTCACGTTCTTCGTGTCCACGAGGACGGGAAAGAGGCCGTGGATGTTCTGCTTGAACTGCTGGTAGCTTTCTGCGGAGATGGCGGACAGGCAGGTGAGCTGGCTGGCAGACTGGGAGGGAGTTCTTCAGCCTCACTGTCACCTCTGCTCAGGAAGCAAAGGAACAGAGACAGAAGACCCGCGTTCCTGCTCATTAGCGTTTCCCAATCCCAGCCTGGCCGCCACCTCCGTCTGGAACAACAAAAGCCAAGGAGGTTCAGGATGCTGCCACTGCCAACACTGCCCCGAGGAGGGGGCCGAGTTCCAGCCACTGGAGGAGGAGGAGGTGCTGCTGGGAATCAGGTGGGAAGTCAGCATTCGTAAACGACTGTCCAGGGAAAAATCCACTAAAAATCATAACTATGTCTAACCATCCACTGGTATGCTCATCAACATTGCACCTGCATGCAGTGTAAGCAGGTTTACCACAAACACCCTCCCCACGCTCTCCCCACGCCCTCCCATTTCTGCACCCAAGGCAGCTGCGCTCCTTCTTTCCTGTGGGTGCCCTGCCATCGCTCTAACATCACATCTGCCTGACCCTTCACTGCTGACCTCCCTCAGAACCAGCCTCTCACCCACACAGCACCTCCTCACAGCTCCTGGGGAGGGTGCGCAGGCCCTGGGGAGCGGGGTGCGTGGGCCCTGGGGAGCGGGGTGCGCGGGCCCTGGGGAGCGGGGTGCGCGGGCCCTGGGGAGCAGGGTGCGCGGGCCCTGGGGAGCGGGGTGCTCGGGCCCTGGGGAGCGGGGTGCGCGCTGTGGGGAGGGGGTGTGAACCGTGGGGAGGGGGGTGCGCGGGCCCTGGGTGCTCCTGCAGGAGCGGGAGTCGGGGCCCAGGCCCCTCCGGTGGCGAGCTGAGGCTGGGGCAGGAGAGGACGGGCGTGCCCACCTGGGAGGGGCCTGAAGAACTTCTCGTGCAGGTGCAGCAGGTCCATCATCATGTTGTGTCCCACCAAGGGCTGCTTGGAGGAAAGCGACAGGGAGGAAAGGGGAGCTTTAAAGGACAGGAGCGGGCTGCAGGCGAACGCTCTCCTGCGAAGGGTGCAGCTTCAGAACCCACAACACCTGCCACACGGCCATCCCTTCCCCCCCTCCCCCGCTCCCTCCCAGAGGAGGACCGCAGTGAGGGGGAGGACTCAAACGGGAGGCAGAGCAGCCTCCTCCGGGGAGGAGTTTTAGGCCAGTTGGTGCTGACGTGCAGGGAGTCTGCCCTCCAGCGTACCCACCATGCTTTGTGCCGGTCAGACCGCACAGCCGGCCATCAACGAGGAGCCACTGGCTCAGACCTCCCGCTGAGCCCAGCAGTGCGCCCAGAGAGGGCGCTCCTACCTTCCGGGCCTGCACCAGCATCTGGAAGAACACGGAGAAGCCCCTGGCGGAGAGGAGGATCTGCTCCCGCCAGCAGCTCTCGCGGGCGCAGGAGGTGTTCTGGAGGTACCAGCGGTGCTGCTTGCTCACCTTCTTCACGATCACCTGGGGAAGGAGACAGGGCCCGTCCTGGGGAAGCTGCCAACGGAGGGGAGGGGAGGGGAGGGGCGGAGGGGGGCAAAGAGAGACAGACACAGCTCCCGGGGGCCAGCTTTGGCCGGGGAGGGAGGCGACACGGTGGCTGCGGTGCCCGCTGCAGGGAGGACTCACCGCCTGGTCCCGCAGCACCGTCCAGATGTCCGGGAGGGCCTGCCTCAGCACCAGCTGCACCTCGAAGGCCCGGAAGCCTAGGGCAGGGAGACAGCTCACCCAGGACCCCGCGGCCGGACCAGCTCCCCGCCTTCCCCCCAGGGGCCGAGGGGACGGGAGCTGAGAGGCCCATCAGGGGGAAAGCAGCCCTCGGGGCGCCCAAGCCCACGCCCCCCGCGCAGGGAGGCGAGGTGCGCACTTCTTCCGAGGCTCAGTTTCCCCGCAGCGGCGAGGAGAGGCCTGGGAGGCTGTGCACGCGGCTGCAGCCGCAGAGGCCTCAGGACGGGGACGCTGGCCAGCCTGCGGTGCAGACTCAGGTTTTCCTAAATCCCAGCGTTTGACTGAAACTCCGGCTTTAGCACTAGCCAGACTGTCAGTTATTCTCCCTTTTTTCCATCTGCACCTCCTTGTAGGTCCAAGAGCCAGGGTACCCAGTGGTCAGAGTGGGACCATCCAGATTACAACTCCTCAGCTCCATAAGGGACACACTCAGGGCAGACTCAGTGAGCACCAAAGCCCCACCGAAGCAAATCTTGCCTCATAAGAGTGTCTCCATCGCAGAAGTTCTCCCATCGTAGACACAGCTGATCCTCACAGCCAATTGGCCTGGAGTTCAATTCCTCCCAGTGATACCAACAACAATCAAGGCTTAACTACAACAAGACTGTGCACACAGCCCACAAAGGGGTGCACCAAGAGTGTCCACCTCAGGTAACTGGGGAGGCTGAGCCAATGGGCCCTACGAGACACCTAGCACACAAAGCCACCCTATCAACACAGGGAAGCAGCCAAAATGCGCAAAGAAACAGGTCACAAATGAAAGAAATGGAGGATATAGAGTTCAAAACCATGGTTATAAGGTTTTTCAAGAAATTTCTAGAAACTGCCGATAAATTTAGCGAGACCCTGGAGGATATGAAAAGGACCAACTAGAAATGAAGCATACACTGACTGAATAAAAAATAACATTCAGAGATCCAACAGTAAACTAGAGGATCACAAGAACCACGTCAAAGATTTGAACACAAAGAAGCAAAAACCATCCAACTGGAAAAGAAAAAAGAAAAAAGAATCCAAAAATATGAAGATAGTGTAAGAAGCCTCTGAGACAACTTAAAGTATACCAACAACTGAATTATGAGGGTGCCAGAAGAGAGAGAGCAAGATACTGAAAACCTGTTTGAGGAAATAATGACTGAAAACTTCCCCCACACAGTGAAAGAAATACTTACAAGTCCAAGAAGCGCACAGAACCCCAAACAAGAGGAATCCAAAGAGGACCACACCAAAACACATCATAATTAAAATGCCAAGAGCAAAAGGCAGAGAGAATATTAAAAGCAGCAAGAGAAAAAGTTGGTTACCTACAAGGGAGTATCCATAAGATTGTCAGCTGATTTCTCAAAAAACTATGCAGCCCAGAAGGGAGTGGCAGAAATATTCAAAGTGATGAATAGCAAGAACCTACAACCAAGATTACCCAGCAAAGCTATCATTCAGAATTGAAGGTCAGATAAAGAGCTTCACAGATAAGAAAAAGCTAAAGGAGTTTATCACCACCAAACCAGCATTATATAAAATGCTGAAAGATATTCTTTAAGAAGAGGAAGAAGCCCAAAGGGGTTTGGCTCAGTGGTAGAGTGAAGGTCTGCGGACTGAAGGGTCCCAGGTTCGATCCCGGTCTGGGGCATGTACGTTGGCTGTTAGCACATCCCCGGTAGGAGATGTGCAAGAGGCAGCTGGGCGATGTTTCTCTCTCATCCCGACGTTTCTAGCGCTCTCTCTCTCTCTCTCCCTTCCTCTCTGTAAAAAATCAATAAAATATATTTTAAAAAAAAGAGGAAGAAGAAGAAAAAGGTAAAGATAAAAATTATGAACAACAAATACACATCAAAAAGTGAATCTAAAAATCAAGTGGATAAAAAGTCTGATGAACAACCCTAACCAGTTTTGCTCAGTGGATAGAGCATCTGTCTATGGACTGAAGGGTCCCAGGTTCGATTCCAGTCAAGGGCATGTACCTTGGTTGCGGGTACATCCCCAGTAGGGGGTGTGCAGGAGGCAGCTGATCCATGTTTCTGGCTCTCTATCCCTCTCCCTTCCTCTCTGTAAAAAAATCAATAAAATATATATTTTTTAAATGTGAGGAACAGAATAAACTGGTGAATATAATGGAATCAGGGGCATAGACAGGGAGTGGACTGACAATCCTCGGGGGGGAAGGGTGTGGGGGTGTGGGATGAGACTGGACAGAAATCATACACTTATGGATGAGGACAGTAGGGAGGGTTAAGGGCATAGGGGGAAAAGAGGAACAATTGTATTATAATAATCTGAACAATAAAGTGTTGTGTGGTTTTTTGGTTTTTTTTTAAAGAATATTGCTTCTTTGCCAAGGAGAGTAAATAAAATTGAATTTTTTAAAATCCTCACTTGAGGATATGGTCATTGATTTTACAGAGAGAAAGGGAAAGGGAGAGGGAGAGAGAGAGACAGAGACAGGGGGGGCAGGGAAGGAGAGACATCAATCGGTTGCCTCTCCTATGTGCCAAACTGGAGACTGAACCCGTGGCGCCACCTAGGTATGTTCCCTGACCAGGACTCTAACCTGTGATCTTTCTTTCTTTTTTTCTTTTTTCTTTTTTTAAAATATATTTTATTGATTTTTTACAAAGAGGAAGGGAGAGGGAAAGAGAGTTAGAAACATTGATGAGAGAGAAACATCGATCAGCTGCCTCCTGCACACCTCCCACTGGGGATGTGCCCGCAACCAACGTACATGCCCTTGACCCGAATCAAACCTGGGACCCTTCAGTCTGCAGGCCAACACTGTATCCACTGAGCCAAACCGGTTTCCGCTAACCTGTGACCTTTCAATGTGCAGGACAACGCTCCAACCAATCAAGCCACACTGGCCAGGGCACAATTGGATTTGTTCAAACTGAGCGTCACTGCTGAGTCACTGCTGACAGAATCCCCCGGTGACCGGCACCCCTGCGCCGGTGCTGAGCGGTTCGCCGCCTGAGCTTCGATGCCATCAGTGCGGACGGCACCATGCCAGCGGCCAGCGGCAGCCCAGTGGTATTCTTACAATGCTCCTGACCTCGTGGACCCCTTGGCAAGGGCCTCAGAGACCCCGGGGTCCACGGACCAGGGCCTGCTCAGTGTGATTGCCTCTGCACCGTGGGGGCAAACCCAGGATCAAGGTCAACACAAGGACACGGGGCACTCAGGACCGGGCTCCAAGGCAGAGCTTCCCTTCCTCCCCCTGAGCTCTCAGAAAGTCCAACAGGAGGGCAGAGCTCTCTCTCTCTCCACGGGGACCCCGAGCGGTGCCCGGCGCGGAGGAGGGTGCGAGGGGCCGCACCGGCGCCCCCGCCTACCAGCGATGCCAGGGAGCGTCATCCAGTCGCCCTCCTCCGCCAGGTGCAGCCACCGGGTCACCTCGTCGATGACCGCCCTCATCTGGTCTTTGTCCAGGGAACTGAAAATGGGCACAGGAAGGGGGGATGTTAGAGAACCCTCCAGAACCCAGTGCTGATGTGAACCTGGGAGCGGCTCTGGAGCCTCAAGTGTTAAACTGTGATGCTGGCAGAAAAGGCACCAGAAAAGCGTTTGTTTTCCAAGCCGGCTCTGCGGCAGAGGCCGCCCCTCCTCCTCCCGCCCCCGCGGGTGCACGGGGGCTGCGGGGGACTGTGCCAGGGGCTGCGGCTGGGCTGGGCGGAGGCCGCTCGCTGGGCAGCGAGGGGAGAAGGCACCATCTGGTGGAGGAAGGCGGAGAGGAACGCCGAGTACCTCTCCTGTCTCCGGGCAGAAGAATGTCATGTGACTGAGGTACAGAAAGCCTTTCCATGAAAATAACAGAAGGCTCAAATTCAAGATGGCTTTTCCCCTACAGAAAGCTGCATTTTTAATGTGAAAACCACAAAAAGGATACAGTTTTTTAAAAAAGCAAGAAACGCCAACATCGCATAAGACGATGACCTGGACCCAGTGATGCCTCCTCACTTCGCTGTTAACAGCTGTCAAAGGCATGACCCTGAAGCCAGGGGCTTAGACAGTTTGTTCAAAACCAGGGAACTGACACGGGGGCGGGGGTGCCCCTCCCCCACACAGGCTGCCCTCGCCCGCCGCGCCCCCTCCCCCGCTGCAGGAGGGCAGCCTCGGGGGACCGCTGGCGCTGGGGCCGCGGGGAAAGGGCAGGGGGCACAGCTGGGGCAGCGCATGAGGAGACATGTCCATCCAAGTGGAGGCATGTGACTGGCATGGTCAGGGTCCCCCTAAAAACTCCCCAAGGTCACACTGAAGGTCAGCACACCATGGCAGTGACCTGGGCCTGGGGGCAGGGCCTTTGCCTCTCGTCCTCCATGTGAAGCCCTGAGCTCCCATTGGGCAGAGGCTGCCTTCGGCGTGGGGATGGGGTCACCGGCCCTGGCGGTTATGGGGACTGAGCGCGGGCCCGATGCCACCGCAGCTTAGGGGGCGTCGCCACCCGCCCCAGCCTGGCTGTACCTGCGGACGCGCCAGTTCCCGGACAGGAGGCTGTGCTTGATTTGCTTCTCCTGCTCCTCGTTCATGTATGGGATTCCGTGTTTGAGAAACTGGAGACGGGAGGAGAACGGGGGGCTGGCTGAGGAGCCCCTCTGTGCGGGGAGCTCAGAACCCTCCTGGACGTGAACGGGAAGGAGGGGGACCAGAGACCCTTCCCCACCCCGCCCCCCTCCCCCTGGCACCCCCTCCCCCCAGCACCCCCTCCCCGGGGCGCACCTTGTTATAGTCGAAGCCATACTGATTCAGAAACTGCACGCTGGAGGCCTGGAAAGAGAATTCCGAGTCCAGGATCCCAAACGTCGTGGGGAAGAGAAAGAAGTTACAGGAATGGGCCACGTACCTACAAGGGAACAGAGCGTAAGGAGAAAAGGCCAAACCCGTTTTAAAACTGGCTCAGAGCGGGCGCCATGTGAGGAGCATCTCAGTGGGGGCTGTTCCCAGTCCTATGACGGCCCCTGGGGACGGGGGGTCCCATGGAAAAAGGCAGAGACCCTGCCTGGAAGAGCAGGATCCGCCCCACCCTGAGCCCCAGCGGGCCATCCCATCGTTCTGACCACTGATGCCTGGCTCCTCGCCCTCCCCTCGCTGTGACCCTGCGTCCGCTGCCTCCCTGAGGCCAGGCCGGACACCATGGCAACAGGGAAAGGAGCGGCTAAGGTGCAGGGCAGGGTCAGGAAAGGCCCCAGAAACCTGCTTCCAGAGACTTGAAGGCGAGCCGAGCCTGCAGGGGAGAGCAGGCGCAGGGCCCAGGAGCAGGGGAGAGCCTGGAGCGGCCGGGGCCAGCGTGGCTGAGAGCCTGGAGCAGCATTTGGGGAGAGGAGGTGGAGACGGTCAAGAGCCAGGTGTTCTGCAGAGGGTTTGTACATACTTGTTCGCCTCTCCTTCGACACTGGAAAACACAGACAGCCCTAGAAGAGGAGGAGCGGAATGAGTACCAAGAAAGCTACCAGAAGTTACCAGAACAAAACCTCTGAACAGAGCTCTGAATCCAGAAGCATCGTGTGAGCTTCCAGAGAGGAAAAGTACGTCACTTCTGTAACGTACACTTCTGTGTATGTCACTTCTGTAACGTACACTCACAAAAGGGACTACAATAAATCCCCACCTGTGCCACATATATATAAAAAAAGAACAACAACAGCACGGAGACAATACAAGCAGCTCCCCTCTGCTCATGACCAGCAGCCGGGGCCCACTCACCAATCTGACAGATGGTGAACTGCTGAACGCTCTGGCGGGTCTTGAGGTACCACTCCGAGGGCAGGTCAAAGAGACTGAAAACAACGGGCATCCCGTTACTTAGGCCGTGAGAGGGCATCCGGCCGGCCAGCACCGCTCAGCCCCTGCCGGGGACACAGCCAGCACCCCGAGGCCAGGGCCCAGGGCCCATGGTGCCCGCCGAGAACCCGCTGGCAGGGCCAGGGTGCCACCGGGGGCCGGGCAGCGCCGCCCGGCCCGGCCTCAGGCTCAGGCAGCACCAGCCTTACCTGATCTGCTGGGCCCGGGACAGGCTGGTGCGGAGGCCGGTGAACTCTATGTCCAGGCCTGCGGGGAGGGAGAAAGGCAGAGTCCCGGGCAGCCCCCGGGGAAGGGCCGGGGCCAGGCTGCGGGGCAGGGCCTCGGCTCCCCTTCCCGCGCCCGGGAGGCCAGGGAGCCCACCGGGAGCCAGGGAGCCAGCGGGGCCGACCGGGCGGCGTGGCTCCCGCCCAGCCTGGGCCCCGGGGCGGCGGCTGCGGACCCCGGGCCCAGGAGGAGCCGGTGCTGGAAGGGCCCCCCGGCCCCGGCCCCCCGCCCGGCTTAGCGCTGTCCCCGGGCCCCTCCCCGCGGCCCCCCACCCCCGTGCGGAGGCCCGGGCCAGGCCGGAGCCGGCCTCACCCACGAAGTCCGCGCCCTGGACCAGCTCCTGCAGCAGAGGGAGGCTCCGCTCGAACTCGTCGGCGCCCACGTCCATGGCCACGCCGCCGCGCCCGCCACGCACGGCCACGCACGGCCACGCACGGCCACGTGCGCCGCCTTAAAGGGCCCGCGCCGGGGAACCGGCCGCCCGCGCCCGGCCGCCCTGGGGGCTGCAGGCCCCGCGCCTCCTGCTGCTCCGAGGAGTTTGGGTTTAGCAGCCGCAGGTGCAGGCCGGTGTTTCTGTTCCCGAAGTCCGTTTGTGTATGTGATAACTGTGTGCACTGGGTTACTGATTGATCATGAAAGGGACTGAGGCACTGCATTCTGAAGGCCTCTCAGACTGCTATACTTTTAAAACATGTGGAATACATTTGTCTTTAAAAAGCACAGGTTACCCAGGTGGACGGTAGTGATGGTTTCACTTCTATGGGAGAATGAAAGTGGCCGCACATTTAATGATGGAGGGGCAACGCCGAAGCCACCTTCACTGCTGGCAGGTTCTTCCTCTTCACACCTCCATCTCACCTACTCCCGTGGAGCTGCCATGACCCATCTGGCCCAGATTCAACTTCAGGTGAACTTGGATGCGCTCCAAGCTTCGTCTCCCACCTAACAATGTTCACGGCACATTCAGAACCCCTGTCCCTGTCCATTTCCACCTGAACTTCCAGTTCCTCGTTGCATTCCTTTATCCTTCCAAATCTGGTTCTGCCTGTTAGGGTCCAGGAGCCCAAGTGGGCTTAGAATTTGTCCCTTTTTTAAAAAAATATATTTTATTGATTTTTCACAGAGAGGAAGAGAGAGGGATAGAGAGTTAGAAACATCAATGACAGAGAATTATCAATCAGCTGCTTCTTGCACACCCCCCACTGGGGATATGCCTGCAACCAAGGTACATGCCCCCGACCGGAATAGAACCTGGGACCTTTCAGTCTGCAGGCTGGCCTTCTATCCACTGAGGCAAACCGGTCCCGGCAGAATTTGTCCCTTTTTACCTCACATTACTAAGATTGCTTCTAACACACTGATATTGATGTTTCATATTTAAAAAACCACCTCCAGCTGAAACCGGTTTGGCTCAGTGGATAGAGCGTCGGCTTGGGGACTGAAGGGTCCCGGGTTCGATTCCGGTCAAGGGCATGTACCTTGGTTGCAGGCATATCCCCAGTAGGGGGTGTGCAAGAGGCAGCTGATCGATGACTCTCATCGATGTTTCTAACTCTCTCTCTCTCTCTCCCTTCCTCTCTGTACAAAATCAATAAAATATATATATATAAAAAAAAACCACCTCCACATCCTGAGCAGCAACAGCTATCATGTAGATCACCCTCTCTGAGCCAGACATGGTAACAAGTGCTTTGCATAAGCCTCTTCTGTGTACTCTTATCAGAGAGAGCTGAAATCGTGAAGAAATTTAATATAGAAATTTAAATATCACACTATGCCTTTATTCTTTAACATATAAACATTTAATTGTCCTTCAGAAGTTAATTATAACTGTGACAGCTTTTCTCAGAAATGTCCAAGAGGGAAGGCTTTGGCCTCCCCCACACAAGGGGAGAAGGGGCTGTTGGTAACTGCTGACATTCTGCAGTTACATTATTGCCTAAAACTTCTGAGTGGCTGTTCTTCCAGGTGCTCCCTGCTGATGGGAGTAATGGCTGACAGCTGACATTTACAGGTTCCAACAATGCCTCCATTCCACTGGTTTCACTCATAAATCCTCCGAGGCTCCTGAAGCACCACACCCCCTTCCGTCACAGCCTCCTGCAGTCGTCTCATCTGGTGTGAAGGACCAAAACAGGAAAGAATTAAATCAGCACAAGTAGGCTGACAATAAACAGTCCACTTCCTGATAGAAAGAGAACAGCTGATTTGCTCTTTGCTAACTTCCCACCGACACTGGTTTTTCAGAAAGTGACCTTTATAACGACACAGGTAAGAAAATTGAGAATGTAGAAACCTCAAGGATATCAATGTTTTAAATATTATACAGACAGGCCATTGGTATATGAACAAGGGAATAGAGTGGTCGACATCATGGCTGTAGAACCTGTCACCAAGGGTTTGAAAACTCCCCCACAAGGACTGGACTTGCCAGTCTGTTATTTATTTACAGAACCGGGAACACTAGTCCTGACCCTTAGGCTGTGAGGATGAAACTAGGTAATGCACATCAGGATACCCACCTCAGAGTCTGACACATGAAGGGAATTTGAAATACGGACCTATTATTATGATGTAAGTATCTAATATCAAGAATTAACACGATACTTTTAAAATAAGTTCATGAAAACCAAAATACCGATTCTGAGGCTGCCTCCCAAGGCGTCGGCTGGTAGACCATGAAGTTGATTCCTGCCTCTAAGCATCGCTCTGCCAGCACCCGTCCTATGTTCTCGCAGGCCGCCACGTTCGCTGTGCTGTGCAGGTGCTTTTTAATAGCCCACTCACGTGTGGACGCAGAAACCACAACCTGGCCGTTGCGGTGCTCAACGAGTGCCTCTGTGTGATGCTGAGTCCTTATAACGCGCAACCTAAACGAGGAGATGACAGAATAAACGATTCCTCAAGATAAATGACTTCAGGAAATACATGCCCAAATGTTGTGTTCACTTACTTCAACGTACTTCACCTCGGTTTTACTTGGGAAAGGTATTTTCCCTTCGCCTTTATGAGGATATCTCAACCATAAACCAAACACGTCCGCCTAACCCCTCAGATCAAAGAGAAACTTGGTATTTCTGAGAGTGGAGATGTATTTACACATCACCAATTTTTAAAAAGGGCTTGAGTAGATAGAGCTAAGTTGCTGACCCTTCTCTGGGTAAAGATAAACTTATTCTATGTTTTCATTTTCCAGCTTACACCAAAGTGTAAGACAAAGACTTGATGCGCCCTGCTCTGCCGGTCAGTAACTATCGACCCAATCACCTGTGCCAGAACTCGCGGGAGGGCCACACGGTCCCCCAGCCCCGCTCTTTCCGGGCCACGGCTAAGAGTTCCAGATTCCGCGGGTTCCGGTTGGTGAACTCTGGGGCCACCGCTTCATTTCCCAGGGGGTCCGCTTCCGGCCGCAGCCCTGGCTCGGGACGGGTGGAGAGCGCCGCGACCCCACGCCCTGAGAACAGAAACCATCACACGCGTCTTTAAAAGCGACGGCCGCAGACAAGACCACCACTTTCCCCTCCATCTTCCCAAAGCAAAGGGCGGGCGTGGTCGCAGGGAGCAGTGACCTCAGACCCCGCTCCCTCACTTCCAGCCTCTCATCACAACGCTGGGCGCTCGTTTCCCCTCGCTGGCCGCGTGGAATAGAACAATCGCGGAGAAGTGGGGAGATTACCGGGGTTCCTGCGAACCGACAACAACTCCCAGCACCTTGACCGAAGCGCCATCGCCAAGCGGACCGTGGGCAAAGCCTAGGGGACACTCGGCCACCTTCTCTCACCCACGACCCCACGACAGGCCGGGCGCAGCCATATTAACGCAAGAAAAGCCTCAGCATCGCATAGGTCAACGACCCTCCACCCGGAACTAACAATTTCCCTGGCCGCTGATTGGCCGAGAGGGCAACCTTCTGTCCCCGCTCCTCCAATCATCGCTTACGCTGGGCACGCAGCCGCCGGCGCCGACCAACCACCTCACAGGAAAGCACTGTGGGTGGGCGCGACCCCTGAGTTTAAGCAACGCGGTTGGCAGGTTTCTGCTGGAGCCCGGAAGCCGTAACTTTACGCTCCTTATTTGGGCCAACCGGAGAGCTCACCGGCCGTGACGCCCCGCACCGGGTGGCCCTGGGAGGAGGCGGGGCGGAGCAAGATGCTCAGCTTTCTCTCCGGAAACGATGGCTGTCATTTTGCCGGGAAAGCCTTGCCCGTCCCACCGGGGCCCAGCTTGTCCTCGGAGCCCAAAAACAAAGCCTGCGGCTTGCCGGTGCTCTCCAAACAAGTTCCCACGTGTAAGGAGAACTAGGAAAACATTCACTGTATAAACCAGTCATTTTTATAACATGCAATAGCTGACTCTTTAATCAGGAGCACTGGCCTCTCTTCCGAAGTCAAAACAATAGCCACTACAGCAATAGCTGTCCAATGTGAGTCAAATAAGCAAAACTACACTTCTGGGTGTGCTGCGGCTCCAGCTTGTGCGATGGAAAACAATCGCCGGTACAAACATGCCAGAGGAGCCCAGCGGCCCGCTCTACCTTTAAGAAAGGCCCGCCCTCCTCCTCCCGTCACACTCCAGGCTCCACCCCCCCGTGAACCGCCTCTTCTAGAAGGCACTAGAATGTGCAAACGCGCACGCGCACTCGAGCAATTTCCGCTCGCGGTGCAAGAAGCTGACTTCCGCTCTACCATCGCGCCCTTCTTATTCGCCCTCTAATTGGGCAAAAGTGATGAGCCCGCCCTTCCGGTTCCTCACTTCCTACACATCGACGCGTCTCTCCCCGCCCCTTCTCTCTTTCCCGTCCTGCCCCGCGGCGGCGGCGCAGGCGCTGAGGGGCCGGTGGGCGGGGCAGAGGTGGAGCGGGGTGCCCAGCATTCCCTGCGCATCGCGCGGCCCGGGCCACGCTGTGCTGCCGCTGCCGCTGGTGTGCCCGCCGCTGGGCCTAGGAACCCTCGCTCGCTGTCCGCGGTGTAAGGGAAGCCCGAGGAGTGCCCTGCCGCCAAGATGGAGGGGCCGTTGTCCGTGTTCGGGGACCGCAGCACGGGGGAGGCGATCCGCTCCCAGAACGGTAAGGACCGGCGAGGCCTCCGCTGGGCGAGGCGGAGCGCTCCCCGCAGCCCTCCCGCCGGGGCCGGCGTTGCGCCCCTCGTGCTTCCCTCTCCCCCCAGATAGGCTCCGGGTGGGCGGCGTAACCTGCCCGTGCGGGTTCGGGCTTCTGGGCGGGGCGCGGTCGGTGTTGGAGACCCGCGCCGGGGGGAGTGGCTGCTGTGGGTCCCCCTCCGGTTCCGGTTTGACCACGAGATGCGGATCTCTCAGCCTCAAGGCCTCGGGTTGGGACCAGGAACAGAAAAGACGAGTTCCCGCTGCTCGCTGGGTTTACTGATGGGCAAGGGCTGCAGTTTCTGTGACTCGCCCGCTGTACCCAGCGGCTGTCTGCAGGGGCCGGGGGCCGGCGGCCGGAGCTCGTTCTTACCCCACCGTCACTGACAGTAAAAGTAGCCGGGGGCGGGGGGGGGGGGGAAGTTTCGTTGGATGTTGGCATAAACGACCCTAACAATGAACTTTTTCTACTAACCTTGGCTTCCAATTAAGCGTTTGCTGGTGAGCTCCTTTTGAGAGCGCTAACACTTCTAAGACATGATTGATGATTAATTTTGGTCTTGGATGAATTTGCAGTAAAGTCAGATTCCCACTTTTAATTCACAGACATAAACTGTTGATTTTATAGGGCTTTTTAAAAAGAGAAAAACTTCCTAGTTTTCCTTTTTCTATATGAGGTGACAAAATCCAAATTATAATTAGATTACCTTTTTATTTTAAGGAATGAGGACAGATGTGTGCATTTGGAAATTTCAGGGGTTGTTGGGTACCATTTACTACTTTGAAGTTGAAATTGTCCTTTGAAGTAGTGGGTTTTCCTAATTCTCATTATTTCATTTCTATAGTTATGGCTGCAGCTTCTATTGCCAATATTGTAAAGAGTTCTCTTGGACCTGTTGGCTTGGATAAAATGTTGGTGGATGATATTGGTGTAAGTTCAGCTACTTGTTTGTTTCTTTAAGTTAATGAGATCTTAAATGATTTGCTATAAATTCTTTGTATGGGAAGGGGTAAGGGAGAACGGATGTCACAATGTGGTGGTGTTAATGAGAGCAT
This sequence comes from Pipistrellus hanaki, assembly GCF_964339955.1. NCBI lineage: Eukaryota > Metazoa > Chordata > Mammalia > Chiroptera > Vespertilionidae > Pipistrellus > Pipistrellus hanaki. Next base: position 85,746,355 of record NC_140509.1, on the reverse strand, counting down.
GTCCTGTTTCTGTAGGTGATTGTGTTTTTCCCCCTTCCCTGCAAATTTCTTAGGACATCACCATTACTAATGATGGTGCGACCATCCTGAAGTTACTGGAGGTGGAGCATCCTGCAGCGAAAGTTCTCTGTGAGCTAGCTGACCTGCAAGACAAAGAAGTGGGAGATGGAACTACCTCCGTGGTAGGTAGTCTGGGTAGATGGCTGAAGACTGGCTTTCCTATGTCAGGTTGTCAGAAAGTTATTTGCTTCTGAGTTAAAAATAAGTTACTTAAGAGGGGGAAACAATGGGGGTGATTCTGAAAGAAAACTTGAAAAACTGATGGTTATAGCTAGTTGTACCCTTTAAGTAAAGAAGAAACTTAAAAGATATTTCAATATGGTCCCGTCACAACCTGAGACTTAGAAATTTCTAAAGAAAATATTCCACCAGTGTGTAAAAACAAGATACTTTTATATTTTAAATGCTGACAAGGCAATCTCATGAGTTAAAAATGGGAGTGTGATCAGTATTATAAATTTGGAGAGCATGGAGCACATTGATATAGAAACAAATAATTTACTCTAAAGAAACAATGTATTGTGTGGGGAAATGTTTGCATTTTTAAATTAAACTATAAGCCATGAAAGAATGGTCCCTACCTCTTATAATAAAAATGGTCTTAAAATTATAATTTCCCCCAAAAGAAGCAGTACTTTTGAAGTCGTTTTATTTTTAATATATTTTTATTGATTTTAGAGAGGGAGAGAGAGAAAATAATCAGTGATGAGAAGGAATTATGGATCATCTGCCTCCTGGACACCCCACACTGGGGATTAAGCCCACAGCAACCAGGACGAGTGCCCTGACTGGGAATCGAACCCTGACCTGCTTCATAGGTCAACCCTCAACCACTGAGCCATGCTGGCTGGGCTGAGGTCTTCTTTTCTTTTCTTTTCTTTTTAATATATTTTATTGATTTTTTACAGAGAGGAAGGGAGAGGGATAAGAGTTAGAAACATCGATGAGAGTCATTGATCAGCTGCATCTTGCACACCCCCTACTGGGGATTGCTCGCAACCAAGGTACATGCCCTTGACCGGAATCAAACCCGGGACCCTTCAGTCCGCAGGCTTACGCTCCATCCACTGAGCCAAACCGGTTTCGCACGGGCTGAAGTCTTTTTAATCAAAAAAATATTTTTAGTGTCCTTAAATGATTTTTATAATAAGCCAAATAATAACTTAAAATATTAAAGGCCATTTGAGTAGCCAGACTCTTAGTATCTGTTGGACACTTAATCTGTAAAAATAATGGATGTGTAGTCTTTGACTGTTGTACTGCAGAACTAATATATCAGTCAGAACATTTTTCTTGATTTTGGCCATTTGCATATGAAACACTGAGTAGAGTTATATACTTTTCAGGTTTCTGATCAGTTACTCATTTACTGCCATCACAGTTCTGGTTAATATCTGGTCATTTTGCTGCTTTTACATACACATTGCACAGAGTGTTAGACTAATATTACAGCCATGAATGTTTTCTCAACAGGTTATTATTGCCGCAGAACTTCTAAAAAACGCGGATGAGCTAGTCAAACAGAAAATTCATCCCACGTCAGTTATTAGTGGCTATCGACTTGCTTGCAAGTAAGATTGTTTGCATTCAGAGAAAATTTTATATCATTTGGTAGAATTGCAAACTGTGTTTAAATGTTTTCATTAATGACTACATTTTATTTTTTAAAAGTTACATTTTAGCATTTAAGTGATATTTGAAGTAGAGCCATTATCTCCTCTTCCCATTTGACTACCACATTTTCTCCTAGTAGATTTTGGTGGCTATGCTTATGGGATAGATTAAAATTGCCATGATCTGAAGAGGGAGGATCTATTTGTGCCCTCCTCCTATATGAAATGGCGGGACAGCACATTGGTGCTTGTGACATTTTGACACTATAGTAAAACAAAAGTTTGAATAGTGGATTAATTTGTAATTGTTTTCTCCCCCACGCTTTAAACAGGGAAGCAGTGCGTTATATCAGTGAAAACCTAATTATTAACACGGATGAACTTGGAAGAGATTGCCTGACTAATGCTGCTAAAACATCCATGTCATCCAAAATCATCGGAATGTATCCTGTGGTGGTCCAGGCCAGTTTGAGCTTTTTTTAAAGAAAGAACTTGAGTTAGTTTCATGCCAGGTGATGCCGTTTTGAAATTGCCGGTTTCCTCCCCTGCTGTTTTAGGGGTGGTAATATGCAGTGTAAAGGGAGTATGAATTGCAGGTGGTGGTAAATGCTGCTTGTTTGTTTTCTTGATGAGGTTGCAAAAGGGAAGTGCCTTTGATTTTCGTATTTACTTGTTCTCTATTCCCAGTCTCTTGTTCTCCTTAACTGTCGCCTTAGAGATGGTGATTTCTTCGCTAGTATGGTGGTAGATGCTGTACTTGCTATTAAGTACACAGATCTCAGAGGCCAGGCTCGCTATCCAATCAATTCCATTAATATTCTGAAAGCCCACGGGAGAAGCCAGATGGAGAGTGTGCTCATCAATGGCTATGCACTCAACTGTGTGGTGGGGTCTCAGGGTAAGGCTCCGGATTGGGTCACATAACGAGAGGACTGGAGGGTAAAATTAGCTTTGTGTGGCCTGCTTACTATTCATCTTCAGGTGAATTGTCCAAGCTGGGCACTTACTGTTCTTTAAGCAATTGTACATCACATTGTCAGTTTCTCTTTAGTAACTTAAGCACATAACGTAGGAAAAATGCAAGTTAGAAGAAAGTACTTGTGCCATAAAAATGTGTTATAAAATTGAAATTTATGTTTACATATGACATACTTTAATCTACGCTTTATGGCTAGGAGTATAAAATGAAGTGTTATTAATAGTTACTGTGAAAGAATCTAATACTATGTTCAATTATAGGCATGCCCAAGAGAATAGTTAATGCAAAAATTGCTTGCCTTGACTTCAGCCTGCAGAAAACAAAAATGAAGCTTGGTGTGCAGGTGCTCATTACAGACCCTGAGAACCTGGACCAGATTAGACAGAGGTATGCTGACATGTTCAAAGTGACTGCATAACACCTTTCCTCCTTCCTTCTGTCTAAGGCGATTCCCTCCCTACAGTAAATGTTCCAGATTCTGTTGCATTCTGCCTTAAAGCGTTGCTTCATTTATAGTTCTTTCTCATCTGTGTCTTCAACTATGAATTCTACTGTTCGTTCCTTTCCAGATTTCACTTGTAGCTCACACAGTTTGCTCCAGTTCCTCCTCCATTCCCACTCTTGACAGCCAGGTGTCTCAAGAGTGGTTTACACAAAACTTTCCTGGCACTTCCTTACGCCTTTTACAGCTTGTTCTCCGGTGGAGACCCGCTTGCTCAGCTCACTGGTGACTGATACTCACTAGACAGGCATGTTCAACCTTCACTTGACCTTGATCGAGCCTTTGACTACTTCTTTCTTGAGACGCTCGGAGTGTGGAGTGGCTCTGTGAGACTGCCTCATCTGTATCCGGTGCCCAGACGGCTACCTGTTCTCTGCAGGATAACTCCTCATCCCGTGACCTCGGTTGTTATGTGGGAGACTCCCACATTTAGTTCTCTGAGCCCCCAACACACATGTATTTGTCTAGTTGAATGTTTTTTGGAACAGCTTGTGATGATACACCCCTAATCTACTCTTAATTATTATTATTTTTTAAATATATTTTATTAATTTTTTACAGAGAGGGGGAGGGATAGAGAGCTAGACACATCCATGTGAGAGAAATATCGACCAGCTGCTTCCTGCACGCCCCCCACTGGGGATGTGCCCACAACCAATGTACATGCCCCTGATCGGAATCAAACCTGGGACCCTCCAGTCCGCAGACCGACGCTCTATCCACTGAGCCAAACCGGTTTTGGCTACTCTTGATTATTTTGATGATGGGAGCCCCTCTACTTGGCCAGAAAACTAAGAAAGAATCCTTAACTCTTTTTCTCTTTTTTCTTTTCTTTTTTTTTGAAACTATTAACTTCTCTCAATACTTTTTCACTAAGACCTTGATTTCCATCTTCAAATCAAATCTCAAGTTCATCTATTTTCCATTTGCATTCTCTTACTCAGACTGTTGCAGAAGCACACACACTAGTCACTTTCATCCCTGCTTCCCCATGGCAACCAGGTCCCTCCCATCACGTCAGGACCAGCACCTTTTTAACACCCACACGTTCCTTACATTCAGTCTAGCCACCAGGGAATAGGATTCCCAACTCCCTCCACAGGACCTACAATGCTGCTCCCTCTGCCTACCTCTTTTAATTTTTTAAAATATACTTTTATTGATTTTGGAGAAGGGAAAGAGAAACATCGATGAGAGACGATCATCGATCACCTGCCTCCTGCACGCCCCTTAATGGGGATGGAGCCCACAACCTGGTCATGTGTCCTTCACCAGAATCGAACCTGGGACCCCTCAGTCTATCGGCTGATGCTCTATCCATTGAGCCAGACCAGCTAGGACTGTTTTCATTTTTTACTTGCTCTTTAAGTGGTCAGTCTCAAAGAAGCTTCTTTTTATCCCTCAATCTAAATCACGTGTCAAACACAAGGCCCGCGGGCCAAATCCAGCCCGCCAGGCCTTGCAATGTGGCCCGCACCGCACTGTCATCACTGCACTCCGCTGTCAGTTTATGACATTGTCAGTTTATGACTGTTCAGTAAACCATTCGGCCCGCGATTTAGGCTGGATTTTAGATTTTGGCCCCTTCTGTAATTGAGTTCGACACCCCTAATCTAAATTATACTCTACTGTGCCTTTCTGTGCCTGTCTTCCTGGGGCTTAGCATAGTTTCTGTGTTTGTATGACTTAGATTGTAAGTTCTGAAGGTAGAGACTGAATGATTTCCTTGGCTTTGTAGCCTCACATGTTTAGTAGTTTCTGGCATGCAATATTTGTTCAGTATTTACAAATAGGTTTATTTTGAGGTTAATATTTAATTCATTTTAAGAATTCTTTCAATTATCTTAACCACTCTTCTTTGGTGAGTGAAATCCTTCATTTGCCTATATATTGACTCCTTCCCAGAGTTTGTGCTTTCCATACCTGTCTGCCTGCCTCCTGGAAGCATATTCTAAATAACACAGGGACTTCAACTCATGTTGTTGAAAACAACTCTTTCTCATCTTGCCTGCGGAGTCAGTGGCTAAACCTCTGTTACCTAAGCTAAACTTTCCTCTCCCAGTCATCTGTATCTCCAGTGATGGCCTCTTGGCCTCAGTAGGGTGTCCACATTGACTTCAGGGGATCCTCTTAAAAACAGATTTGATGCTGCACTTACTAATTTTAAAAGATGAAGCATTTAACCACCCTACAGGGTTCTTTATTTTCTGGTACTGCCTCCACTTTCAACTCGGGAACCCTGGACTCCAGACCTTCAAGCTTTTCTTGTCCCGTCCGCCAGGATGGATTTCTGTCTCCCGTGTGCCTTGTGATCTCTGTATTGTACTTGTGGTAGCATTGGCCATGAAATGTGGTTGACAGCTTGCCAGATCATTGAAGGCTGGGCATTTTCCTTTCTAATCACATTTCTTGGTTAGATATTCAAATGGGGGTGGGGGGCGCTAAGTGGAATTTTTAATGCCTGGAACTTCTATGTAAATTGGACTGGTTTAAATTCTGATCATAAAGGGGAAAGAGTAGGTAATAAAACTTAATCTGCAGTTATTTTGTGAAAAGTACTTATGGAACTTAAAAGCTTTGTTACATGAAAGAAGGTAACTTTGGCTTACAAGGCAAATACTTTATCTGTAGAGAATCAGACATCAGCAAGGAACGAATCCAGAAGATCCTGGCAACTGGAGCCAACGTTATCCTCACCACTGGTGGAATTGACGACATGTGTCTGAAGTATTTTGTGGAAGCTGGCGCAATGGCAGTCAGAAGAGTTTTAAAAAAGGACCTTAAGCGCATTGCAAAAGCTTCTGGAGGTATGTCTTCCACCAGCTCTCAGGTGTGATGTCCCATGTTCCTGTACTTGACCTTGGCTCTTTACATGGGGGTATTAAGCAGCTTCAAAAAACAACCCTTTTTCCTTTTACTCCTCCCTGTAATGATTGGTACTGAAAATAACTGATAGAGCCATTCTTCATATAATTGGAAAAGTTGTTTAATTTATTGAATTTTTAATCTCAAAATGACAGTCCATGTCTGCTGCCTAAGTGTAAACCTTAAAATTGCATTTATGCATCGCTTTTTCATGTTTCTGGATCTAAGACAGGGTGTGAAAACGTTCGTGGGCGAATTGTGTTTACATATCTTTGTAATTACTTAACAGCAAGCATCGTGTCAAGCCTGGCCAACCTGGAAGGCGAGGAGACCTTTGAGGCGGCGATGCTGGGGCAAGCAGAAGAAGTGGTACAGGAGAGAATTTGTGATGATGAACTGATCCTGATAAAAAAGTAAGAGCTTACTTTGTAAATTTTAAAACTACATAGATGTTTATCAATGAGTAAAAACAGACGCCTTCCCATTTATTTGCTGCTATAGTCTTTTCAGTGGTATGAGCAGTTATACGCATGGGATAAAACAACATTAGACCACTGTCAATTGAGATGGAGTAACCATTTCATCTCTTCTGCATGCATGGTCTAGACATATGTCCTTATGTAAGCAGGATTTAATCACAGTGCTTAAAATAAATGTCTGGCAGACTTCTGATAAAAGTGTTTTAAGAGTTTCCCTTCATTTTTCAATAGTACTAAGGCTCGCACATCTGCATCAATTATCTTACGTGGGGCAAACGACTACATGTGTGATGAGATGGAGCGCTCTTTACATGACGCCATTTGTGTGGTGAAGAGAGTTTTGGAGTCCAAGTCTGTGGTGCCGGGTGGGGGTGCTGTGGAAGCAGCCCTTTCCATATACCTGGAAAACTACGCAACCAGCATGGTAAGAGCGTCTGACCCGCTTCCTTCCCTGGCAGCGCTCAGAGAGCGTCCCAGCGTTTTGTTAATGCCCCTCATGTGAGACCGAGCCCTTTCCCTCCTTTCCTGAGGGCCCCGCTGTCTCTTCCAGGGCTCTCGGGAACAGCTGGCTATTGCAGAGTTTGCACGCTCTCTTCTCGTTATTCCCAACACACTTGCAGTGAATGCTGCCCAGGACTCCACTGATCTGGTTGCAAAGTTAAGAGCTTTTCACAATGAGGCTCAAGTTAACCCCGAACGCAAGAATCTAAAGTGGTAAGTACAGCCGAAACCGGTTTGGCTCAATGGATAGAGCGTTGGCCTAGGGACTGAAAGGTCCCGGGTTCGATTCTGGTCAAGGGCATGTACCTTGGTTGCAGGCATATCCCCAGTAGGGGGTGTGCAGGAGGCAGCTGATTGATGACTTTCTCTCATCGATGTTTCTAACTATCTCTCTTCCTTCCTCTCTGTACAAAATCAATAAAAATATATTTAAAAAAAAAAAAAAAAAAAAAGAATGTAAAGTGGTAAGTACAGTTTCCCTGTCTTTTTCCTTGTCCTCTGTATATCCGATGTACCAGGTGCTTTCTGGTGGTTTTATTAGCATTGATGTGTCTTGGTTGTACTAACCCCTCCTCGCCTCTCTGGGTACTCCCTTTACCTGCAGGATGACCCACTAGAGCAGTGATCGGCAAACTGTCTGAGAGCCGTGGTTTGCCGCGCTGTTGACCAGTGGGTTTGCTGACCACTGCATTAGAGGAACGCAGGGTATTATTTTGGGGCGATCTATACCCATCTTTACACAACCCCTTTATAATAAATACAGTGATGGTGTTTATAGCTTTACTACCATCAAGGGCTTCTCCTCAACTTTTTGTGCTCATGTTTATTAATTCATAAAGAACTACTTAAGTATTAAAGGGATAGGATGGGTATATGTTAAGAAGTCACTTAATCTATTTTCTTTCTAAATTGCAGGATTGGTCTTGATCTGGTTAATGGTAAACCTCGAGACAACAAACAAGCAGGGGTGTTTGAACCAACTGTAGTTAAAGTTAAAAGTTTGAAGTTTGCAACAGAAGCTGCAATTACCATTCTTCGAATTGATGATCTTATTAAATTGCATCCAGAAAGCAAAGATGATAAGCATGGAGGGTATGAAGATGCTGTTCACTCAGGAGCCCTTGATGACTGACCGATTTATTTATAACACTGTACAATGCATTTCATTGTCTTGTACCTTGCGTGTTACACATTAAAAGTACCCGCTGTCAAACCCTGGGTTCTTGTGAAGTGGAAGGTGGCTCCCACCCTCACCTTGGTCCTGATTTCACACATTAGTGCCTTATTAGTAGAAATGAATGAGGTTCAAGTTCAGTTCAGCAGGTTCACCCTCTCTGAACACACATTGCTATCCCCATCCCACCCCCAACGCATAGGGCAGCCACCCCACGGCGCCCACCCTTCCGCTCCATCGTGTGTAACAGGGTGACAAGGATCCGGCAGCCGGACGCCCCGAGAGGGTGGCCCAGGGCTATGGCCCCTCCTTGACTGTTGACCTGAAGGGAGAGAAGATGGAGAGCTAAAATCCTAAACTAGTACCTTTTCCCTCTTAAAGTTATACCAGTAAGCTACCCTCTCTGACTTATGCCCTTATGTATCTACCCTAACTTGCCCGTTCCTGCATTTAACATTTTTTTTGAGCCCTGATACGTTTGAAGTAAACTAATGCAGTCTAGGGTTTTCGCCTTGGGAAGCAACCGGATACATTAACCTGCGGTCCCACCAGTTACTACCAGATGGCCAATGCCTGGGACTGCATCTAACTACACTCCGTGTGTTTTGCTGTTTACAATCGTAAACTGCATTGTGAATACTCCTTTGCAAGCTCAGGAAGGGCTGCTTAAGTTTACCTTCTCTGGGTTCAATCCAAGTTCCTTAGTTATTGCAACTGAGATGGCTGCAAAGGCTTCGTTGATTTCAAACACGTCCACATCCTCCAGTGACCAGCCTGCTTTTGCAACCTAAAGGGAAGGTTGATGGGAGAGGTCTAAAAACTCGGGTGGCACCATTCTTCATTGTACATTAAAAAGGACATGATACTGAAGGGTCTCGGAAAGCTGCCATTTGGGGCTGCTACATCAGCCTAGTGACGTAAGAATAAAACAGCCCTTGGAAATTCTAAACAACCTTAAATCTTGAACCGGTAACATCTGTCGTGTAGGGGAGGGGACACAGCATCCGTTCCCCTTGATCCAAATGTTCTGGGCTGCCCTTCGTGTAAGGAAAATCGGCAAGGGAACGGATGGGCTCATTTAAGGCGAACTGGAAGACTTTCATGAAAGGGAAAGAAACACTACAAACGAAACCTGGTGGGAGTAAATGTGAAAGTAAAGCTCAATCTTGGCTGTTGGGAGTGGAAAGGATCTGGGCAGGTGGAGAAGGCAGACCTTAATATGCAATTGCAGGTTAGTGGTCTGGTCCTTCAGAGGTAAAGTAACAGCAGAGGATGGGGTGGCGGTCAGAAGTAAACTCACAGCTTGCTTTATGGCTGGGATTGGCCCTGTCCCCATAACGGAAGGCTCCACGCCCACTTGTGACCAGGAGACGATCTCTGCTAAAGGTGTCAGCCCACGGGTCCCCGCCTCCGACTTCTTCATCAGAACCACGGCTGCAGCACCATCATTTATTCCTGCAAAACACCACGTCTTCATCTCACGTAGCTTACTGACTGCAGTCGTGTTCCTGTTTACTTTCTCCGACGGCTGAAGACGTGAGTTAAATTATGAACACATCTTGGCAAAAGCCATTTGCCATATTTCACACTACACAGTGTACTTTGAAATGTAAGTTAGGCAATATAACATAATCACAAATCATTCCAGTGGGAAAGTGAGAAGAATAAAATGGGGGGAGGGGAGGAAAACAAAAAGAAATGGAAGAAATAGCTACAACCTCACAGAAGAATACTGACAACAGATTCTGTTTTTGGAAAAGTACAAAGACACTAGACAAACTGGGATTCCTTAAATTAGGATATTGGTAAAGCAAATCCATTCAGTACATATAGAGTAAGCTGCTAATCAAGTATGGAAAAACCAATGACCAAATATACAGAACTACATTTTCCCCTAAAGCAGCTAAATCAAGGTTTTAGAATAACATGTATAGTCATGAAATAAAGAGAAAAGGTGTTAACCTGGTAGAATTACCAGAAGATGGGATTCCCCAACTGTCCTTCAGAAAACCTAACCTGGCCTGTCCGGGTAGCTCAGTTGGTTAGAAAAGTGGTCACCAACCGGTGGTCAACGGACCACTGGGTTAGAGCACCATCCCAATACATGAAGGTTCTGGGTTTGATCCCTGGTCAGGGCACATATAAGCAGCAACCAGTGGCCAAAATCAATTTGGCTCAGTGGATAGAGCGTTGGCCTGCGGACTGAGGGGTCCCGGGTTCAATTCCAGTCAAGGGCATGTACTTTGGTTGTGGGCACATCCCCAGTGTGGGGTGTGCAGCAGGCAGCTGATTGATGTTTCTCTCTCATCGATCTTTCTAGCTCTCTCTCTCTCTTCCTTGCTATAAAAAATCAATAAAATATATATATAAAAAACGAAACCAGTGAATGCATCAAGTGGAACAACATGTCTTCCCCACTTCCTCTCTAAAATCAAGTAAAAATGTTCCCCTAACCTGAAGCATTAGCTGGAGTCACTGTTCCTGTCCCATCGGTAAGGAAGTAAGGCTTGAGTTTAGACAGGGCTTCTATGTTGCTCCCATGGCGAGGAAACTCATCTGTTTTAACTTCAATAAGACCTGAAAAGGAAGACAAATTTCCTGAGGTTAGGTCAGAGGGGGCAGCATGCTACGAATGGTGGGTTCCTCAGACCTGACTCATGATGATTCATATTTGAAGAAAAGGTTCATTTAAAAGGAACTTTCATTCTACTAAGAAAAGTATGCACACTAATAAAAATTATTGTATGTTTAGACATTTTATAGACACTATAGTCGTGAGGCATTTTGAGGCACAGGACTTGGCTGCTGACAGAGTAGTGTGAAAGCCAACCTCCCAAGGGCTGGACATAAGGAATGTCAGTTCATTGCTATGAGAATTGGCCTTGATCTATATATATAAAACCCTAAGCGACCATTATGACCAAACGACCAGAACAACTGGTCCACCAGTCACTATGACACACACTGACCACCAAGAGAAAGATGCTCAACACAGAAGCTGCCCTCTGGTGGTCAGTGCGCTCCCACAACAAACCTCCTGCGGCCCCTCCCCCTGGCCAGCCTACCTCCCACCCCCCCCTCTGGCCAACCTGTCACGCCCCCCTCCCCACTGGCCTGCTGGCCAACCTCCCAGGGTTCCTCCCCACAGCTGGTGGCCCCCCACCCCCACCCTGATAGACAACCAGGCAGAGGGTCCCCACCGGTGCATGAATTCATGCACTGAGCTGAGCCTCTAATATTAAATAAAAGCAAAGGGACCCATAGATCCACCCAAGAAATATGAGCTGAACCAGAAGCAACAGGAAGTAATGTTCACTTCTGAGATTAGCCTGTTAACAGGTCCGCTGTGGCCTCACTACCTGTCAATGCTCTAGTTTCTCCTGAAACTGGCCCTACCGACCTAGCAGTGTGCCCACTGGGACCAGGTGTCTCAATGCTGGCACAGCTTGCCATGTTTCCTCACCCCATAAACGTTGCCCCATCACCCCAAGCTATTCAGAGGCATCCAGGGGATACCTTTTAGCCTGAAAGACTTGGCTAGGACACAATTTATACACAAGGCCCATATATGATTCTTTTGGAAATTATTCTTATAAAGAGCTGTGTTGATGTTTAAATCATTATGATTTATGTACCCACCTTTTCTAAATATTTTTACTGATTTCAGGGAGAAAAGGAAAAGGAGAGACAGAAACATCAATGATGAGAGAATCATTGACTGGCTGCCTCCAGCACACCCCATACTGGGGACTGAGCCCACAACCTGGGCATGTGACCTGACCAGGAATTGAACTGTGATCTCCTGGTTCATAGGTCGACGCTCAACCACTGGGCCACGCTGGCCAGGCCTGAACCCACCTTTTCTAGAAGGCACAGACACTGGTACAATCTCTTTATCAAAGTGGCCGGCTTTCTGCGCACTCTCTGTCCTATTCTGGGACAGCACTGCCAACTTGTCCTGATCTTCTCTAGTCACTTGCCATTTTTTGGCCACATTTTCAGCTGTGAAAAAAACAGATAAAGCAAAATGTAAAGTTACAGGAACTCGTTTTTGGTAGCTCCAGCTTCTCACGTTTAAAGCAGCACTGAGCGTCCAGCACAGCAGCTCGCTGGCAGGCTCAGGGACAGTGCTCTGTTGGCAATCTCGCCTCCCACTGGCAATGAATCTGAAATTCTCACAGGGACTCAAGAAGCCATTTTCTTTCTTTGCTTCCTTCCTCTCTCTTTTCCTTTTAATATAATTTTAAACTTCCAGAAATTTCCTCTATGCAGATTCCCTAATTGCCTATTTTGCCCCAAGTGTTTTACCGTTCTCTTTCTGAACCATTTGAAAGTTCTAGATATCCTGCTCCTTTATCCCTAAATTTTAATTTCAGAGTGTATTTCCCCACAAACAAGGCCATTTTCTTACATAACCACAGCTTTCAAAATTAGGAAATATAATATCAATACAATACAATCTAATTCTTGGTCCATATTCCAGTTTCATTTGTCCCAATTGTGTCTTTAAAAAAAAACCAAAAATACATTTTTATTGATTTTTAGAGGAAGGGAAGGGGAGAAAGAAACATCAATGTGAAAACGAAACACCGACTAGCTACCTCCTGCGTTCCCCCTACTCAGGATCGAGGCCCCAACCTAACCAGGAATCCAACCATCAACCTTTTGGTGCATGGAATATTGCCCAACCAACTGAGCACATCGGCCAGGGCCCAGTGTTGTTCTTTCTTTCTTTTCTCTTTTTTTTTTTTTTTTTTTTTTAAATATATTTCATTGATTTTTCACAGAGAGGAAGGAAGAGGGATAGAGAGCTAGACACGTTGATGAGAGAGAAACATCGACCAGCTGCCTCTTGCACACCCCCCATCGGGGATGTGCCCACAACCAATGTACATGCCCTTGACCGGAATCGAACCCGGGACCTTTCAGTCTGCAGACTGACGCTCTGTCCACTGGGCCAAACCGGCTTCGGCCAGTGTTGTTCTTTATAGCTAATTTATTTGTTCAGTCCAGGATCCAATCAGGATCATGCACTGCATTTCACTGTCCATTTCTTTTTATTTGGAAGAGTTCTTCAGATTATCTGTGTTTCTTAACCTTGATGTTTTAGACGAGCAGGGGCCAGTTCTTTTGTCAAATGTCCCTGATTTGGACTTACGTGGCTCTCTTACGATATATGGTCTCCTGAGGAAAGCCCCTGGGAGTTACCTTTCTACAGTAAACGTTCTCCGCTACCCCCGCCTTACCTGTAACGCCCATGTGGTAGTTGTGAAATGCATCTGTGAGCCCATCGTGGAGAATACTGTCAGTCAGCGGTGTTCCCCCAAGCTTGACTCCTGTCCTCAGGTGAACCAGGTGAGGAGCCTGGAAACAAGAAATACCAGTGCAGCCGGGACCGGTTTGGCTCAATGGATAGAGCGTCGGCTTGGGGACTGAAGGGCCCCGGGTTCGATTCCGGTCAAGAGCATGTACCTTGGTTGTGGCATATCCCCAGTAGGGGGTGTGCAAGAGGCAGCTGATCGATGACTCTCTCTCATTGATGTTTCTAACTCTCTATCTCTCTCCTTTCCACTCTGTACAAAAATCAATAAAATATGTATTAAAAAATAAAAAAAATACCAGTGCATTTAGGCTTGGCTATCACTAGTCCTCTGCTCAGGACTCCACTCTTAACTACTCAGTAATCTCTAAGCCCTCATCTAGTCCCCCTGTGACCCTTCTCCCCAATTCCGGCCTAGCCTCCGCCTCTCCCCGGGTTCAGGGCCCCAAAACTCCTGGAATCAGGAAACCGCTCCACCTGTCTACCCTGGGAGCCTGTTAATTTCCTACCTACCCGTTTCCATTTCCCATCAAACCTCTCTCTTCCGTGTCCTATTTCCTTAAGAACCTCATTCATTCTTTCCAGATGCAAATAGCTCTCTGTTAAATGGAGAGCTCATCCAACCATGTGTTCCTCCTTCTGATGGAGGCGCAGTGCCCACAGCGGGAGGAAGTAGGCTGCTAGTGAACTGACCGGGAGGATTTCTGGGAGGGCGCCCTTTCGCTCTCACCACCTCAGTAGCAGCTGTACTAGAAGAGAAGGGCTTGGGAGTCAGATCTTATTTGAATCCTGGCTCTGGACCTCAGCTTACTTACTGTAAATTAACAATGACACCATCTACCCTCTAGGGCTGCTGTGACTGCCTGTATAAAAGCACCTCCTATAGTACTAGGGTCCCATCATAATCACTCTGATGGTATTTGCTACCTTAGGCTTGCCTCCCCCTTCTGGGGCCTCAGCAATGGCTGTGCTGAACAGACCCTCTGCCTAGGGCATGGGTGGGGAGCATCCAGCCCCCAGACCGTATTAGGCCTCCAAAATCATTTGGTCTGGCCCTGCTAAGGCATTAGAGGTGAGTTAATTAAATGTTTGGCCGAATATAGTAGGCTAATTTTTGTTTGTTTGTTAATCCGCAGCTGAGGGTATTTTTTCCATGGGTTTTTTTAGAAAGTGGTAGAGAGTGGAAAGAAGGGGAAGAGATAGAGAAACAGAGATCTGAGAAAGACACACTGATTGGATACCTCCTGCAGGGGGGTAGAGCTCACAACTGAGGTACGTGCCCGTGGCTCTAATGAAACCTGGGACCCTCAAATCTGCGGGCCAATGCTAATCCCACTGAGCCAAACCAGCTGGTGCACAGCAGGCTAGTTTTTAAGTTGATAATTTTTATGGCCCTCAAACGGTGTTATAAATACCCAAACGGCCTTTGGCAGAAAAAATGGTTCCCAGCCCTGTCTTAGGAGATCCTCAGATCATCCACTCACCTGCCTGTAGGAAGCAGGGGCTATAGCTTTTCCTTTGTCATTGCCAGTTTGCGGGATGGAACCTGGTGAAACAAATCCCACCTGGCAAGCTTGTTAGAGAAGGGTACCGCTCAGCGGTCCTCTTCTCTGCTTCATAGCTCCCAAAGGTAAACAAAACTTGGCCCCTGGTTCCTCTTTGTGACATGCAGGAAGGTAAATGGCAACACTGACTTTTCCTCGAAATGAGAGAGACTGAAGACCAAGGATATCAACAACTAGTGTTACAGGTTTAATTCAGAAAACATTGTGTGTTTTGTTAATATTTTAGGAAAGCCATTCTATTCTAATCACACTGGTTGACAAGCTTTTTCTTCAACCCCAATTTCCCAACTAATTTGAAAAATAATTAACTTTCAGGTTGGGATCAAGATTGAATCAATTTTTTGTCTGTTTACTGTTCGGTTCCAGCTCTGATAATGAATCGATTTACCCTGCCGTGCATGGACACGGTTTATTGGCGAGAGCTCTGTCTCTGGAGGCCTTACCTTGCTCATATTTTCCATGCCTCCTGCAACCACAATGCTGGAGTCTCCTAACTGGATCGACTGGGCTGCAAGGCACACAGCTTTGAGGCCAGAACCACAGATCATCTGGCAGGACCATGCTGGAACCGAGTAGGGGATCCCTGCTCCCACACTGGCTTGGCGAACCGGATTCTGCCCACAGCCTGGAAGAAGGGAAGCAGAGGCCTCTCAGCAATCAAAGAGAAAGAAACCATACTTGGGGGAGACACTATGATTGCAACTGGGTGTCCTGCCTGCCAAGGCAAGCTCTACCAGAGGCAAAAAGGCCCGCTCTAGCTGGTTTGGCTCAGTGGATAGAGTACCGGCCTGTGGACTGAAGGGTCCCAGGTTCAATTCCAGTCAAGGCACATGCCTTGGTTGTGGGCTCGATCCCCAGTGCAGGAAGCAGCTGATCAATGATTCTCTCTCATCATTGATGTTTCCTTCTCACTCTCCCACTCCCTTCCTCTCTGAAATTAATTTTTTAAATTATTTAAAATAAAGAGCTATGTACACGCTACATCTGTCAGAGTGTAGCCCTGAAATACTATTATCTTGTGCTGTTCTACAGATACCATAGATATAAGCTCTCTTCTCCAAAAGTCATCAGTACCCTTAGAAGGCAATGTCTTCTTGACCTTTTGATAGGGTTTGAGTAGGCACACACTCACCTATAAAGACAGGGCAGAGCATGGGCACTGGTTCTGTGCTTCTCTGATCATGGCTAAGCCCAAGGGAAGAAAAGAGGGCTAAACAGGGACATCTCTGATAAGGAGCACTTCTTTCCATAATATTCACAACTCACAGTTAACTGGTCATGTAACAAGCTGTGTACAACATGAGAACTGACAAATTCAACTGTGGGGGGTTCCTTCAGGGGATGGGAAGAAATATATCACACACTTTAATCAAAGTATTAGAGAAGGGGATGGAGTCACTGTTACAAGGTCAGTGTTTATATAGTGGTCACTCTATTTGAAATTACTGATATACTCACACCTAGCAACTTTCCTGGGTGAGTTTGTTGGGAGAAAAAACTAGCAAATGGGTCACTGATAAAATGTAGATACTATATTCATCAGTGTTATTAATCTGGGGTTAGCTGGATGTGAAGAGTAGATGCAAAAAAAAATGTTATATACACAATATTGAAATATTTTCTAAATTAAACACATAAGTCACTAGTCAATAAAGAAGGCTATTATTTTAGAGGCCCAGTGCATGAATTCATGCATGGATGTGGTCCCTCAGCATGGCTAGCAATCAAGGCTTTTAAGGGAGGCCAGCCGGCTGCGGGGAGGGACAATGGGAGGTTGGCCTGGGGCGGTTAGGGTTGGGGCCATAGGAGGTTGGCTGTAGGAGCACATTAACCACCAGAGGCAGCTCCTGCATTGAGTGTCTGTCCCCTGGTGGTCAGAGCGCATCTTGTGGCTGGTTGACCAGTTGTTCCGGTCATTCTGTCTTAAAGGTCACTTGGGCTTTTATATATATAGATTCCTGATTGTTTTCTATATATACTAGAGGCCCAGAGAAAGAAATTTGTGCAAGGGGAGGGGAGGTTAATAGTATTCCTCAGCCCAGCCTGCACCCTCTCCTATCTGGGACCCCTCGGGGAATATCTGACTGCCGGTTTAGGCTCCCATCAAATATCCCTCTCACAATCCATACTGCTGGCTCCTAACCACTCACTTGCCTGCCTGCCCCTAAGTGCTTCTGCCTACCAGGCTGATCTCGCCTTAACTCCTCCCCTGCTGGCTCAGTCACCCCCAACTTCCCTCTCCTGCAGGCCATCTCGTGGCAGCCATCTTGTGACAACATGGGGTGGCCATCTTGTGATGACAAGAGGGCCTAAGGCTTTCATTAGTATAAATTTATTGATTTCAGAGATAAATGGAGAGGGAGGGAACAAAAGATAGAAACAATTAGAGAGAATCACTGATTAGCCAACTCCTGCACATCCTCCACTGGGGATGAGTCTTCAACCTGGGCATGTGCCTTTGACCAGAATCGAACCTGGGACCCTTCAGTCTGCAGGCCGACGCTCTATCCACTGAGCCAAACCAGCTAAGCATAAGATTTCTGCCTTTTAAGCAACATGAATTACATATGCATTTAAGTAAATAACTTCTTTATAAGTTTCTTATGTATTTATTTAT
The DNA here is from genome assembly GCF_964339955.1 of Pipistrellus hanaki. Classification (NCBI taxonomy): domain Eukaryota; kingdom Metazoa; phylum Chordata; class Mammalia; order Chiroptera; family Vespertilionidae; genus Pipistrellus; species Pipistrellus hanaki. The sequence continues at coordinate 85,728,680 of NC_140509.1, read as the reverse complement.
AATCCTTGTCTTCGGGTACTTAAGAGTTAAAAAATGAGTGCTACATAAGTAATAGTCTAGCATTTAACAGAAAATGAGCTCCGTGAGAATGACGATTTCTATCTTATGTAAACATGTTTTTTTCTAGCTGACAGAGAACCGCAGGAGCTCAATAAATATGTGATGTGACTGTAGACAGTACCTAGGCTTCGGGAGGACAGATGTGGTAGAAGAGTCAGCTCGTCTTCAAACTGGATCCTGGATAAGTTACTTAACCTCGCAAAATCTCATGTGCTCATTTGTGAAATGGAGATACTACGGCCCAATAGCCTTACTGAGAGAACCAACTGAGGGGGTGAAAGGAAAGCACTAATCAGGCTGCCTTAAAGGCCCAGCACCACACAGGCCCGCAATGTGGGGATACTGCAGAGGTGCGATGTGGAAAAGAGAAGTAACCAGCCTGGCAGGGCATCATCTCATGCACCAAGAGGTTGCTGGTTCGAGTCTGGTCAGGGCACAAGCCCCAGCTGAGGGCTGGATCCCCAGCGAGGCGGGGGGGGGGGGGGGGGGGCGTGACAGAGGCAGCTGATTGATCTTTCTCATCAATGTTTCTCCCTCCCTCTCTCTCTCTCTCTCTCTCTCTCCTTCTCCCTTCCTCGCTCTCTAACATCAATTAAAACCACATTTAATTTAAAAAAGATAAAGAGAAAAACCAGTAGTTGAGTACCCTACAGTCACTGAGTAAGTGTGAGCCATAAGGGTGCGAAGGAAGAAGGGCACAGTGAGGAAGGTCGGCAGTGTGAGGCAGGACTCAGATATTTGAAGCCTTGCATTCACGAGAAACCAGTGTGCTTCCATCTGAAGGCCCACAGGGACAAGGGGAGAAAGGAGAACTGGGAAGAGAAACTACAAAACCACAAAGTAAATACACAGAAAAATGGATCGGGTCTAAGAAGGGGTAAGGACAAAAGTTGGTTGTTGGTGAGCATTCCCAATGATCAGTATGAACAACTGGAGTTTATACTCAGCATGGGACTAGTTATAATCACTCACCAGGCACTGGCAGGGATTACTGGGTGGGAACCAGAAGAATGGAGCACTCTGGTGACTTACCCGTGCCCGTCCCAGGAGTGACTCACTCATCCTGCATGGGAGTCGTGTGAAGCCAACCTGTCTTCCCAGCTCAGAAGTGAGATCATGAGGGTGAGGACCTCACCTGCCTTGAGGGAGCCCTATCCTCGGCACCTCTGTCGCATCTCCACACGTTATAACGAAAACAGAGCGGGGGTTACTGCGGCTGCTCGTGCTGGGCCTTCAGGGCACTGTGGTTAGTGCTTTTGTGCAGTGCACAGGAGAGGGGCTGGCTACCTTCTTATTGCTTGTGGGACACTTTAGGGAAACACAGAGGTTCGTGCATACTCTCCCATGTGCCAGGCTGGCCCTGCTTCTTCAGAATGAAAGGCAGGGCGGGGGTGGGCCAGGCTCCTTCGGGGTTCCGGACAAATATGTACAGGATGCTGAGAGGCCAGAAGCTATTCCTGGGACTTGGCAGAGGGGAGGGCCGAGGGAGGCCAGAACAAAAGTTTGTGTGGGGTGGTGGATGCACTGCTTCTATAAACATGACCCTCTTTGGGGGTCACCGAGGAGGTACCTGCTGCCAAAACCTGTCCAAACACGACCTCTGACACCTCTTCGGGGGCCACGGCGGCCCGCTTCAGAGCTTCCTTGATGACAGTCGAGCCCAGGTCATGGACAGGAACGGTGGACAAGGCACCATTGAAGGAGCCTAGGACAGAAGGGAAGGCGGGGGAGTGAAGGGCCGCCCACGGTGGGGGCCGGCGGCCCCTCCGGGCCCGGGGCGGGCGAGAGGGCTCGCGGGGCGGGGGGAGCGGGGAGGGGAGCGGGGTGCACCGCGGCCGCCCTGGCCCAGTCTCCGGTCAGAGGGGCTGGCCCACTCCCCACCAAAGAGGCCGGCCCTCCCGCGCGGCTAAGGGTTGGGAGAGCCCACCGCACGGCGGTGGCCAAGGCGGCGGCATTGCCCTCCGACACCAGCGAGACCCCGGCCCGCGGCCCGCGACCACCAGCGACCCCGCCCTGAGGCCACTGGATGAGGCCGCCAATCAGGGGCTCGCGAGAGAGCGCCTCTTACTCCCAGCCAATGGGAGGGCCGGACGGCGCAGTGGCTCTACCCGGACAGCCAATCAGCAGGCGGAAGGGACTCATCGTGCCCGGGCGGAGGGGCGGGTCCGCCGGGCGGAGGGAGGTGTGAGGCTCCTGGTTCCGAGGGTCCCGGGCGCCCCAGGGTCCCCGCGGCCCGCCGGGCCCGCGCCCCCGACGCCGCGCCGGGCCGCCGGCCACTCACCTATGGCGGTCCGCGCCGCCGAGACGATGACCACGGGGTCCGCGCCTGCACTCATCCCGCCGCACGACCACCTCACGCGCAGCTGTGGGCGGACGCTCCGCGAGTGAGGAAAAGCCTCCCGAGCACGCTGTGGGCGGGGCCGCAGGAAGCCCCGCCCACCGACCCGGGCGCGTGCGCAAGCGCGAGGTGGGGCAGCCCGGAGGGACAGCTGCTCGGGACACGCCCTGTCCACCACGTGTCACTTCACGTGGAGCTCTTAGTATAGCGTTTCCTTCCTTTTTAAAAATATGAAACAAATCCTTTAATTTTTCAAGTGTTTTATTTTTTTATTTTGCTTGCAACTTTTATTTTCCCATTTGGCTGTAACTTGGAGATCTTTCTGTGGTTGATGTCTATGTTGTGATCTCATTGTTATTTCTGAAGGGAGACATAATTGATATTCTGTGGGCGCACTCTAGTGCAGCCATACTGCTTGTTAGTGGCCAACATCAGTCCTGCCTTGTCCCTGCACCTGCCATACTGACTTTTAAATACTTTGAAGATTTATTTCTAGTTCTTTTTTTTTTTAATAAATATTTTTATTGAATTCAGAGAGAAGAAGGGAGAGAGAGAAACATCAATGATGAGAGAGAATCATTGAGCAGCTGCCTCCTGCAAGCCCCTCACTGGGGATCGAGCCTACAACCCAGGCTTGTGTCCTTGACTAGAATCGAACCCGGGACCCTACAGTCCACAGGCCGATGCTCTGTCCACTAAGCCAAACCGGTTAGGGCTAATTCTTCAAGTGTTTTAAACAAACAAATTTATACTTAAGCCAGCCTTGAAAATAAGCACAACATTTACCGGTTTTATATTTTTAACCCACAATTCAAGCACCCGCTCTGCATAGCACTATTCTAGTGCAACAAAAGGGACTCTTCACCGCAGAAACGTGATTTCACTTTCTGAAGTTGTATTATCACCTTTCCCAGAGAGGAATAGTAAATAAAATCACCATTCTTTACTACTGACCTGCCCCAAACTCATTTCTGGCTCACGGGAAGGCGAATTTCTGCCAATTTTAAGATGTTTCAATGAACTCATTGCATTTTCTGTCAGTAGGTTTTTGTTTGGCGAGGGTTGTTGGTGTCCTTGAACTTGGTGTTGTTTGAGTCAGTGAAAGATTCTGGCCGGCACCAGAAGGCCCACAGCCAAAATGTCAGTGTGGCCCTGACTGGTGTGGCTCAGTGGATAGAGCGTCGGCCTTCAGACTCAAGGGTCCCAGGTTTGATTCCTGTTAAGGGCTTGTACCTGGGTTTCGGGCACATCCCCAGTAGGGGGTGTGCAGGAGGCAGCTGATCGATGTTTCTCTCTCATCGATGTTTCTAGCTCTCTATCCCTCTCCCTTCCTCTCTGTAAAAAATCAATAAAATAGATTTAAAAAAAAAAAACACACAAAAGCCGAAACCAGTTTGGCTCAATGGATAGAGCGTCGGCTTGGAGACTGAAAAGTCCCGAGTTCGATTCCGGTCAAGGGCATGTACCTTGGTTGTGGGCATATCCCCAGTAGGGGGTGTGCAAGAGGCAGCTGATCGATGACTCTCTCTCATCAATGTTTCTAACTCTCTATCTCTCTCCCTTCCTCTCTGTACAAAAATCAATAAAATATATTTTTAAAAAAAAACAAACAAAAAAACCACAAAAAACCCACAAAACAAAATGTCTGTGAATCTGCCAAGGGCAGGCCTGCGCTGTGCTGCATGCTTCTGCTTTCCTGGCTGTGAGAGTTCCCCCATGTGGGCCTGAGTGCCCATAATCCTCATTCCCATCGGGGTTAACTTGGCTCTCCTCTCTGCAGGCCCGGGGGAGGACTCTGCCTGCAGGTGGACACCATGTGCCTTTCTCGCCGGACCACACCTTCAGGTGGGGCTGGCGTGTCTTAGTGTCCACAAGTCAAGGGGACTGCCTCCTCGCCTCGGGCTGACGGTGTGCACAATTTGAAGGAGAGAACAAGTATAACAAGTCGGGTTACTCTCCTGGTTAAAACCTTTACCACTTTCTGTCTCCAATTGGGCGAAGTTTTAAAACTTCTAGAGCTCTGTAGGCACCTGAACACATGGCCCCCAACCTTTCCCAGCCCAGCTCCCGCTGTCTTCCCCTGGACACACCTCACTGCCTAATCCCCAAAGGTCTCTCTCCAGCACATAGGACAGTTTTGGGTATGCAGTAAGGGCTTAATGCTTATCAAGTCTTTTTTTAAAAAATATATTTTATTGATTTTTTACAGAGAGAAAGAGAGAGGGATAGAGAGTTAGAAACATCGATGAGAGAGAGTTATCGATCAGCTGCCTCTTGCACACCCCCTACTGGGGATGTGCCCGCAACCACGGTACATGCCCTTGCCCGGAATTGAACCTGGGACCTTTCAGTCCGCAGGCCGACGCTCTATCCACTGAGCGAAACCGGTCCTGGCTCAAGTCTTAATGAATGTCCATTATTATAATCTAAAAGCTCTCACAATCCCCAAGGCAGCATGGGGCCCTAGATAGAGAGGTTAGATTCATCTACCGAAAGGGAGATTTTCAAATACCACATCTGACAAGCTCAGGGGAGGGCAGGCACAAACTCAGAGTCCAGAGTAACTGCATAGGAGGTCTGAACGTAAAAGCTCCTGACTAAAAGCAGGTCGCGGAGAGATTTTCCTTCTTTGACACAAGTCAGTCTACCTAAATGAGCTGTCTTGTGTTTCTACATGTCAGATAACTCCTTGGAATATTGGAGTAAACCCTTTTCCAGACGTCTCAACTTACACCCACCACCCCTGAGCAGGAGGCCACACAACCCCTGATGGTTATCCTGTCCCCCCTACAGCCATCCCTATGTGCTTAACCGTGGATTGTTAACTATCCTGTACCACCGGTATAAAAGAGGTATTGTCTGTTTTGTTCTTTACTCTCAGAGATTTCCCTGCTTTGCTTTCTCCTGAGTCCCTAATCTGCCAACAATGAATTTCATGTAACCCTCCTTTTGTCTCTTTCTTTGATTGTAATGTATAAAATAAGCTGCAAGACTGCCATTCCCTGGAGCATTTTCTCAGTCCTTTGAGATTTTACTTCCCAATGATTGTCAGTTTAGCTCAAAGAACCCTTGAAAATTCTCTACAGATCTGGACATTCCTTACCACACAAGTAGTAGAAGGTCATTAACTTCAATCAGCCATCAGTTGTCAATACAATACTCGCCAGGTGTGTTTGAGTAAAGGGTAAACACATGGGTGGGATGATCAGGTCGCCTGGAAGTTCACCTCTTTCCACGAGTCCAAGATCCATTTTACTCCATATAATTAGCCTTGGCCAATGGAAATTTGACCCAATGTTTACTCCCAAAATGGGGAGGCTGTCGAGAGTAGCTCTGGGAAAAGATAGATTCGCAGGTGATGGCACTGGTGTACAGCCTGGAAGTGCTGGACACAACTGTTAAGCATGAGTGGAGTCAGCTTTGAGGATATCTTTGAAGCCAAACCTAGAATCCACTCAAACCCTGATTGCAACCTTGAAACAAATTTCCTCATTGTTTAAGCCAGCTTGAGGTCAGTAAGGTGCTGCTACAAGTAATTGAAAGCATCCTGCCCAAGCTGGTTTGGCTGAGTGGATAGAATTTTGGCCTTCGAACCGAAGGGTCCCAGGTTCGATTCCGGTCAAGGCCATGTTCCTTGGTTGTGGGCACATCCACAGTAGGGGGTGTGCAGGAGGCAGCTGATCGATGTTTCTCATAGATGTTTCTGACTCTATCCCTCTCCCTTCCTCTCTGTAAAAAATCAATAAAATAGATTTTTTTAAAAATTGAAAGCATCTTGATTTATCCAGGCTGACTTCTTGGTAGAAAGTTGAGATTTTTAGATATTTGGTAATTCAAGGAGAAACAACCTAGCATGCTAGCAAGGAGGGTTTCCAGATACACAGTGCAGCAGGTTGAGGACACTTCTGAGACTTGGTCAGAAGATTATTGAGAGAATATCTTGACAAGCCCAGGAAATCCTGAAAAACTTCTGAGTAGATTGAAAATTCATTTGGTCCTGGGAACCTACATCAAGACTTTAGAGATATGTGGATGAGTCAGATAAACCAGAGACGGTAGCCACAGCACAAGCCTCAGGTGTGGGCTGGTGGAGTGAAAAGCTTGAGTAACAGTGTTCTCCCAGGAGAAATGCCTGGGTCTAAGGTAGTGATGGAATCAGCAGTCCTCGCCAAGAACTCAGCAGCACCCTCTTCTGTCTGGCATGTGTTTCGTCCTGAAACACATGGGATTCCAGAGAATTTAGGAAACTTGTCCCGTGGCTTCCTGCTCTGTTCTGTGTGTCCACTTACCTCTGGACACTCCTGTCTCCTCTGGCAGCTTACATTGGCTGCTCCTTACTATATTCCCTGCGGTTCTGACTTTGCACAGTTACTCCATGGCTGCAGTTATCACCCGAATGCTGACCGCTGAATCTCTCTCTAACCTAGTTGTTTCCTGAGTAAACAGGCCTTCTCCAGTAACATTTCCCATAAGCCCATCAAATTTAACACCTAAACCTCTCATTATGTTCACCTCTTTCTTCTCTATTCAAAATGTCAGTGAGCACTGTAACTCTTCTGATAACCAATCTACCCTGTAATACTCTGCGTAGGAAGGATTCCTGGAGGAAGTGATGCTCCTTGGCATTTTTTTTTTTTAATATATTTTATTTATTTATATATTTTTTTTACAGGGAGGAAGGGAGAGGGATAGTTAGAAACATTGATGAGAAAGAAACATCAATCAGCCGCCTCCTGTACATGCCCCACTGGGGATGTGCCCGTAACCCAGGTACATGCCTTTGATCGGAATTGAACCTGGGACCTTTCAGTCCGCAGGCCGAAGCTCTATCCACTGAGCCAAGCCAATTTTGGCTGCTCCTTGCATCTTAACTTTATTTCTGTTTATCATGTAATTCCTAATTCCATCCATCTCTTCTACTAGACTATATAAGCTTTGCAGGACAATCTTGTTACACAGCTTTAGGCACAGCTCCTAGCACATTACAGGCATTAAATATGAATGTTAATATATTATTTATGCCCAGTAGCTAACATATCTGATAGGAATTTATTCTGGATGCAAGGTAAGTATTTACTTATTTCCCACCTGGGGATTCTGTTCAGAACCAACTTAAGAGCAAAAATTGAGAAGAAAATTGCTTGCTTTTATTGTGTGCTCACACAGCATCTGGTCTGGCTCAGTGGATCAAGTCCTCATTAGTTGGTCATCAATCACCTATATAAAGCCAAGCATGGCCTGATGGGGACCAAAAATAATAGATGCATGAAGAAATAATTTTACAAAGTACATCCGGATCTAGGATCACACGCCACCTGGGCTGCTGAGCCACAGTCAGAGCCGTGCTCCTGAAGGGGCCTTGTAGCACTTCTTGGCTGTTTCATAAACAAGGCTGCGGAAAACAATGACAAGGACAAAAAACAGGGTTGCAAGAGTCCAGACCAGATTTTAGCAGAAGGCAGAACTCACCCACCTCCTATGCGGAAAACTCTCGTTAGTCTGAAGGGCCAGAGTTGGAAGTGCACTCCTTAAAATGGGTTGCTCAACGCTCCCATGATGGTCCTGATCAAATATAATGGCATTACCTAGGGTTGTAAGAAGTATTAACCCTTTGCACTCCGAACCATTCTGGACATTGGCTACCAGTTACTCCGAACCATTCTGGACATTGGCTACCAGCTACTCGACGCTACTTTGCGAAACGTGCGTTGAATTAACTCAATTCCCCGTAATCACTAATAAACTGCAATGTCCCCTGAGAGGGGACATCCGAGTGATATGCTAGAATTCCGATGTCCCCTGAGAGGGGACAGCGGAGTGCAAAGGGTTTTAATTATAACTATGGACCTAAATGAACTCTCAAGAAAGTGTCATCAGAGAAGAGCAGTAGGAATGACTGGGTACAGGGACAAATTGCTTAATGAGATATTGGAACATAGGAGAGAAAATTGTCAGAATGATGTCCTGATTGTTAGTTGCTTCAAATACAACAAGATAACTCACAACTAGTGAATCTAGTGAACCCTAGGTAACAAGCTGTTTTACATTTTTGTTCTCTTTTAAAAAATATATATTTTATTGCGGAAACCGGTTTGGCTCAGTGGATAGAGTGTCGGCCTGTGGACTGAAGGGTCCCAGGTTCTATTCTGGTCAAGGGCATGTACCTTGGTTGCGGGCACATCCCCAGTAGGGGGTGTGCAAGAGGCAGCTGATTGATGATTCTCTCTCATCAATGTTTCTCTCTCTCTCCCTTCCTCTGTGTTAAAAAAAAAAATATATATATATATATATATATATATATATATATATATATATATATATATGTGTGTGTGTGTGTGTGTGTGTGTGTGTGTGTGTGTGTGTGTTTTAACGCTCACTGAGCCAAACTGGCTTCGGCTTCTTCGCCCCTTTCAAGATATGATGACACAGCGGCAAGTCTGGCCTCTTGTTATCAGATTGATTCAGCTTCCAGCTTCCAGGTGCTGTCCAGGGAGCTTTGATAGAACCCAGAGGGCAGCTCCAACTTACCAACCCCTGGGTAACTACTTAACCCTTCTAAGTCCATTTTCTATTCTGTAAAAGAGAATATCAAGTGCCTATTGCCTCGGGTGGTGATGGACATAATGCATATCAAATACCTGCCAGTTTGCAGCATGTATGTACTCAATAGATGTCCAAAAATATCAAGGCATTTTTTATTACCTTCAACAATAATCTATAATAATTAGAGCGTAACATGCTAATTAGACTGGACACCCTTCCGGACGAAGCCGGGCCTGTGAGGGAAGCTGGTGCCGGCAGCTGGGGGAAGGCAGGCCTGCTTTTACACGATTTCATGCATCGGGCCTCTGGTGTGAAAACTCTCTTACTCTATCTTGCTTGGACTTTATCCAAGTTGGCCATCCTTAGAAATTAACTTTCTTTGGCAGACTTCATCAGGCTTCTGCCAAATTCTGGGTTTCTCCGTTCTCAAGACAGCTGAAGGATGCTGCGCACTCCTGCCTGCCAAGTAATTCACTTTTAACGAGAAAGTAACACAAGGGGCTGGCTTTTCTTTTACATCAAAGGAATAAAACCCACATAAAGCTACTACCTTTTCTCTTTCAAGGGAAGCTAACCAGACCATAATTTACATTCAGAATTGTTTGGCCAACGGAGATTGTCTGTCATCAGACCTGCAACCTCACTTTGGTAACAATGGCTCTCATTGACTGAGCAGCCACGATGTGCTTGGCACTGTGGCAAGCACTTTCCCTTTATTGACTCATTAATGCCCTGTACAGAGAAAGTGAGCCACAGAGTAGTCTGCCCAAGCCATAAAGCAGATTAAGTGGTAAAGCCAGGTTTCAAACCTATTACCTCTAACGGTTTCTCTTGGCACGGATTCTAATTTACCACCATTATCAGTCATACCAACAAATAAGCATCCAGTTCCAGAAATGAAGAGTGTTGACTTTACACAATCATTAAGTCCTCTGTGCCCACGTTGTTCATTAATGCAGATCCGACAGAAGCATGAAAATTGGTAATGACACATAATAGGTCTATAATAAATTTAGTCATAAAATTATATATATTTATAAAATTATATTATTTATATCATAGACCTTGATACTTAATGTTTAAAATAACAAAGCAGCCCAACTGGTGTGGCTCAGTGGTTGGCATTGACCTATGAACCAGGAGATCAGAGTTCCATTCCTGGTCAGGGCACATGCCCAGGTTTTGGGCTCAGTCCCCAGTGTGGAGCGTTCAGGAGGCAGTTGATTGAAGATTTTCTCATCATTGATGTTTCTCTCTCCTTCCTTCTCTGAAAACAATAAAAATATATTAAAATAACAAAGCAAATGGCATCTTTCATATTAAAAACATTTTCTCCTTCATTCTAACACCCCACAGTCTTACTATGTATTATTAGCAAATGTGCTAATAATGTAAGTCAGTAGCATTTGTCCAATGTTTTGAAGCAAACATCACTAATTACCTGAAATCATTTCACAAAAACAGTTTGCTTTTCAATTAAAACAAAGATTGACTATTTTCTTTATAATTCTTGTATTTTTGAATATTTTATAACACTTATTTACTTACTTAATATATTTTACTTTTTTATAGAGAGGAAGGGAGATGGAGAGCTAGAAACATCAATGAGAAATTTCAATCAGCTGCCTTCTGCACACACCCTAGGTGTGCCCGCAACCATGGCCTTGACCGGAATCAAACCTGGAACCCTTGAGTCTGCAGGCCGATGTTCTATCCAAGGAACTAAACCGGCTACAGCTATAACATTTATTTTTACAAGTCAGGGAAAAAACTTAAAGTGTAGCCGTAAACTCCAAGTTTATTTTTCAAAACAAGGAATATTTTACTTTTATTAAGATAGAGAGGGAGAGAAACATTGATGTGAGAAACATGAGTGGCTGCCTCCCATACACACCACTACCAGGGATCGAGCCCAAAACCTGGGCATGTGCCCTGACCCGGAACCCAACCAGCAACCTGCCAGTGCATGAGACGGCGCTTCACCAACTGACACATCAGCCAGGCACAAAGGCTTCAGTTTCACCTTGGTGGTGGGATAATGAGTAAACATTAAGCAACTCAGGAACAATAAATAAATAATAAGTGCTAAGCACACACACAGAACAAAACGAATGCAGGAGTTACAATAAAAATCTTTATTTAGGTTTGGTCAGTACAGGGAAGATATACTGGAGTCACAGAGCAATATGCATGAACAGGGTACAACAGTTCATAAAAACTGAGTAACTATGCACACAAATTCTTAAACATTCAGTCACCTAAAGAGAAAATGCAGATGTATGGTGGGAAAAAAAAAAAAAACTGTATCAAACACTGAAACTACCATAGGACTCCATCAATAAGTCCAACTTTTAGTGATAAAACTACTGTACTGGGCAAACTCGGCAGTCATAAGCCCACATCTACTCTAACAAGTCTGAATGGTGCATAAGCATAGTAACAGCATGAGTAAGAATGGCCTACACAGCACAGGTTCCAGAGAGACACAGATTTATACAGACATCATCGTGTTATACTTTAAGGAAAGAGTTTCATTTACAACTTCACATTAACTCATATAAAAATAACCTGACCTTACACAAAATGTCCTTTTAGCAACAAAGTAATTAACTGTTACAATTTCCAAAGTGGCAGAGGTATTGAAGCAAAGAAAACAAAACACACCCACCGAAAAAAGGCCAATTGTGACAAAAGTATGCATTAATTTTCTGATAGCATCCTCTCCCAAATTAAATGACACTGTATAAAAATTTGCTGGAAAAATATTACAAAACTGAGCCCTGTACATTTACACTCGAGTCCAAGCCATTCTGAATGTGGCGGGAACCCGCAGTTCGGTTACCTTTCCCACTCACGGTTTTCTCCTCTGGAGGGTCCTGGTTGGAGTCTGTGTCATTTAAGTGGTGTGTGAGCGAGTTCTCACTGCCCGTGGGAGAGTCTACGCTTTCATACCCCGCACTGAGTTGGTTTACGTAACTACCACCTCCTTTGCCAGTTCTCTCCTCTGAGCTGTTGGAGGCCTTATTACCATTCCCTGGAGAAGGAGGAAAGCCATCTTCAGTGGTGTCCCCCTCCCTGTGACATCCAGACCCAGACGTCCTCGGCCGGGAGGCGCTGCCATTGCTTGGTCCGTTGGCCAGCCGACTGCAATCTTTACCTGGGGCCTCAGCCTGTCCTACAGGCTCCGAAGACGTAGTCCTGCTGGTGCTTGGGGCTGGGGCTTGAGACTGCTGCTGTTGGTACTGAGCCAACTGCTGGCGTGTCTCCTTCAGTTGCTGCTGAAGAACTAGAATGGTACTCTGCATACCCTCTACCTCTTCGTCAAGTTGAATGATGAAGTCATTCAGTTCTGTGCAAAGGAGAGTCAAACCTACTTTAATATCGCTTATAGCATATTTTTAAATACTTCAATTCTAAAATTGACTTTTTAAATTTTGCTTGGAATTTTAAAACAGCCATTTAAGAATGAGGTTTGTTTGTTGTTTTTTGGGGGGTGGGGCAGAGAATAGATGATTAAAATATATACATTAAAGCAATCAAGTTTGAATTGATTCACACCACCTAGCTATTAATACACTGATTACAGCCCACAACATCTGCTTCAGGTCTCCAGGATCGGGGAATGTCTGGCTCACGGGCCAGAAAGGGCCATGAAATCATTTCGTCAGACCCTGTCAAGGCATCGGAGAGGTAATTAACTGTGTGACCACATATAGCAGGCTCATTTTTAAGTTGGGAATTTTGGCCCACAAATGATGTTATAAATAGACAAATGGCAGTTGGCAGAGAAGGTTCCCCATGCTTGGTTTAACAGTGGGCCCACACGCCTGGTCCTCTTATCCATCCTCTTAGCAAGTGATTATTTTCAGCTACACAGCGGGGTGAGCCCCTAGGGAGCAGGGTGGTCCTCGACTCTAACACTCCAAAGAGGCCTAGGCTGTAACGAAGGGACCATTCCACATTAAAAATCAAAACAAAACAAAACAACCCAACAGAGAAAATAACTCTTGAAAATTTATGAATACAATGTGCATTAGGATCTAAAAGCTTTTGGGGAAGAAGTTCTCACTACCATACAAAATCTCAGATTTACAAATAAGAACTATCACTTTGAAAAGGTAGTTTTAAAGATATTTGACTACCGATCATTGAAATTAACTCAGATATATTAATTAATAATTTTCAAAGTTTAGATATTTGCCTATTAATCTTCCTCATAAAGAGGAGAAACGGCTATATACTGGCCCAAAAAAAGGATGGAGTTGACAAATTTGGTTTGCCTTAGCAAATTTAAATATGACTTATAGAACCTTAACAGGTACAGTCCATCATACACTTTTAGACCACTTGAAGTAGACAAATAACAAGATTTACAATTAGAAAAATTGGTTAAATAAAAAAATTCTCCTTTGAAAGCACTGATTATAAATTTGTAGATTTGTGTAATGCCTTAGTAATGCCTTTCTCTTTTACCAAATTGTGTAATGCCTTTCTCTTTTACCAAATTCCACCCTGAAAAACAAAAGCTTATGAAATTTACACAATCAGGAGTGGGGAGAAAACCACCATAATTAAATGGCTTTGTTTGTTAACTAACTAGATGTTTCATTCATAATTTTATAGAACCATTGGCCAGAGATTACCATGTAAAGAACCTAATCTGTAATATTCATGCCTGGCATTTTTTAAAGCCAGTGCAACATTAACCAAGCTTTTCAAAAAACCCCTTACCATCCTGACTGCTTTTAAGCTCCTCACTATATTTCTTCTGTAAAGCCAACTCTGCTTCAAGTTGTGCAATACGTCCCTGGGACAGCTGCCTTCCAAGCTCTTGATTCTCCTGGATAAGCATTCGACACTTCGCCATTAACTTTTTGCCTGTTTGGCTGCAAAGGAAAGAGCCATCCATCACAAAATGAAGACAAAACGGTCTACAACCTTCTTTGCTTGCAATTAGTATGCAATTCAGGTAACAGGTACAGAACATAACTATGTTACAGCATGTGCCGCCCTGTGAGTACCATCTTCTTCTCTTGAACACATCCATCTTCTGCATTTCAGTATTCTGCCAATTCAGCAGCAAAAATAAACCCTAAACCAAAAGTACCCAAATGGCCACTTTTTATTGCTATTACTTGAATAACTCTAAAATCTACTTATTCCAAATTATCATTTAAAATAGAAACAGGCCAGTGAATTAACACACATCTTAAATATGCCAATATAATAAAACACTAAGGTACTTAGTTTTATGGAACAGAAGAGTCCTTGAAAAAATAAATGCAACACCACAAATGTACAATTCTTTAAAATAATATATGAAAATCAGTACCTATAAATGTAAATGCGAGTATATTTATTCTTGCCAGAACAGTATTTAATAAGGATGCCTCTTAATAGGCAGTTTTCCTAGGAATGTTTATTACATTAATGGGGGCATGTTCAGTAATTGTTTTTAAAGAAGCTTTTAAAAATAGAGGCTTGAGACTATTCATATTCATCAATCCCTCATTTAACTTTTTTATAAGATATAGTTTTGAGTTATCTTACAATATGACAATAAGGTTTATAAATTTAATATTGATATGTGGTTAAGATTTTCTTGATATTATAAAAGACTGTCCTTAGGACACAAAAATAAGACTTATCACAAATAATACAAATATTTGCCAAATTAGGGTATATACTTTCACAAATTAGTTACCAAGTGCTAATGAAACATACTATAGAGCCTACATGCAAATATACAGCAATTATAAAAAATGCAATCAATAGTGCTGTCTAAATAAAATTTTACTGTTTTTGCTTCAATAATCACAATAGAAATAATGACTTTTAAAGAGATCTGATTTAAATATATAATCATATATATTACCTTTGAGCCCTAGATATGAAGTTTGATATTCTTATAATGGCATTTAGTTTAGAATGACCTCACTGCCTTAAAAAATATATATTTTCTGCTGACACTTTGTGTTTATTTTATTTAAAAAATATATTTTATTGATTTTTTACAGAGAGGAAGGGAGAGAGATAAGAGTTAGAAATGTCGATGAGAGAGAAACATCGACCAGCTGCCTCGGTGGGGGTGTGCCCGCAACCAACGTACATGCCCTGGACTGGAATTGAACCCGGAACCTTTCAGTCCGCAGACCGGTTTTGGCAATTTTAAAAAAATATATTTTATTGATTTTTTACAGAGAGGAAGAGAGAGGAATAGAGTTAGAAACATCGATGAGAGAGAATCATCTATCAGATGCCTCCTGCACACCCCCTACAGGGGATGTGCCTGCAACCAAGGTACATGCCCTTGAACAGAATCAAACCTGGGACCTTTCAGTCTGCAGGCTGATGCTCTATCCACTGAGCCAAACCGATTTTGGCTGTGTTTATTCTTTTAGTGAGGTTCCTACCGCACCCCCCCCACCCCCGCCCAATATATTTAAGAATGCATCTAATTTTATTAAGCCTTAGGACTTTTAAATGGGAGTAATTCTTTCTTTGACTCTTGCAAGATTCTTTTCCTGAGAGCACTTGTTCTAACCTATCATCCTTATGCAAACCTGTGGTGAAGTACAGCCTGGGTTACCACTGGCTCCAAGAGCCCCAGGTAGAAGCAGCGAGTCAAGTCAGCACTGTAGTGAAGGTTTATTAGCTACCCTTCCTGTTTGTTGCTGCTGTTGCTACAGATCGCTCCCATTTCCCCTGAGCAGACTTGGGCCTCCACTGAACAAGTATCTAGAAATCAAACGAGGAATTAAGAAACAGGCAGCACTGTCAACCATGCTGATGCTCCTTCCTCCCACTTTGTTGCCATGGTCACACTTTTTCTTGCTAAGTATGTAACCTCAGTGTTTTCCAACTAACCTGAAAAATTTTATATAGACTGAACAAAGGTTAGAAAAAAACTAAAATCAATAACTGTGAGATGACTTACTCTCACAAAGTAGCACAAATTCTAATGCAAAAATATTTCATTTATGAAGTCATACCTTTACATAAACAAATGCCTGCTCTAAGATAATACGATCACTTCTAAAATTAATAATTACTGCCGAGACCGGTTTGGCTCAGTGGATAGAGCGTCGGCCTGCGGACTGAAAGGTCCCGGGTTCCATTCCAGTCAAGGGCATGTACCTTGGTTGCAGGCACATCCCCTGTGAGGGGTGTGCAAGAGGCGGCTGGTCGATGTTATTCTCATCAACGTTTCTAACTCTCTGTCCCTCTCAATTCCTCTGTGTAAAATCAATAAAATATATTTAAAAAATAATAATAAAATTAAATTAAATTAATGATTACTGCCCTGACTGG
The DNA here is from genome assembly GCF_964339955.1 of Pipistrellus hanaki. NCBI lineage: Eukaryota > Metazoa > Chordata > Mammalia > Chiroptera > Vespertilionidae > Pipistrellus > Pipistrellus hanaki. The sequence goes on along the minus strand of NC_140509.1, from coordinate 85,712,428 downwards.
TTTGGCTCAGTGAATAGTACACTGGCCTGCAACTGAAAGGTTCCAGGTTCAATTCTGGTCAAGGGCATGTACCTTGGTCGAGGGCACATCCCCAGTAGGGGGTGTGCAGGAGGCAGCTGATCGATGTTTCTCTCTCTTTCCCCCTTCATTTCTGTAAAAAAATAATAATAAATAAATAAATAAAATATATTTTTAAAAGAATATATATTTAAAAAATAAAATGGTTACTAAAATAAATCTTAACAGAACTGTTCTTCTTTAAACATTCTATAACTTTGTTATTTTACTAATTATGCTATTTAAAATTTGTGTTGTGGCCGGGACCGGTTTGGCTCAATGGATAGAGCGTCGGCTTGGGGACTGAAGGGTCCCCGGTTCAATTCCGGTCAAAGGCATGTACCTTGGTTGCAGGCACATCCCCAGTAGGGGGTGTGCAAGAGGCAGCTGATCGACGACTCTTTCTCATCGATGTTTCTAACTCTCTATCTCTCTCCCTTCCTCTCTGTACAAAATCAATAAAAAATATATTAAAATAAATAAATAAAAAAATTTGTGTTGTGTTCATTATATCACAAAAACATAAGAATTTAATTATAAGTAACTGTTTCTGGAATAATATTTAACTACCAAAAAAAAAAAAAAAATCCAAGCCATTCCAAAATTAAATAATTCACAAAGAAAATATAATAGGAATTAATTTCATCGAAAAAACTTATAGAAAACAAAAAACAAAAAACCTTATACAAAAGAATGGACACTGTACATTGCTTTGTTATTAAGGGAGCCAGGATATCTTGGAGAGCTGTACACAGTTATCTAAAACTGTGGTTAACTGAAAACTGAACACTGCCAAAATACTGAAACACACCCCTCTTAATATTGTAAGACATATGCATTAACACACGCATAAAATATTTAACCTACAGTGGGCAAAGTAATTGAGGGAAGTTCTCTCAAAATGAAAAAAATAGGAAAAAACAAAACAAAAAACCCACCAAAAGCAAAATCACAACCCGTTCTATTTTAATTATTCTTGATATGGTATTGATTATGTACTATTTGTTTGAAGTTAATGAAGTACTTATGAATAGTATCTAGAATACCCTGGCTCATAGCCTATTTTTTCAGATAATAAAAATCCATTTATAGGTGATTAAAATACACTAATACAATGGAAATATTACATAACCATTAAATATCAAGCTACATGAACTAAAAAATAAAAAAAAAATGCCCAAGAAATGAAGTGGAGAACAAAGCAAAGCGGCCAATCATCTGTAGCATGTTCACATTTGTTTAAAACCAATATATGCGATGACTTTATATGCATAGCAATTATCTTCATGATACCCAAGGAATTTAACAGTGGTTACTGCTCCTGGAGAATAGAATGGGGAAGGGCAAGGTCACATCCAGGAGTGACTCTCACTTTTCGTCTTCACTTTTCTTCATTCCTTTTCAACTTTATTCATGAGCATGTATTAACTTATCAATTAAAAAACTTTTAACAGCAAGAAGAAAAAACCCACAGACCCCAAACTGACTGTTACCTAAATGCCAAGAAAGATGCTGGCTATATTTAAGTACATGTTAATTATACATTTTATAAATTATTTCTTGACCTACTAAAAATACTTAGGTCATTTCTACTATGATCTTAAATGGCATAAAATACTGTATATACAAAAGCCTTAACGTGGGCACAATAAGCTAATTTCAAGCAGATTTGGTTACTTACTCTCTAACCCCCACTAAAAATGAGAATCTTAGAAGCCGATTTCTTGCTGTAAAGTCACACAACAAACCACTTCTTAAACCCACCCTCTGCCCCACAATCAGTTCCCTAAAGCATAAACATACATGATACTTACAATTGATTTGAATGATTAAGAGAGAACTTAAGTCACCCTTGTTAAAATTGCACTTAAACGTTGGGACAATCTGGAACATTTATCTTCACTCATCTTAGACTCCATTATCACCAAGAGAAAATTCGAATTGGTGACTTATAGAATGATCTGAAGAAAAAAATTCACCTCCAGGACTGGATGGAAGCATGAAGAAAATGCCTCATTTATCTAAATGATCAAATGAACTTGCTGGAAATAATCACTATACCTTCTTTTTTCCATTCACAAAATGTCTCCCTTAGGCCAGCCCACAGGTCCCATACACATTTCCCCAATCTTCTGACAGGCACCTGTGAAGCTGTCCCACAGGAATTTCTACTTCAATATCCTGGGACAAGGCGTCAAAAAGGAACAAGTGTCAAGTGTCCTTGTCTTTTGGTGCCAGCTGGAAAACAGAGGCAGCCTTTCCTTTCCTTCGAAGAGCACAGCAACACTTTCCCCAAATCAATCTGCTCTCCACAGCCCCCAAAATCAAAATGGTAAAATTACAACAAAATCAGCATAGTATTCCTTGAACTTTAAAAAAACAACTATTAAAGGCACATTTAATTTAATATCAAGAGTGCGATACAAAAGGCCCAAAATACAATGAAGGAACACATTCCCCCATTACACCAATGACAAAGCTCTTTCAACATGTGCCTGTTGAATGAAATGGGGATTTAATAAATTTCACTACTAAAAAATAATGCAGTGAGTCTCATCACAGCCAATATCCTTATACAATCTAGTTGTGAAATGAATGTTTATAATGCTTCAAACAGTTTAAACCTGAAGTTTGATACCACACCTTCATGTTTGTACAGTCCTCAGTAAGATTATCTACAGTATTAGCAGCCATTCAAAGAACAGACCGTTGATTCAAACCACATTGATTTAAGGCTCAATCAATAGAGAGCTCCAAACAAAATGGTCAAATATATGAACTACTTGTACTGATCTCTATTAAGTAGTTTCTTAGCAAGTAAACCCTTGAAATGCAAAATTCACCTCATTTAAGTTTTGACCAAGAAGTTCAACAACAATCATGAAGTCCACAGTCTTATAGGCAAAACTGATATACAGTGTCTCTAAGTCACTATGCTCAAGGTTAAGAGCGATGCATAATCCATTTTTACATTTTACTGGAATTTTACATGTTCAATTCATGATTTTAAATCTCTAGGTTTTCATTCCTCCAAACTGTCTGAAGACACAGTGTGCCACAGACTTAAGACTTCTGTTTCTCCCTCTATTTTCTTCAAACAGAAACATTTCTCAAGTGTCTACATGTCCTAGAAGGGGAATTTTTCGGAGGTGGCCACTTCTTCGGAATAGTCCGACGCCATCAGGCCTCTGAAGCAAGGGGAGGGGGAAGAGAAAAAAGCTGAAACACAAGGGTCATCTGGTAAGTTTTACATTAGCCATTACAAGCTGGATAGTATAAGAAATGTGGCTTTTTTGGCTCAAAAAGTCTGAGTCTTGGTGTGGAAACGAGTACTTGGCTGTCCCACCACAGCTTTCTCGCAGTGGGACTGTCAGGGAAGTCTTGACTGGGGAGTATGATTTGTTTACCTATCAGGCGTAAACTTCCAGGCACTCAGTTCATTTTGGGCTTGTTCCAGTTTGTCTTTAGTCTGTTCCAGTTCACCTTTCATTTTTAGGAAAAACAAGTTGATCGCGGGGTCCACCATTGTTGATCTCAGTTGGGCGACACTGGGCTGCTGGACTTGCTTGAGGTACTGGATTTGAGTCTGTGCAAAGCAAAAGAAACAGTTACTGCCAAATCAAAGGAGACAGACATAAGAAGGTGGGCTAAAATCCATTTCATTCGCTGTCTATGCCAACTTGCTTATTAAAACACTCCCTCTTGATCTTAAAATCCTCTAAAGTAAAAATTAAAAACAATTATTTAAGGTTATCTTTAAATTAAGGATATTTAAGGAATTAAGGCCATTTGGTTGCATTTCCATATTTGGAAACTTTAAATAAAGAGGCTACATCTTACTTTGCAACCAAAACAGTACAAAAAAGGAAAGAAAATCGATCATATTTATTAAAAATTCTAGCAATCACTGGAAAAAAGACCAAGTTTAAAATATTAATTATATAACATTATAGTACTTTACTCAAATTTGTAGCTTGGGAGTTATTTTAAATACAATACAAATCCCTTAAAAATATACCAGCTACAATATTATAATTTGAAACACACACTTGCATTTCTAGATTAAAACATGTAGTATTTATATTTACATGAGTTGGCATTACTTTATAAACAGCATTTTAAGCCAAAAGAAATTCTATGATTATTTTGCCCCTTTGGAGTAGATCTGAATCACAGAATTGTAAAGCTGGAAGGTGACTGACCTAGTCCAAACTGCTTACTTCTGAGAAATTAAATAAACCAAGTGTCCACGAATACAGTTATTTCGGTGCCGGAACTGGGACTAGAATTGTAGCTCTCAAGCCTCCTGATCCCGATCGAGGGCTTTTCCTACCACAGCAGAACTTCCCTACTCACACATGAAACCTTCCTTTTCTCTCAGTTGTACTCTTTACTATCACCTTAAAAATACCTAAAAATAAGTAAAATTTAGTTCTGTTAGCTCAATGAAATACAGTTTATTGGCTTTAAATACATCACTTGCTTCACACCCAAAGAAGATATGGTTCAGGATCTTGCTCCACACTAAAGCTTAAATAAGATTTAGGTTATCATTTCATAAGTAGCTAATTTCTATAATAAATTTAGTAAAAGTAAAAAATATACTGAATGGATTTGGGATACATTTAATTACTATTTCATTGAGCTAACAGAACTAAATTTTACTTAACTCAAGGAGATTTAGTAACTCATTAAAAAAAAATTTTAAATTAATTTCGGAGAGGAAGGATGAGGAAGAGTGATAGAAACATCAATGATGAGAATCATTGATCGGTTGCCTCCTGCATGGTCCCTACTGGGATCAAGCCTGTAATCCGGACAATGTGCTCTTGACAAAATCGATCCCAGGACCCTTTAGTCTGCAGGCCAACACTCTATCCACTTAGCCAAACCGGCTAGGGCTTAAGTAACTAATTTTAAACAAGAAAATACAACTATTTATTCAATGTAAGGCCAGTTGCTAAGACAATTTAATAGGAATAAAGCATGCCATACAGTACATACCAATACTACCACCACGAAAGAAAACACTGCCTCTCCAACACCAACATATTAGGTCTAGTAATAATTAATGTCGTTTTCTAATACTTTTTAAAATCAAATTTATTTAAACAATACCACAAAATTTAATCAACAATATAGTTGCCGTTGTTTTCTACTACTTGTGCCCAACGCTCAGGAAGCATTTTAATCCCTCTGTTGTAAAATTCTTGTGATTTTGATGCAAAAAATTCGGTCAATGCATTTTTGAGGCATTCTTCATTATTAAATTTTTTTCCAAGAAGAAAGTTTTGCAAAGAACGAAACAAATGGTAATCGGAAGGGGCAATATCAGGAGAATATGCAGGTTGAGGGAGAACTTCCCATTCCAACTGGCGCAGTTTTTCAGCAGTGATTCTTGCAGTATGCGGTCGTGCGTTATCGTGGTGAAGAATTACGCCCTTCCGATTAATCAGCGCGGGTTCTTCTTCTCTTAAAGCTTGGGCTAACCTTTCCAATTGGGCACTATACACTGCACTTGTAATGGTTTGGTTAGATGGTAAAAGTTCATAATGAAGAATTCCTTTAAAATTCCACCAAACACACAACATCACTTTTTTCGCATGCAAGTCAGGTTTTGGCGTGGGCTGCGGAGCCTCATTTTTGTCCAAGCATTGAGGCCGCCTTTTCAAATTAACATACAGCACACATTCTTCATCTCCGGTAACAATTTGCTCTAAAAACGACAAACGGTTTTGACGAGAGAGGAGCGAACTGCAAATTGTGTCTCTTTGATTACGGTTGTTGTCGGTCAACTCATGAGGAACCCATTTTCCAAACTTTTGAACTTTGCCAAGTGCACGCAATTGATTGGAAATTGTTTTTTGTGAACAATTTTAAGTTGTCGCAAGCTCTTGTTGGGTAATTTGAGGATTTTGCACCAAAAGCGCTTAAAGAGCTTCTTGATCAAAATTGGACACACGGCCTCGACCACTCTTGTCATCTAACGAAAAATTTCCCTCGCGAAATTTCTCAAACCAATGCTGGCATTTTCTGGCGCTAACTGCATCTTGACCAAGAGCACTACAGATGTTTTTTGCAGCCTCACTTGCTTTTCTTCCTAATTGGAACTTGTAAAGCATGCAGTGCCGAATATGCTCTTCATCCGCCATCTTCTTAGCCCTAGTTTTGCAACAAAAACCAAACCAAACACAAACTTTTTCAAGCAAAACTTGTTAATTGCACTTCACACGTTCTGTAGATACCACGTGTTTGAAGGTTATGTCAATACAAGTCAACGCCAAGCAAGATTTTAAACGAATGTTTAAAAACGACATTATTACTAGACCCGATAGTTGCTATTTAGATGTACAGTGAACTGCATCTGCCACATTAACCTTGACCTTTCCCTCTTTTTGTTCCTGCTGCCCTTTCTGTAAAACTTCCCTCTGCATTCTAACCGAAAGAATACAGGTGTGAGTTGCTCAGCAGGCCTGTGCAGGGGAAAGCTGTAAAAAATGTGGCTGGGAAGGTTAGAGTCTATTGGGTCGGCAACTAAGTAATTGCGGGTTTCACACATATATGGCTTCAGTTGAATTTTTAGGTTTGCAGACGTAGTACAAATGTAAAACACATTTTGTTATTTGATAGTTGGCTATTCAGCTGTTAATCAGTAAAAAAAGTTTTTTGATCTGTTTTGTAGTTTTCGTTTGGCGTTCGTTGATAAATGGAAAATCAAAAGGAACATTTTCGTCATATTTTGCTTTTTTATTTCCGCAATGGGAAAAACGCATCGCAAGCTCATAAAAAGTTATGTGCTGTTTATGGTGACGAAGCCTTAAAAGAACGGCAGTGTCAAAATTGGTTTGCCAAATTTCGTTCTGGTGATTTTTCACTCAAAGATGAAAGACGCTCTGGTCGTCCAGTTGAAGTTGATGACGCCCTAATCAAAGCAATAATCAATTCGGACTGTCACAGTACAACACGTGAGATTGCAGAGAAGCTTCATGTATCACATACATGCATTGAAAATCACTTAAAACAACTTGGCTATGTTCAAAAACTCGATACATGGGTTCCTCACGAACTGAAAGAATCACAGTTAACGCAACGCATTAGCAGCTGCGATTTGCTAAAGAAACGTAATGAAAATGATCCATTTTTAAAACGACTGATAACTGGCAATGAAAAATGGGTTGTTTACAACAATATCAAGCGGAAAAGATCGTGGAGCAGGCCAGGTGAACCAACTCAAACAACATCAAAAGCTGATATTCATCAAAAGAAGGTTTTGTTATCAGTTTGGTGGGATTACAAAGGAATTGTCTACTTTGAACTCTTACCACCCAACCGAACGATCAATTCTGATGTCTACATTGAACAACTAACGAAATTAAACAATGCAGTTGAAGAAAAGCGGCCCGAATTGACAAATCGAAAAGGTGTTGTATTCCATCATGACAATGCAAGGCCACACACATCTTTGGTCACTCGGCAAAAATTAATGGAGCTTGGTTGGGATGTTTTGCCACATCCACCATATAGTCCTGACCTTGCACCATCTGATTACTTTTTGTTTCGATCTTTACAAAACTCCTTGAATGGTAAAAATTTCAATAATGATGATGATGTCAAATCGTACCTGATTCAGTTTTTTACTAATAAAAACCAGAAGTTTTTTGAACGTGGGATTACGATGCTGCCTGAAAGATGGCAAAAGGTTATTGATCAAAATGGGCAATACATTACAGAATAAAGTTATTTAGTTCCATGAAAAAATTCTTTTTTAAAAAATCCGCAATTACTTAGTTGCCGACCCAATAGTCGAGATAACCTTAAAATCTAGGTTGAAAAGACAAAAGAGTGATGTGGCATCAACAAAGGCTTGATCAGGCATGATACGTTCAACTGCCAGTGTATATATGATAGCTGAAGAATCACAAAGATGAGTCAGTAGCACATATTGTCTAAAGCAGTGGTCGCCAAACGGTGGTCCGAGGACCACTGGTGGTATGCAAGGTCCGAAAGGTTGGCGTCTGCTGGCCTAAAGCAAGCAGTGAGATGTACCTGAACTAGGATAACAAGAGGAGGACTCCAGCCGAAACCGGTTTGGCTCAGTGGTAGAGCGTCGGTCTGCAGACTGAAAGGTCCCAGGTTCGATTCCGATCAAGGGCATGTACGTTGGTTGCGGGCACATCCTCGGTAGGGGGTATGCAAGAGGCAGCTGATCGATGTTTCTCTCTCGTCGACATTTCTAGCTCTCTATCCCTCTCTCCTCCTCTCTGTAAAAAATCAATATATTTTTTAAAAAAAAGAGGACTCCATAAGAGACAGTTCAAAACACACAGGTGTTATGAGGCATTACCACAACTATCCATTCTTACCCATCTATAGGTATTAGCCCTGGGAGGTAAGACTCATCCTTTGCATGCATAAGCATCTTAACACAATGCCATGCAAAACAGGGAGAACTAACACTATTAAATGAGTAAATGGTAGAATCTAGAATCCTACCAGAAAAAGGGAAGGATTAAATCGTTTTGAGACTGGGCAACTGAGATGCACTGCCCATTCCATTAGACATGAAAATCATAAGAGAAAAAAAATTTTTGTTGGAGGGATGGGTGTTACATAGGAAGAAAAACAGTAACATTCAAACTATTGGTGAGATTTCTTGGAACCAATGGCCAAAGATGAGAATGGTTAATAGTTGAAAATATAGAAAGTGAAGGTATGTGAGTACTGAAAAAAAGAGAAATTTATTAATGCATTAGTCAGTGACCTTATGGGGGGAGAGCAGGGATCAGTGGTAGTGAAGATGGAAACAAAAGGAGAAAAAGTGTTGAGAAGGTAGAGAAAATGACAAAGGCTACTGTTTTCTTAAGCAAAGTGACAAGTGAAGAATCATTTTGAAAAAGTCAAGAAAGAGGGACAAGAGACTTTTGTGGAAATGTAGACAGTCTCTGCATAGGAAGTAAAAGAATGAGAGAAGAAACAGGAATAGGACTGTGTCCCAACCTTAGTCCCCAGTGAACAGAATATTGCCTAATAATTAGATTAAAAACAAACAAACAAACAAAACTTTATTGATTTTTTTTACAGAGAGGAAAGGAGAGGGGTAGTTAGAAACATCTATGAGAGCGAAACATCGATCAGCTGCCTCCTGCACACTCCCTAGTGGGTATATGCCAGCAACCAAGGTTCATGCCCTTGACCGGAATCAAACCAGGGACCCTGGAGTCCGCAGGCCGATGCTCTATCCACTGAGTTAAATTGGTTAGAGCATATATTAGATTTTTATAAATGTGTCGAGTGGAGATTACACAAAATGATTCAAGAAAAGTTCAGGTTTTAAAATTAGAAACAGTGACAGAGTTCCTCTACTTAGTATAACTTAAATATACTCAAATTAAAAAAAAAAAGGCCAATACTGTGGAAGACAGCATAAAACTGAATCTAAATTCAACCACAACTAAACCATCAAATATGTCATTACATTTTAGATCTATGTAGACATGATACAAATGAAAGCTTAATAAAAAAAAAAAAAAGTCATATAAGTTGCTGATACTCAGAAAAATAGTCCACACATTTAGGGGTAAAGAACGCAGAGAAGAAACTAATCAGATGGTTGATTCTTTTTAAAAAGATATAGATTTTTACTGATTTCAAGGAGGAAGGGAGCGAGAAACATACCTAAGTGATGAAAAAGAATCATGGCTTGGCTGCCTCCTGCATAGCCCCTTGGGGAACAAGCCTGTGCCCTGACTGGGAATCAAATCATGACCTTCTGATTCACAGGACATGCCCAACCACTGAGTCACTTCAACTGGGTCACTGGTTGATTCTTGTATGTGTGCCGAGCGGGGAAGAAATGCATGTATTGGGATGACGCTCTAGCCAATGTTGACGAGCTACCCGGCCAGAGCACAAAACCTAATTTTAAATCCAATGATGATAGGCTGTCTACCGAAAATTTACATCTAGCTATTTATATCTCAAAACATATCTATTTTTATTTATAAATTTATATGAATTTTTATTTATAAATTTATAATTATTATTAAGTATATATCGAATACAATTAGCTGAGTACTAATTAACACATGTAATGTGGACAAAAAACCAATTCCTCAAAGAGTTGAAACATCTGAAATACTTACAGTACACTCTTGCATCTCTTGCTCCTTGGTTGCCAGTCGCATTACAAGGATGTTTTCCCTTCGTGCAGACTCTTGCTGTTGCTGCTTTAGTTTTTCTTCCGACTCCCTTAAGCCAGTTACATCATTAGCTGGTAATTAAAAAAAATATATTTTTCAAAACATTATAAAATACAATTTCAAAACCAAACAGAACTAATGAAATGAAAGTTGTGATTGCCTTTGTCAAGGATAATAAAAACCAGGGTAAAAAATTCATCAAGTCTTTAGTTTCTCTCTGAACTCCTTTTAGAACAAGGAAGCTCATTCCCAAGCACAAAAGTGCTATTTAAGAAGGCAATGGTGTGACAGTGTGGTCCAAAGCCATCTAATATTAGATGGAATTACATTGTTACAGTCTAAGCTGTTTTAACTTAACACAGGAAACTTCACTATTTGCATCTGCTTATATTATACATTATTCACAGAGCCCTGGTTAGGATTGATTTTAACCTATTTAATATAACAAACATGTCTATAAATGCATGGACAATTACTACATTAAGTTTTCATAATGTTCATAACGTCCATGGATTATAAAATAGTTTTAACATAACTGAAATTTTAGGGTACTAAACTTTCTGAGCTTGGAAAACAATATTAGTTTTTTTCTTTTTAATATTTTTAAATAGATTTTAGAGAGAGAGGAAGGGAGGAGAAAGAAACATTAATGATGAGAAAGAATCATTGAATGGCTACTTCATGTAAGTCTCCTACTGGGGATCAAGCCTGATACCTGGGTATGTATTCAGACAGTGATCTCTTAGCTCATGGGTTGACATTCAACCACTGAGCCATACCAATTGGGCATAATATTGGTTTCTGTATTCATAAATAGTATGTTACTCTCAATGAAAAGTGACAGACTAAAAAGGTTCAATATTACAAACTTTGTTGGTACTTTTAGCAGATTTTGAAAAATATACCAATATCCTATTTTTACAATTTAAGTAACAATTAAGTTACAATTTAAATAAATTTATTACTAGTTGTTTGTATATACATTCTAGACTAATAACTCATGCTTTAATTCAAATTCCTCCGTGAAAGGGGTTAGGGACAAATCTAGGAAAGTGGCAAGTAGTTGTGAGTTTCCCTATCCATATTCTCTCAGAATTTTGCACATAATTCTGGTAAAATAGTCATGATAGTATATTATTGCATGTCAGTCTTCCCCAATGACTGGGAAATCCCCAAGAAGAGAGATCATCTGTCACTCACCTATTTCCTAGCACCAGTTATAGAACCTAGAGTTCTTTATAAAGTTTGAATAAAAATTACATTTGCTTAGCAAAATCAATTATCCTGAATGTCTGTAACAATCTAAAAAGAGATATTCATATGGTCTTTAGGAAGCTACAACTCAGACTTACAGTTCAGATCTGTGTACTTGCCCTCCAAAGCTTGCACATATGCTTCATACTGCTTCCATCTAGCACAAAAATAAACTCGTGTTAGTTGTTAAGTTGAAATTTATTAAAAAACTAAAACAAACAAAATCTGTAAACTTATAAATTTAACACCAAGAATTCCACTGAAATTTTTAAGGTCTCTTGCATTTTGAGATAGTTATAAATCTAGTTTAACCAATAATAAATCAGTCACTTCATTATTCCTTCTCAACTTAATAGAACTATATAAAAGGAAACACGGAGAAAAGTGTTTTCTCCTGAGAGCACCACGTGTGCTTCTCTGGGTCAGATCACACACCATACAGGACTTTGTATCACTGATGTTCAGCTCAATGCCAGGCATAATGGAAGCTGAGTAAAAAACCTACTACTACTTTCAGATACGCTTTCTACCGCAAACAAAAGGCATCCCCGATATAATAAAAATCTAATATGCTAAGTGTCTGGTTGTCCGTTCAACCAATCAAAGCATAATATCCTAATGGCATGCGAAAGCCACTGAACCGCTCGCTATCACATGACTGACTATGAGGGAGCAGACGCTCCAACAGGTAGGTTAGCTTACTGCTGGCGACCAGCAGACTGGGACTGAGAGAGATGGGCCAGACATGCCCTGGAGTCCTCCCACACTCCCTCCCCGGCCCCAATCATGCACCAGTTGGGTCCCTCAGCCTGGCCTTCACCCTGTTGCAATCGGGGACCCCTCGGGGGATGTCAGAGAGCTGGTTTTGGCTCAATCCCACAGGCCAGGCCAAGGGACCCCACTGGAGCACGAATTCGTGCACTGGGCCTCTAGCATAAAATATGTCTAATTATAGGAGACTGCAGGTTATCTTGGCTCTTTTGTGAAAAAGGCATGTGACTCTTTCAAAAATATTTATTTTTACTTGTAAAAAAAGGGGGAGAGAACATAATATATTTCAAGTCTATTTGTAAAGTTGTTATCAACTTGCATAAATGCCATATACTGTCAGAGCATGAGAAGGCTTTTCTGCCTCATAATATTCCCTATACACAAAACATAGGCTATATTAGCTGCTCTTGCAATGATTACACATAACAACAAAGTGTTTCTCAGTCATATGTTTAAGCACCTGCTAATGCAAGCATGACTTGCCCTGAATATTACTGTCTTGCTTACTGAAGAGCTATGTTTTCAAGCCACTCTTTAGTTGAAGCTAATCAAAAGTTAATCTTAGAAAATCTTTTTAAAATCTTAAAAACTTTTTTAAAAATATATTTTATTGATTTTTTTACAGAGGGGAAGGGAGAGAGATAGAGAGCTAGAAACATCGATGAGAGAGAAACATCGACCAGCTGCCTTTTGCACACCCCCTACTGGGAATGTGCCAGCAACTAAGGTACAATACATGCCCTTGACCGGAATCGAACCCAGGACCTTTTAGTCCACAGGCCAACGCTCCATCCACTGAGTAAACTGGTTTTGGCTCTCAAATCTATTTTTGCAAAACAACCACAAGATAAATTTCAGAAAATTAGAGCTGGAAGTAACTGTTAAAAGTAATTTAATCAACTCCTTTAACTCCAAGTTGAGAAAATGAAGCATATAAAAGAGTTAACTGAGCTGACCAAGGTTCCTTATAAGAGTAACTTGCCTTTATCAGTAAATAATGTATTTCTCCCATAACTGAAAACATATCCTTTACGATTATAATTTTTTCACAGAAAAGGAATAACTAAACTAAACCAATTTTTGCAAGGAAAAAAATTCAGGTTACCTATTAGTCTAACCCAACCTAGTGCTTTAGATCTTTAAAAATGTTATGGTCTCCTCAATTATATAATAAACAGGCCATAAAAAAACTCATTTCAGTAGTACATTACATGATTTGAAGATGTATGCACATTAAAAATAAAGGAATACCCAACACACAAAAACTTTATAGTATAGAATTACAATATGATGTTCTATAAAAATACTTCCATATTTCTATAAAAGAACACTTACCTTAAAATTAACTCATCTCGTGCCATAACTTTGAAGTCTGTCTCACTCAGTCGAACCTATAAAGAGAATTAAAATATGAATTGGATGTTTTCCCAAAAATTTTAAATGTACATACCACTGGTGCTTACACTTTCATATTTTATGAAGACAGGATAATTTCTAATGCCTCAAGCGCTGATTTCTAATAGGAATCCCTTTATCTCTAAGACATATAAAGCCCTTCCAAAAGGAGCCCTATACTGAGACACAAAACATCTCCAACCCTGATACTTAGAATCGTTCAGTATATCCCGTACTTAAAAAAAAAAAAAAACCCACACAACTCTTATTCTATTGGAAAGTTTTAAGAAGTAAACTATTGTAGCTGAAGCCGGTTTGGCTCAGTGGTAGAACATCAAACTGAAGGGTCCCAGGTTCGATTCCGGTCAAGAGGCATGTACATCGGCTGCAGGAACATCCCCGGTAGGGGTTGTGCAAGAGGCAGCTGGTCAACGTTTCTGGCTCTCTATCTCTCTCCCTTCCTCTCTATAAAAAATCAATAAAAAAAAAAAAAAAAAAAAAAAAAAAAAAAAAAGTAAACTCTTATAAAACTAGTGGCCTGATGCACAAAATTCATGCATGGGTAGGGTCCCTAGGCCTGGCTGGCGATCAGGGGCCACACATGTCATAGTGAGCTATTGAACTCATGGTTGAATTCCTGAGGGGACACTTTGCGTATTAACTTTATATATATATGTGTGTGTGTGTGTGTGTGTGTGTATGTATGTATGTAAGTAATGTATGTATGTGCATATAAATAAATAAGCAAATAAATAAATATTAGAGGCCCGGTGCACAAAATTCATGCACGGGGTGGGGGTGTCTCTCCGCTCAGCCTGCACCCTCTCCAATCTAGGACCACCGGGATCAGGCCTCAATGGGCAGTCAGAAATCCCTCTCACAATCCAAGATTGCTGGTCCCCAACCACTCACCTACCTGCCAGCCTGATTGCCCCTAACAGCTTCTGACTACCAGCCTGATCACCTCCTAACCACTCCCCCGCTGACCTGGTCACCCTAACTGTCCTCCCCTGCAGGCCTGGTCGCCTCCAGCTACTCTCCTCTTACAGGTCTGGCACCCTCCAAACTGCCCATCTTGTGTTTGGAATGATGGTCAATTAGCATATTACCTCTTTATTATATAGAATGCACATCATTTTTAGGGACATTCAAATTAAAATCCTAATGAGCTATCATTACACACTTATTAAAATGGCTAAATGAAAGATTGTGGTAATAACTCAAAATGGTAGGTAAAGATGCAAAATAAGATTGCTGGTGAGAATGTAAAATGGTATGGCTGCTCTGAAAAACAGTTTGGTAGTTCCTTTTAAAACTAAAAAATAGATATGCTAAACAACCTAACATTTGTACTCTATTTTAAAAAATATATATATTTTATTGATTTTTTACAGAGAAGAAGGGAGAGAGATAGAGTGCTAGAAACGTTGATGAGAGAGAAACATCAATCAGCTGCCTCTTGCACACCCCCTACCGGGGATGTGCCCACAACCAATGTACATGCCCTTGACCAGAATCGAACCTGGGACCTTTCAGTCCACAGACCGATACTCTACCACCACTGAGCCAAACCGGCTTCGGCAACATTTGTACTCTTAAGCACATATCCCAGAGAAATGAAAATGTATTTTCATACAGAAACTTGTACGTGAATGTACAGCTTTATTTACAACAGCCAAAACTTGGAAACTACCCATACTTCAACAGGTGAATAGTTATGTAAATTATGATACATCCACACCATGGGATACTAAAAAGATCCAGCAATCTGGATAAGCCTCAAGGAAAATTATACTGATTGGGAAAAATAAATCTCAAAAGAATACATATACTGCATGATTTCATTTATATACATTTGTAAAGTAGCATAATTATAGAAATGGAAAACTGGTTAATGTTTGCCAGGTGTTGGGGATTGTAAAGGGGAGAATGGATATGGCTATCAAGAAATGACACAAGGGAAGCTTGAGGTAATGGGTCAGTTAACTAGTGGTAACACTAAGTTATGTGAGATAAAAATACATAGGCACACATACACACTCTCTGCATGTATAACCCATAAATCTGAATAAGCTCCATGGATCTTGTTAATAAGCTCTGTGTCAAGTTCCTGGTTTTGATGATGTTATGCAAGATGTCAACAATGAAGGAGGCTGGAGGAAGAGTACACAGAACCTCTCAGTATATTTCTTTGCAACTTTTTGTGAATCAATAATTATTTCAAAACTAGAGGCCCAGTGCACGAAATGCAAGCATGGCCAGAAATCAGGGCCGATTAGGGCCTTCCTTCATTCCGCACTGCCCCCTGGTGGTCAGCATTTATCATAGTGAATGATCAAACTCCCAAGGGGACACTTTGCATATCAGCCTTTTATATATATATATATGAGACAAAAGATAAAGTTTTTAAAAATGGGCATAATAGTCTAGCTAGCTGAAATTGCTTCATAAATTGAGGAATATTAACCCTTTGCACTCCGCTGTTCCCTCTGAGGGGACATTGGAATTCTAGCATATCACTCGGATGTCCCCTCTCAGGGGACATTGCAGTTTATTAGTGATTACAGGGAATTGAGTTATTTCAACGCACATTTCCGCCGCAAAGTAGCGCTGAGTAGCTGGTAGCCAATGTCCAGAATGGTTCGAAGTGCAAAGGGTTAAGTGTTTTCTCTATACCAAATGAAGATTATAAAGGTGAGGTACCTCTTCTACTCTAGTATAAAATTATGGATATAGCCCTAGCTGGTTGGCTCAGAGTATTGGACAGTGGACTGAAAGGTCCCCAGTTTGATTCCCAGTCAGGGCACATGCCCAGGTGCAGGCTCGATCCACTGTAGGGAGCATGCAGGAGGCAACCAATCAATGAGTCTAACCATTGATATATGTTTCTCTCTCCCTTCCTCTCTAAAATCAATAAAAGTATATATTTTTTAAAATTATGGATATATTATAGTTTCCCTTATTACACTTATACCCTGCTTTTCCAATTGAATTATAAATTCCTCTTAGAAATAATGTTTTCTTCTTTTAATAAAACAAGTATGATTTAACGATTTGACTTTGTGCTTTGTACCAAGGCAAGCTAACAACTAGAATATGAAGCCCCATCTCCACTATTTCTTTTTCCCCCCTTTCAACTGAATGTAATGATGGACACTGGTTAACAAAATCATACAGGTCTCAGAGGCACACTTCCACATATCATCTGTACACTGTACTGTGTTCACCATGCCAAGTCAAGTATCCTTCCATCACCATTTATCACCCCATACACCCTTCACCTCCCCTACCAATCATTATACTGTTGTCTGTGTCCGTGAGTTTTTTCTTCCTTAATCCCTCCACCTGCCCAAACCAACCCCAACAGCAGTCAGCCGCCTCTCTATCTATGAGTCTGTCTGTATTTGCTTAATTCTTTCTGTTCATTAGATCCCATAAGAATGCAATTCCAAGATACTGTCTTTCTCCAAATGGCCTATTTCACTTAGCATAATGTTCTCCAGCTCCACCTATGTTGTCACAAAAGATAAGATTTTCTTTCCTTTTAAATATATTGATTTTTTACAGAGAGGAAGAGAGAGAGATAGAGAGTCAGAAACATCGATGAAAGAGAATCATTGATCAGCTGCCTCTTGCACACCCCCCACCGGGGATGTGCCCGCAACCAAGGTACATGCCCTTGACCAGAATCGAACCTGGGACCCTTCAGTCCACAGGTTGACGCTCCATCCACTGAGCCAAACCAGTTTTGGCAAGATTTTCTTTAAATGTACCAACGCTTTTTTATCCACTCATCTATGGACACTTGAGCTGCTTTCAAATCTTGGCTATTATAAATAACGCTACAATGAACATAGGGGTGGATATAGTCTTTCACATTAGTGTTTCGGGTTTCTTTGGATAAATTCCCAGAGGTAGAATCACTGGGTCATAAGGCAGTTCCATTTTTTAATTTTAAAAAAATATATACATATTTTTATTGATTTTGTACAGAGAGGAAGGGAGAGAGAGTTAGAAACATCGATGAGAGAGTCATCGATCAGCTGCCTCTTGCACACCCCCTACCGGGGATATGCCCGCAACCAAGGTACATGCCCGGAATCGAACCTGGGACCTTTCAGCCCCAAAGCCGACGCTCCAACCATTGAGCCAAACCGGTTTCGGCCATTTTTTAATTTTTTAGGTAACTCCATACTGCTTTCTCACAGTAGCTGCACCAATGTACATATCCACAGAAAGAGATAGGAAACATCAATGATAAGAGAGAACCATCGATTGGCTGTCTCCTGCACACCCCCTACTAGGGATTGAGCCCGTACCCAGGCATGTGCCTTGACCGGAATCAAACCTGGGACCCTTCAATCCTCAGGCCAACACTATCCACTGAGCCAAACTGGCTAGACGTTTTTAAGTTCATGGATAATCCTTGCTTAAATCAATTATTTCTTTCAGATTTGTCTAATAGTCATGTTCTAACTACACCATTTAGTCTACATTTGCTAGCACCCTATTGTAAAGGTAGGGCAAATACTGTATTTCCCTTTAACAATTAATGTTCAGAGGGAAAAGCTGGTGTAGTAGTTATTTCCAATCATAGAAAAATAGTCTCCTTTCCCCCCATCCTCTCAAGTATAACTATAGAGTATAGACTTTTTTATCTGTTCCATTTAGTCATTTGGTACAATTGCCCTAAATTTGGCCTCTGGGAGATCTTTGTCTTTTTTTTTTTTTTAATATATTTTATTGATTTTTTTACAGAGAGAAAGGGAGAGAGAGCTAGAAACATCAGAGAGAAACATCAACCAGCTGCCCCCCTGCACACCCCCTACCAGGGATTTGCACACATCCAATGCACACGCCCCCGACCGGAATTGAACCTGGGAACCCCCAGTCCGCAGACAGACTGAGCCAAACCAGTTTCGGCAGATCTTTGGCTTTTTAAAATTTACTTAAAACAAACAAACAAAAAACCAAATACACAAATGGGCATGGCCAGACCATAAATAAAAATAGAATTTTGACCCACAACCTGCAGCCAAGTGCCTAGGAAACCAGCCCAGGAGCCAGCCTGCTATCCATCAGACTTGGAGGAAGTCAGTCTGCTATCTCTGTAACAACCCAGAACACTAAACAAACCCTCTATAATCATCAGCTCAAAATGGCCAGACGTTTCTGCTGTCTATAGATTATCTTAATGTCCTATTTAAAGAAGTGTCTATTCAGGTTTTATAGTAATTAAAAACAATTTTTTTTGTATTGAGTTTAATAAGTTCTTTATAAATTTTGTATATTAACCCCTTATCAGATGTATTAGTGAATATATTTTCCCATAAGGTGGGTTGTCTTTTCACTTTGCTGATGGTTTCCTTTGCTGTGTAAAATCTTTTTAGTTTGATGTAGCCCCATTTTTTTTTTTCTTTTGTCTCCCTTGCCCGAGGAGATATATCAGAAAAAATATTGCTATGAGAAATGCCTAAGATTTTATTCTTTTTTTAATAATATATTTTATTGATTTTTTACAGAGATGACGAGAGAGGGATAGTTAGAAACATCGATGAGAGAGAATCATCGATCAGCTGCCTCTTGCACACCCCCTACTGGGGTTGTGCCCGCAACCAAGGTACATGCCCTTGACCAGAATCGAACCCGGGACCTTTCAGTCTGCAGGCCGACGCTCTATCCACTGAGCCAAACCGATTTCGGCAGATTTTATTAATTCTTTGTAACTGTGTGTGTGTGTGTGTGTGTGTGTGTATAAAATAGTGACTATAGTGAACTAATTGGAATACAGAACAGGGCAATAAGGAGATTAGAGGAAAAGGTAGAACCCAAGAACTATATATTTTTTGAAAACATAAAAATGAATTTACATTACAAAGAAATCTAAATCAGGAAAAAAGAAGTTAACTTATAGAATCTTGTGAAAAAAAATCTCATTTTCTGACATTATTTGTATAATGTTCATATAATAAAGTCTAAGAGTAGAGCAAGGGAAAAACATTATAAGTTTTCCAAAATTTAAAAATATTCTAAAAATACACTGCATATGAGATACAATATCTAGTACATTATATACCCATGATGCTATTATCATCATAGGCAAAGGAGTGAACATTAAACACTAGAGATAATATATATATATGTGTATGTATATATAAATGCTTAAAAACTGCTAGAAAAACATACCTTTTTGGGAAGAGGTTCCTCGTTGGTCATCTTGAATCCTAGAAAAAGGGATAGAGAGATGAGGTTCAATTGATTTTATCCCATTGAAAGTAGGAACAAAAAATACTATCCTTTTCAAACCAATTTATTAGTGAACTTAATTATGACTAAATCATTAGGGGTTCTTTAGTTTTGCATTTACAGAACAGTTGCGAAGATATTACAGGGTTCCTGAATACGCCACCCTCAGTCTCTCAAGTTAACATCTTGCATTAGCATTACTATTACATTACACTGCAAATGTTATTAGGTTTTTAAAAACATCCTGTTGTAAAAAAAGTAGTTCTTTTGGATGTTGCCATAAAGGATTGAGAGGTAATTTTTCAATACATTCTTACAACTGCTCTATGAAAGACAAATCTTGCAGAAGTGACAACTTTGTGCTGAAGTCAGATATTGACCCCAGGCAGTATCCCAGGCATCTTGCTGAATTGACACAGAAGAGCAGTACCAGTTGCTAAGCCTTTTCTTTTATAGCATTATGGTTAAGGTAGAAGTTATCACTGCCATAATTCACTACTGTACAATGTTTACATATAATATACACCTTAATAAAAATATTCCTATACCATTTAATCTCATGTCACAATAATTTGTATCTCAAAATGCTTCTTTATATAAATTTATACAAAACTCACTAACTCTTGTAGCAAAAGATAGATTGAAGAACTATTCTCATTAACTTTATATGCTTACTGAAAATACTTCTGGTTACTTCCTAATACTCAAATTTAACAAGGAGGCAAGCTAATTTAAACTTATTGCTAAGTATCATTTATAATAGTATAGTAATAAACTTTCTCTATAGTTTATTTTACCTATCCATACTCACTACATATTCCAAATTTTTAAAATTTTAACTCAATAGAAATAAGTCACAGAAATGTAATGTACAGCATGGTCAATATTTGAGAATGGTATTCATTTTTTATGTCAGATACAATCCCAACTCTGTAAGTCAAATACTCTTAAATGCTGACTTTCAGATTAGGTACTTTATGAAGGAACAGGACATGTTAGAAAATAACTGTAAATTGATCACATCATAAATTACTGGCTTAATTCTTCCCTCCTTAATAAGCTTATCATTGGATGTTGCTAGCAAAAATCTGAGTATATCATTTTTTTCTGAGCTGATGGCTGCTCAGTGCTAATGTGAGACCAGTGATCCCATCATTTGAGAAACAAACCCCCTCCAAGTTCATTTCCACAGGTCTCACTATTTCTATTTTAGCTTTAATGTGCATTCACTCCACTATACTGTAACCTCTTAAAACCCAGAAAGTTTGGCATTTACTTGCAATTGCCCAGAGTTAAATATAGTAGGTAAACATCAATAATCTATTTAATTAAAACGAACAAACAAACAAAAACCACCTACAAGACAATTATAGCCATTTTTAACCAGTATACAAATGAGTATCTATGTGTCACTATTCTAGGTAAATCTTTCTCAAGGCTTTCCATCTTACTCAAAACAGTGCATACTGATTCCTTGCCCTTTTATTTAGGTTATTTTTCTTCATTGCTCTTAGCTCAACTTAACATTTTATATACTCACTAGAGACCAAGTGCACGAATTTGTGCACCAGTGGGATCCCTCAGCCTGGCCTGTGGGATAGGGCTGAAACCGGCTCTCCAACATACTCTAAGGAGTCTCAGATTGCGAGAGGGTGCAGGCCAGGCAGAGACCCCCCCCCCCCATGGGTGCACAATCAGGGCCAGGGAGGGACATGGGAGGTTGACCAGCAGAGGAGGGTTCTAAGGCATGTCTAGCCCATATTGCTCAGTCCTGATTGGCTGAATCCCAGCAGCAAGCTAGCCAATCAGAGCATTTCCCCCCTGGTGGTCAGTGCATGTCATAGCAAGTGGTTGAAAGACCTTAGCACATCATTAGCATATTACACTTTGATTGGTTGAATGGCTGACCAGACACTTAAGCCTATTAGGCTTTTATTATATAGGATGTTTCTCTCAGTTATAAAATAAGATCCATGAAAAAATTTTCATTCACTGGTGATGCCTCAGTACATGGTAGGCATTCAAACATATGCTAAGCAAACAAGTGAATTTGCTTGTTACTATTAAATCATAAAAGGTGAGCTAAATACTTGTATGCATGCAAATAAACATAACCAATGGACACAGACAGTAAGGGGATGAAGGCATACCCTGGAGTTGTCAAATGGGGGGAGAGGGGAGGAGACATATGTAATACTTTCAACAAAAAAGAATTTAAAAATTTTTTAAAAAGTGGGCTAAATAAACAAATCCAGTTTTTCCCCAAAATCAACCAAGATGACAATCCTGTAAAATTTTGAGTTTATATGTGGAACTTAATATTAATAGGTATTGTGATAGAGCTCTATTAGTGACAGTTTGAAAACAAAACAGCTCAATTTACCACTGTAGATAGGTAATCTACCTGTTATCTAGTCACTGGGCACCAGAGCCACTCAAAATCTTAGTTATAAAACTTAAGTGACACTTTGCCCAGGTCTCTTTGTTTATTCTTCTCTTAATACAAAATCACTCAGCTTCTTATTCTATTAAAATAAAATTAACTGCAAACTTAACTAGCAAAAAATGTGCTAAAATGTTTATTTGGTTTTTAACGGCATTTACATGATGGAGAAGTTCTCCTAAACCTACTTTTCTAGAACAGAGTGACAAACTGAAATTAAAAAAGGCAGCATAACCCCAGAGCCTCAGTTTCCCCATTTAAAAAAATAATTACCACCACCAAGACTCAAAATTATTGTGCTATTTTTAAAGATAAACATTAGACTTTAGCATTAGCATGGTAACTGGCACAAAATAAGCATTTAATTACTAATTTACTCCTCATAAAACAACAACAACAACAAAAAAACAACACATACACACACACACACACAAAAACACCCAAAAACTCTCAGTCACTATTTCTTGAAAAGCCCAAAGGAGAATCGACAGGTTGACAATAACAATATTTGTTTCTAAGCCTCACTGTAGAATTCTTGGTGATCTGTGATGTTTAGAATTATAAACAGTGAGTTATTTTCATTTCTAACATTGGCTTACATTCTCTTTTAAAAAGTTTGATGCTGGGTAGATTTTAACAACACACTGCTTAGAGGATATTTATATTTTTTCTTTTAAAAAAATATATTTTCATTGATATTAGAGATAAAGGGAGAGAGATAGAAACATCAATGATGAGAATCACCTATCAGCTGCTGGAGATTGAGCCCTCAACCCAGGCATGTGTCTTGACCTGGAAATTGACCCAGGACCACCTGGTTCATAGATCAATGCTCAACCACTGACCCACACTGGCGGGGCTGTATTTGCTTTACAAAAATAAATTTTGAAATTTGTAATATAAGTCAAGGATAAATACAGCTCTGGTATAAATCTTTGCATTTTACATGTTGATTATCAGTCGCAGGTCATTCCACATATTATGTGATATGTAACCTGGGAATTCAAAGCATAAGTATTTAGAAACTCCTCCCTTATCTTTAACTAACAAGTCAATCTTTCCTTGAGAGTCCATGATATTGCACAATAGTTAAATGGACAGTCTGGAAAAAGGCAAATTACAACAAGTTTAAAATTTAAAAGCATCAACATCCAACTAATTAATCAAAATAGAACCTGGTTCTCAATTTTGAATTTCACATTGCACAAGTGTGCTAAGGAATTTATTATTTCCCAATACAATTTTTTTTGGCACAACTGACAGCACACAATAATAATGTAAAGTCAATTCTGGAGTCATAAAGACAATGGACATGTCAGGTTCTTAGTACAATCTATTTAAAAATATATATATATTTTATTGATTTTTCACAGAGAGGAAGGGAGAGGGATAAATAGTTAGAAACATTGATGAGAGAGAATCATCGACCAGCTGCCTCCTGCACACCCGCTACTGGGGATGTGCCCGCAACCAATGTACATGCCCTTGACCGGAATCGAACCCGGGACCTTTTGGTCCATAGACCGACGCTCTATCCACTGAGCCAAACCGGTTTCGGCTACAATCTATTCTTGTATCAGAAAAATGGAATGACCAAAATATCATTTGGAGTTGAACATTGAATGGAAAAAAAATGAGCATGTGTTCAGTGCTATGAGGCATTCATTTAATAATTACAACTTTTCAAAGTTAGTCCCCATTTCCCAGACAATGAAATGACAAATTAGTAACTAATGAAGATGGGTAATTCTCCCACCCTCTCATCCTAAATAGTGATCAAGCAGCTTATAGCTAGAAAATGCAGAAAAGCAAAATAAGTAAAATTCAAAATTGGCCAATTTGGTTACCTTTTAGTACATTTAAGAAAATTGGTTAAACATGATTTTAAAATTATGTAACGGTTTTAGTTATTTATGTGGGTAATTCATAAAGATAATATAGCTCAAGTTTAGAATGTCATAACCACCAATCACTCTTGATGCTTTAATATTGAATAGATTATGATCTAGACTAGAGGCTTAGTTTGTGTTGGCTGGTGGCTAGCACCCCAATCCCAGGACTTTCCTGATGCTTAGCATTTATGATCCTCAGTTATGCAGCTCAGTTCTCTCTAAACTGAGAGGCAAGCACCAGCCAACACAACTTCAGTAAGAAAGCATGAAACTCATAACAAATAGCACAACATGGCAACAGCCTTGGCGCTGCAACAGAAAGGGTACTAGTTAGCAATAGGAAGACCACTTTATCTTGATTCTGGGACCTTCTCAGTCATGTGATCCTTAACTCTCTGGGCTACAGTCTCCAAAACAGCAAAAAGGGGACCCCAATTTTGCCTGCCTGCCTCACGAAGTGCTGCACATCTCAATGATTTAAGTGCCATACAAAAAAAAAAAAAAAAAAAAAAAAAAAAAAAAAAAAAGGGGGGGGGGGAGGGTGGTGGTGAATCTTTCAAATAAAACATTAACATAAAAGACAACTTTAATGTGTATTTAGGGGAGAACATGCATTTACTAGAGGCCTGGTGCACGAATTCATGTACCAGTGGGGTCCCTCAGCCTGGCCTGCAGGATCTGAAACTGGCTCTCCGACAGCCCCCGAGGGCACAGGCCAGACCAAGGAACCCCAAAGGTGCCCTATCAAGGCCTGGGAGGGACATGGGAGGTTGGCCAGCCAGGGAGGGACTGCAGGAAGGCTCCGGGGCATGTCTGGCCCATCGCACGCAGTCCCAATCGGCCAGACCTCAGCAGCAAGCTAACCTACTGGTCAGAGCTTCTGCCCCCTGGCAGCCAGTGTCCTCATAGCAAGCAGTTGAGCGGCCTTAGCATATCATTAGTATATTAGACATTGACTGGTTGAATGGCCTACAGACCAGACACTTACCACATTAGGCTTTTAGTATCAGGTCTAGTAATAATTAATGTCGTTTTTAAACATTCGTTTAAAATCTTGCTTGGCGTTGACTTGTATTGACATAACCTTCAAACACGTGGTATCTACAGAACGTGTGAAGTGCAATTAACAAGTTTTGCCTGAAAAAGTTTGTGTTTGGTTTGGTTTTTGTTGCAAAACTAGGGCTAAGAAGATGGCGGATGAAGAGCATATTCGGCACTGCATGCTTTACGAGTTCCAATTAGGAAGAAAAGCAAGTGAGGCTGCAAAAAACATCTGTAGTGCTCTTGGTCAAGATGCAGTTAGCTCCAGAAAATGCCAGCATTGGTTTGAGAAATTTCGCGAGGGAAATTTTTCGTTAGATGACAAGAGTGGTCGAGGCCGTGTGTCCAATTTTGATCAAGAAGCTCTTTAAGCGCTTTTGGTGCAAAATCCTCAAATTACCCAACAAGAGCTTGCGACAACTTAAAATTGTTCACAAAAAACAATTTCCAATCAATTGCGTGCACTTGGCAAAGTCCAAAAGTTTGGAAAATGGGTTCCTCATGAGTTGACCGACAACAACCGTAATCAAAGAGACACAATTTGCAGTTCGCTCCTCTCTCGTCAAAACCGTTTGTCGTTTTTAGAGCAAATTGTTACCGGAGATGAAGAATGTGTGCTGTATGTTAATTTGAAAAGGCGGCCTCAATGCTTGGACAAAAATGAGGCTCCGCAGCCCACGCCAAAACCTGACTTGCATGCGAAAAAAGTGATGTTGTGTGTTTGGTGGAATTTTAAAGGAATTCTTCATTATGAACTTTTACCATCTAACCAAACCATTACAAGTGCAGTGTATAGTGCCCAATTGGAAAGGTTAGCCCAAGCTTTAAGAGAAGAAGAACCCGCGCTGATTAATCGGAAGGGCGTAATTCTTCACCACGATAACGCACGACCGCATACTGCAAGAATCACTGCTGAAAAACTGCGCCAGTTGGAATGGGAAGTTCTCCCTCAACCTGCATATTCTCCTGATATTGCCCCTTCCGATTACCATTTGTTTCGTTCTTTGCAAAACTTTCTTCTTGGAAAAAAATTTAATAATGAAGAATGCCTCAAAAATGCATTGACCGAATTTTTTGCATCAAAATCACAAGAATTTTACAACAGAGGGATTAAAATGCTTCCTGAGCGTTGGGCACAAGTAGTAGAAAACAACGGCAACTATATTGTTGATTAAATTTTGTGGTATTGTTTAAATAAATTTGATTTAAAAAAGTATTAGAAAACGACATTAATTATTACTTGACCTAATATATAGGATAACACTGAATTCTAGCCTGATGCTCCACCACTTTAATAACCAATATACCACTATACGATTATGGGATACTTAGAAGTTTTTCTCTGGTAAGTTTAGTAAGAGAAAATTATTCGAGGCAAAAGAAAAAAAAAAGTGGGAGATAATCTAATACTGCCTAGGTCATGTTTTGCTGAATGACCTACCAACATACAATTTTTTTTCCCCTCCAAGAGCAACATACTATACAGAATTAATGAACATGACAGAGACTGCTACTAAGTATAGAGAGTGGAGGGACGTGGTTTACAGTTGGGAGGAGAAAGTGCTAATTCCTGTGTGACTTCTCCACATGAACCACTGCAAACCCGCTCTGCCCACTCCGGACACTGTCCAGGGGCTCTGTGCGGCAGACCCACGGCCGGGCGGGACACAAACACGTGTGTCCTTGCCGCCCCGCTCACGTCCACACCACAGGCCGCGGGGCCAGAGCCGACCGTCCCTCCCCTCCCGGCGCGGGGACTCACTAACCTCCAAGGGATGGAGCCCGCCAGGTACAGCCAGGGCCGTCACGTGCTCAGGGAATACCAGTCTACCTTGCGAAAGAGAATCGTTTTTTACCACGTAAACACGGCTCCTCGGGATTTTTAACGGAGCCCCTTGGGGACCAAACGTCCGGCTAAATACCACCACCACAAGAACTTGGAGTTCTGGCGGCCTCGCGAGGGCCCCGGGCCCCAGGTGAGGCGCTAGGGTTTCTCGGAAGTCCGCCAGCGGCTCCTTGGAGTGGTCTTGAACTCCGGACGCGCCGATCGGGTAAAATGGAAGCCTGTGCACCGGGGAGCGCGGCGCCGCGCGGGGGGAACTGCGGTCCCGAGCGGAACTCCCCGCCCGGCCGCGGCGGGAGGGGCGCCGCGGGGCGGGGCGGGCGCTGCGAAGGGGCGGACGCCGGTCCCGCCGCCTCAGGCCGGGCCGGGGGCGGTGAAATGGCCTGGAGGCCGCGGAAGGGCCCCTCGGGCGGGAAGGCGACGCGGCCAACCGCGGCCCGGGAGCCGAGCGGCTCTCGGGGCTCTCAGCGCCGCCTCCCCGGCGAGCGCGGCCGCGCCTCAGCCCTCGGGACCCGGAGCCCCCGGCCGCTCCCGCCGCCCGCACCTACCTCTCTGCGGAGGCCGCGCCGGCGCCGCCAGTCACATAGGCCGAGGCCGCGCTGCCGGATCGCCGCCCAGGCCGCCCGATCGCGCTCCCGGAGACCCCCGCGCTCCTCTTTATTTGCAGGTCTCGCCGCCACAAAATGGCGCTGAGGGAGGAAGTGAGGCCCCGCCGCCCAACCCCCTTCCCGCTCCGCCCGCCGCCCCGCCCTTCCCCGCCCCGCCCCGCCCAGCCCGCCCGCCGCCGGCCCGGCCCCGGCCGGTGAGCGCCGCTGCCCGCCCGCTCCCGCCCCCTCACCGTCACGGCCGCAACCGCCAGGCCGCCGCCGGGCCCGCCGCGGGGAGGGGAGGCGAAGGGGCGGCGCCGGCCCGGGCTCCAGGCGCTGAGGGAGGACGGCGCTCAGGGGGCTCCTCCACGGCGGCCGGAGCGCCGCGAGCTCGGCGGGCGGGGAGAGAGGCAGCCCGCGCGGAGGGTGGGCCGCGGGGTCGGAGGTCAGCCGCGAGGCATCACGGGAAGGGCGGCGGGGTCGCGGCCGGCGGCGGAGGGGGTGGACGCGCTCGCCGGCCACCTGCGGCTGCGGCGCGGCCCTGGCGGAGGGATCTGGGCGAAGGCGGCGCGTGATTGGACGGTTCTTCGCACAGCGACCGCGCCGTGATGCCTCCGCGCGCGGCGGCCAGGTGCGAGCCCGGGGCGGGGCCGGAGGTGGGGCGGGGCCGGAGGTGGGGCGGGGCCGGAGGTGGGGCGGGCCGGAGGTGGGGCGGGGGCCGGGCCGGAGGTGGGGCGGGGGCGGGGCCGAGGGCGGGGCCGGGGCGCGCTCAGCCCGCGGCTGCGGATCGGAGAGCTGCGGAGCCGGCGCCTGTCTGCCGTCGCGGAGAGCAGCCTCCTGGCCGCTGGGTTCATCGCTGACCTGACGTCGCAGCGGAGCGCTCTTGGCAGATGGAGGCTGTGCCTTTGTCAGCAGCTCTGGGGGCTCCTTGCTGGCCCGGGACGAGAGGAGGCTCACCGGTGTGGTGGTCCTGAGCCCGGTGAAGGAGGTTCTGGGACTCTCCCGCAGAACCGTGTCCGCTGCACGAGAACGCCCGCGTTGCTGGGGAAGGAGATCAGGTCCGGCTGTGACCGGTCTGCTCTCATCCGGCTTTACCCAGACTGCTGACCCCCGAAGGCGCCTTGGGCTGCGGAGACTTACAGGGGTGGGATTAAAGCAAGCTCCAGATGGTCCAAGGACTCACCGGCCAACCAGATCGGTAGGGAGACAATGTTGGCCGCTTCCAGGACTCTTCAGCACCGACAAAGACCAAAACCCAAAGAGAAAAGGGGCTAGAACAGGACAGACATTGCAGAGAAAAGAGGAGCAGTGGCCCTCACATGTGAAAGGCTGTGGGTCCTCCTAGGCCGCGGAGTGCACTCTTATTAGGAGGAATGAGCCCCAGGTAACACCGGAGGGCTGTCCCGGGAACAGTAACAGTGGTTACCTGCAGGGTGGGGGGAATAAACAGAAGCAAGACTTCTCCGTCTTTGAACTAGAGTTTTTACATCGCCAAAGCAAATTGAAATCAGTGAACTTAACGCTAGGTCAAACTGGTAACTATGTCATTAAACAGAGAAAAGAATTATTCCCCAGGTATTTTTATTTTTTTATCCTCACCCAAGGAGATATATATATATATATATATATATATATATATATATATATACTTATCACATATATATATATATATATATATATATATATATATATATATATATAAAGAAAAGAGCCACATGCTAACCTGACAAGCTCAGGGAAGACCTGCTAAGGCAGTCTTGCAAACTCAGAGACCTAAAATAACGACAAAAGATGGTTTGAAAGTTTAATATCTAACTGCAAACAGGTTATAGTGGGTAGTCATGTCCCAGATATTTCACCGGACAAAGATCAACTTTGATCTACTTTTACTGAGCCCCTCTGCCTTCCCGCCTCTAAGATAACATATCTGTGAGATGTCTGGGTAACTTGTAACTTCCTTTTTACCCAGGACCCCTCAGGGCACAACAAATGGCCTTGAGACATTCCCTCATTGTTATTGTTATCAAGTGAATTGTCAACTGTTAATTACCTTAGAGTATCCTGTATCCATCTCTGTAAAAGAAACTCTCCTTTCCTCTCTAAAATAAAAACATTTAACAACAACAACAACAAAAAAGAAAAAAATAGTAATATTGTTGCTATGGTTTTGAAACTATATTGTAGGGTACACAAATGTTTAAATGTTATACAAGACTTTCAGTGTAAAAGAAAATGAGATCAAGAAAGTTCAGGAAAAAAGCTGTCCTATGTTTAAATTGGAAATAGCATTTTGAGCACATAACTTTTAAAATAAATGTCCTAGTTCTGTGCACTGAAAGGACCCAGAAGCCGGAGGTTGACCAGATGTTCCAGTTTGCCAGGGACGGGTGTGTGTGTGTGTGTGTGTGTGTGTGTGTGTGTGTGTGTGTTTCCCCTGATGTTGGCCTTACAGCGTTAATTCTAGAACTGTCCCAGGCAGACCGTGTTGGTTGGTCACCTACAGTAATAATGAACACACTTGCCAATCAGATCACGGTTTCCAAATTCCACTTCCCACTGAGTAAATCCAGAATATCTTGGATTCACTTACACTTCAAATTAAACTGTAAATTGTACTTCAGTAAAGTGTGGGAATAAACAAAGGACAGGCGAAGGCTGCTTACCCAGAACCTGCTGAAGCGAGAGAGTCTGCCGCCATGGCCTGTGATTGGCAGACTCCAAAGCTGGCGGGAGGGAGAGCTTGGAGGGGAAGGCAAGACCCAGGTGTGCCCAGGGGCTGGGGCAGGGAGCCGGCGGCAGCTGGTCAGAGGTGGCCTCCCTGTGACCAGGGAGGGCATCTGTTTGGCTTTCTGCAGTTGGTTCTCAGCTGCAAGGGGAACAAAGATTAGGGAAGCTGTCCGTGTGTAACCACGTCTGGCCATTTTGAGCTGATGATTATAGAGGGTTTGTTTAGTGTTCTGGGTTGTTACAGAGATAGCAGACTGACTTCCTCCAAGTCTGATGGATAGCAGGCTGGCTCCTGGGCTGGTTTCCTAGGCACTTGGCTGCAGGTTGTGGGTCAAAATTCTATTTTTATATATGGTCTGGCCATGCCCATTTGTATATTTGGTTTTTAAAGTAAATTTTAAAAAAGACAAAGAAGCCGAAATCGGTTTGGCTCAGTGGTAGAGCGTCGGTCTGCGGACTGAAGGGTCCCAGGTTCGATTCCGGTCAAGGGCATGTACCTTGGTTGCGGGCACATCCCCGGTAGGGGGTGTGCAAGAGGCAGCTGATCGATGTTTCTCTCTCATCGACATTTCTGGCTCTCTATCCCTCTCTCCTCCTCTCTGTAAAAAAAATCAATAAAATATATTTAAAAAAAAAAAAAAAAAAAAGACAAAGAAGCTAGTTTGAAAGATCTCCCAGAGGCCAAATTTAGGACAATTGTAGAAAATGACTAAATGGAATAGATAAAAAAATCTTTATAATTATACTTGATGAGAGGATAGGGGGGAATGAGACTATTTTTTTAAAATATATATATATTTATATATATATATTTAAAATATATTTTATTGATTTTTTTTACAGAGAGTAAGAGTGATAGAGAGCTAGAAACGTCGATGAGAGAGAAACATCGACCAGCTGCCTCTTGCACACCCCCTACCAGGGATGTGCCCGCAACCAAGGTACATGCCCTTGACTGGAATCGAACCTGGGACCTTTCAGTCCACAGATACTGAGCCAAACCGGTTTCGGCTAAAATATATTTTTTATTGATTTCAGAGAGGAAGGGAAAGATATATATATATATAGAAACATCAATGATAAGAGAATTATTGATCGGCTGCATCCTGCACGCCCTTGCTTGGGATCGAGCCTGCAACCTGGGCATGTGTTGACTGGAATTGAACCTGGGACCCTTCAATCCGCAGGCCGATGCTTTATCCACTGAGCCAAACCACGTAGGACAAGACTATTTTTCTATGATTGGAAATGATTACTACACCAGCTTTTCCCTCTGAACATTAATTGTTAAAGGGAAATACAGTATTTGCCCTACCTTTACAATAGGGTGCTAGCAAATGTAGACTAAATGGTGTAGTTAGAACATGACTATTACACAAATCTGAAAGAAATAATTGACTTAATCAAGGATTAACAAACTCCACAGGGAACTGATCTAATTGCAGAGCACACTTGTGTAGTGGAGCCATCAGGCGGTCAAAGTTAGAATCTGCAATAGACGCCCTCCATTTTGCAGAAAGGGTAGTAGTGTGTTTGTTGTTGTTAATACTCACCAGAGGATATTTTTCCCATGGATTTTTTAGAAAGAATGGAAGAGAGGGGGAGAGACAGAGAAGGAAACATCGGTGAGAGGGACACATCGATTGGTTGCTTCCCACACTTGCCCCTCAGGGCTGGGGATGGAGCCTGCAACCAAGGTACATGCCTTCAGTCCCCGCAAAGAGCTCCACTGGCACTCTTAAAAATGTATTTTTAAAATAATATATTTCTGTCACAAATTTTACTACTTAAAAAATGTTTTTATTGATTTCAGAGAGAAGAAAGGAGATGGGAGGGAGAGATAGAAACATCAATTTTGAGAGAGAATCACTAATTGCCTGCCTCCTGCACACCCCCTATTGGGGGTCAAGCTTGCAACCTGGACATTTGCCCTGATTGGGAATTGAACTAGTGACCTCCTGGTTCATGGGTCTATACTCAACCACTGAGCCACCCTGGCCAGGCTACTACTATTTTTAAAATTATGTTTCATTGTACCTATATCCTTGAACATAATACTAAACAATTTCCCAGGCTTTGTTTCCTTGTATTGTTTTGAGTTAGTGTATTTGTCATATACCCAAGAAACATTCACTGAATACCTGCCAGGTACAGGATCTACAAAGATCCCCCCCCCAAACAAACAAACAAACAAACAAGCAAACAACAACAACAATGTGGCTATGCAGTTGGGTTCTAATCATTTTGAATCCTTGGTGGGGTCAGGGAGCAGAGATAATAGAGGTTTGGAGAACTCAGCGCCACTTCTTGGAAACAAGCTTGTGCAAGTCCTGGAAAGTCCCTCCGTTAGAACAAATAAAGTCAGCCCTTGGACACCGTCTTGATTGCTGGAGTTTTTCCCCTGGTGCCCGTTCCATGCAAACCACACCGCTTTCTGAAAAGGATCCCGTGTGCCAGCATGATGAAGTACCGCCGTCCTCCTTCCCCTGTCCACCCGGGTCCCTGGCACACGCTCCTGTTTGTGCTGATGGTCCCGTGGCAGTGCTGAGTCATATCTTCAGCCCAGGGGATGCATAATGGCTGGTCTGAGCCAATGTTTCCTAACCGGAATGGTATTGGTATTTGGGAGAGGAGGAATCTTTTTTATTATTTATTTATTTATTTATTTTGGCCAGGAGAGGCTTGGACATTTTTTATTGCGTTTACTTCATCCTAAGGTGTGTTTTCAGGATGCTATTGCCATACTTACTGCATAAAAAGGTACGTTTAAAAAACATTCAGTGTTAAAACATGGCTGTCAAATACAATACACATATGAAATCATCCCCATATTTCCCATTGAACATCTGAAGCCTTTCATTTGCCAAGCCCGGGTCCTCCTCCCCCACCCCCCACTGGCCAATGTCTGGGACGCGGCTCAGACAGGCTACCGCCCTCCCCTGTGTTCCTTGGACGGGGTACCGCCTCTCCCCTGCGTGTTATTCGGGGTACCGCCTAGGATGAGTCTTTTTCTGTGTGCAAAAGTGTTCTGTGTTATTTAGGACCCTGGACCAACCCACTAGATATCAACAGCACCTCTATGTGTGCGACAGCTGAAACCGCTCCTTCTGTATTTCCAGCACCTCTCCAAGTCAGGGTACCTGGTGGGAACCCCCGGTCACGTGTGGCTACCTTGGTCGTTGGTACCAAATAGAGACGCCCAGTCTCCTTCCAGACAGAACTGGCCAGCTGAGCAGTTCTGGCCAGGCCCCGAGGACACGGGGGTTCTGAGAAAGATGCATTCTCCAGCAGGAGATGTGCAGGAGGCAGAAGCGCTTTGTCCGCCCGCCCTTCCTCCTTGCCTCCTGGCAGGTGGGAGAGGCTGTGGTCCTTGGATCTGTAGGAACTGTCATGACCACGAGTGCCACGTGGAGGACAGAAGCCGGCCCGCTGAGAAGGTGCACATCCCTAAGTCCTGGGTGACATGGTTGAGCTTCCACAGGAACCCAGGCACTGCCAGCTGCTGGGCTTTTTAGGAAGTAAAATATGAAGGTCTGTATCTTTTAAACCACTGCCCATCAGGATTGCGAACCAAATCCGGCTTAATTAGAGGAAAATGGTATGTACATGATAGACAAGTGAAAGAAAATGGGGAAGTACCACAACAGGTGTGTTTTTTTCCCCCCAGAAAAAAAATATTGGGTCGGCAGCTAAGTAATTGCGGATTTTTTAAAGAAAATCAAAGACAATTTTTTCATGGAACTAAATAACTTTATTCTGTAATGTATTGCCCATTTTGATCAATAACCTTTTGCCATCTTTCAGGCAGCATCGTAATCCCACGTTCAAAAAACTTCTGGTTTTTATTAGTAAAAAACTGAATCAGGTACGATTTGACATCATCATCATTATTGAAATTTTTACCATTCAAGGAGTTTTGTAAAGATCGAAACAAAAAGTAATCAGATGGTGCAAGGTCAGGACTATATGGTGGATGTGGCAAAACATCCCAACCAAGCTCCATTAATTTTTGCCGAGTGACCAAAGATGTGTGTGGCCTTGCATTGTCATGATGGAATACAACACCTTTTCGATTTGTCAATTCGGGCCGCTTTTCTTCAACTGCATTGTTTAATTTCGTTAGTTGTTCAATGTAGACATCAGAATTGATCGTTCGGTTGGGTGGTAAGAGTTCAAAGTAGACAATTCCTTTGTAATCCCACCAAACTGATAACAAAACCTTCTTTTGATGAATATCAGCTTTTGATGTTGTTTGAGTTGGTTCACCTGGCCTGCTCCACGATCTTTTCCGCTTGATATTGTTGTAAACAACCCATTTTTCATTGCCAGTTATCAGTCGTTTTAAAAATGGATCATTTTCATTACGTTTCTTTAGCAAATCGCAGCTGCTAATGCGTTGCGTTAACTGTGATTCTTTCAGTTCGTGAGGAACCCATGTATCGAGTTTTTGAACATAGCCAAGTTGTTTTAAGTGATTTTCAATGCATGTATGTGATACATGAAGCTTCTCTGCAATCTCACGTGTTGTACTGTGACAGTCCGAATTGATTATTGCTTTGATTAGGGCGTCATCAACTTCAACTGGACGACCAGAGCGTCTTTCATCTTTGAGTGAAAAATCACCAGAACGAAATTTGGCAAACCAATTTTGACACTGCCGTTCTTTTAAGGCTTCGTCACCATAAACAGCACATAACTTTTTATGAGCTTGCGATGCGTTTTTCCCATTGCGGAAATAAAAAAGCAAAATATGACGAAAATGTTCCTTTTGATTTTCCATTTATCAACGAACGCCAAACGAAAACTACAAAACAGATCAAAAAACTTTTTTTACTGATTAACAGCTGAATAGCCAACTATCAAATACAAAATGTGTTTTACATTTGTACTACGTCTACAAACCTAAAAATTCAACTGAAGCCATATATGTGTGAAACCCGCAATTACTTAGTTGCCGACCCAATATATCAAGCAATTCACCTGCAGAGAGTTGAATATTTAAAATCTCAATATCTGAGTTGGTTTCCTTTCCTGAACCCATGAATAAAAAATAACTACTTTTCCTGTGGCATTTTGCTTTATTGTTGTGATGACAACAATTGTTTAGCAATGTGATCGACCAGAAATTCAAATACCATTATTCACTCCCAGAAAACCAAACTTCAGAAGATAATAGATCTAGCTACCTTAAAAATGTAAGGGGCTGGACAATCTTACTTTCAGAACTTTCAAAACACCGTCCTGTGTGCCTCTGCTGCTTGCTGAGTCACCGGTGGGTGCTATAGGCTTTGTTGGGTCCAACACTCAAACCGCTTCTAATTTTTAAGGACAGCCTTCTGCCGAAACCGGTTTAGCTCAGTGGTGGAGCGTCGGTCTGCGGACTGAAAGGTCCCAGGTTCGATTCCGGTCAGGGGCATGTACATTGGTTGCGGGCACATCCCCGGTAGGGGGTGTGCAAGAGGCAGCTAGTCGATGTTTCTCTCTCATCGATGTTTCTAGCTCTCTATCCCTCTCTCCTCCTCTCTGTAAAAAATCAATAAAATATATTAAAAAAAAGAAAAGGACAGCCTTCTATTCCCGATAAAGGAAAGGATACTTACCCAGGGGGCAGCGTATGGAAAAGCCATATGCCTGCTTTGCCCGGGACACACTGCAGGTCTGGACTCCCGGGAGAGGCCCTGGGCTCAGGCTGTTGTACTGTCGACCATGCTGACCACCTGCTGCAGACACGGGCCAGGACCTGCATGGATGTGGCTCTTTCCGCCGTGTTAACCTAACTATTGTCCTCTGTCCACTCCTCTGTGCCTGGCCTGCCTCTCTTCTCATGGGTTCCCGTGACCGCCTTCTAGCTGGGCCCCGACACCCCAGAACCTTCCTGCACACAGCAAGCCCGCCTGCTCCTGCCTAACACAGTGCCCCGCCATTCCATGCTTCTCTCATTAAGCACAACTCAAACGCCTGGGCATTTTCTATAAAACAAGCAAAGGCACACTGACTAGGGACCTGAGAACCCCATGGGGGCGGGGGTGGGCAAGGTATGGTCCCCTGGGCTTGCTTTTTGCTTCATACACCCCAGGAGCTTGCAATCTGGAAATACCAACAGGCACAGACAAAGTATGCTCCCCAACAAATCTGCTTTCTACCCAAAGGACCAGGGAAGGGGCAGCCCAGCAGGAAGAAAACCTTAGACAGCAAACCACACTCCCTGGACAACACTCCCATCCATGCCAGCACAGGTTCTGGTCAAAGCACCAGCGACCTGGGCTGTGGTGAATCGGGGTGACACCGGAGCAGAATTATCTCACAACCTGGGCACCCCACGTCCGAGTCATTTACAGGCAGTGCTTTATGGGACTTGGGAAAGAGCACCACCTAGTGAGGGAGCAAAAGCAAGAAGTCTCAATCCGTGGTCGGCAAACTGCGAGCCACATGTGTCTCTCTGGCCCCTTGAGTGTGGCTCTTCCACAAAATACCACAGTCTGGGCGAGTATATTTTGAAGAAGTGGCGTTAGAAGAAGTTTGAGTTTGGAAAATGTGGCTCTCCAAAGAAATCTCAATTGTTGTACTGTTGATACTTGGCTCTGCTGACTAATGAGTTTGCTGACCACTGGGCTAAATGCTGTGCTTCCAATCCCTGGGTCAAAGCCAAGTCAACGTGGGCTCTTAGAAGACGGGAGGGGGCGGGGTGTATGTCAGGAGGAGGGACTGCTGTTGCAGAGCAGGGGAGCCAGCCCCTAGGAGAAGGGACTAAGGAGGAGCAGGAAGCGTTCCAGGACCTCAGACATTGGAGACAAGGAATGATAAAGATACACAGGATGAATGCCAGCAGATGAACGTGCTTGTTCTGAGCAGGAATCTCACTAGAAGGCATTACCAAGATAATGAGCATTAAGTTTTTAAAGGATAAACCATACTACGGCTCTGACCTTGGTATTTTCCAAAGTTCACTACCTGTGTAGCTTTAGTCTTGGCCTTTGGAAAGGGTGGAGTGACGTCGTGAGGTTCAGCAATGACCTCAGTAATAATCTTAACAGCTGACAGGCTGGGACATTATTATAATATCATGTTTAAAAGTAATTTAAACTCAGCTGAAACCGGTTTGGCTCAGCAGTAGAGCGTCAGTCTGCGGACTGAAAGGTCCCAGGTTCGATTCTGGTCAAGGGCATGTACGTTGGTTGCGGGCACATCCCCAGTAGGGGGTGTGCAAGAGGCAGCTGGTCGATGTTTCTCTCTCATCGACGTTTCTAGCTCTCTATCTCTCTCCCTTCTTCTCTGTAAAAAATCAATAAAATATATTTAAAAAAAATAAAATAAAAGTAATTTAAACTCAGACTACTACTTCCATATATTTTAGTAAAAGAAGAATTTTATTTTGAATACAGCTTCAGGTTTATTCTTGAATTTCTGAAGTTCCTTCTATGATGGTTCTCTTTGTCTTTGGCCAAATATGGATCATAACAATTGGTCATTAGGCATTCAGCTAATGTGTATTTACTGTATATTTCTAACTGCTTTAGAAAGTGGATGAAGGAGAACAGAATATGCCACCCCAAAATGTGCCACTTTGGCATGGAGATTGTTTTGAGCTGAAGTCACTCAAGACCCAGCAGGCTCAAGAAAAATGCTTACCTTTCCCTGTTTGCCTAAAAGAATTTACATAGGAGGCCAGGCCCAGAATGAGTACTGATAATGAGTACTATTATCAGAGGTAACTTTTTAAAAAATATATATTTTATTGATTTTTTTCAGAGAGGAAGAGGGACAGAGAGTTAGAAACATCGATGAGAGAGAAATATTGATCAGCTGCCTCCTGCACCCCCCCGCCCCCCCGGGGATGTGCCTGCAACCAAGGTACATGCCCTTGCCCGGAATCGAACCTGGGACCCTTCAGTCTGCAGGTCGATGCTCTATCCACTGAGCCAAACCGGCTTCAGCATATGTCAACTTAATTATTAGACCAGTTAAGAGAACCTAGAAGGGTAGAGGGAAAAAAATTTCCCTCCCTACCTGACTAATAGAATGATGTTATCATACTTCTTGGTATCCTGTGAATATTAATTTATATCTTAACATTTACCAGTTATAGAATCCTCAACATAATGTATATTGAGGATTCCAGACTTGTTAAATACTCACCATTTAAGCTATTTCCTCTTCTTCCTGGTCCCTCTTTTCTGCAGTCGAATGTGGCCATGTGATTGAGTTCCAGATGATGGTGTGTGGCCAGAGCGGGTGTCTGACATTTCAAGGCTATCCTAAAACAGCCTTTCTCATTCTCTTTCCCATTCTCCAGCTGATGGAGAGCAAGGCAGGGAACATGGAGACTGGACTGTGACAGGGAAAGGTAGGAGTTTATTACCTCCCAGAGCAGGTAATGCTTGATACTCTTAACACACTTCTAAAATAATTTCAGGAAATGTTTGAAAACAGTCAAGGAAGCCATGAACTGGGAGAATCTAAGTTGTAAATATGTGTACTGCTTTCTAAATTCAAAGGTCACCTTTGTTTGGAGTTGTGTGCTCCTAGGCAAGATGGTGGTGTAAGCTCTAAAATCCCCACC
Source organism: Pipistrellus hanaki (assembly GCF_964339955.1). NCBI lineage: Eukaryota > Metazoa > Chordata > Mammalia > Chiroptera > Vespertilionidae > Pipistrellus > Pipistrellus hanaki. The sequence goes on along the minus strand of NC_140509.1, from coordinate 85,673,413 downwards.
TAGATGACTCAGGGGGGAAAAAACCCACATTAGTGCTAGAAATCCGGCATTGCACCCAAAGTGCCAGAATAAGAGAGCGTTTCTGGTAGCAGCTTGTTGATGTTGTGCTGCTAGCACATTGAGTAACAGTCACATTGAGTAACAGTGACTCATGGGATGTAATCACAACCTGACTTCCCTTCTGTCACCTGGTAGGGTCTGGCCAGTGACACAGGCTGTGAAAGAATCCACAGCTAAAAGAAAAGTTGCAGAGAGAAAGTTTATGTTTACTTTCCAAGAGAGGAAAGGGCCGGTGCATTGTTAATACAGGGCAAGGAACAAAAGTCAGCTCCCCCCTTTTTTAAAAAAATACATTTTATTGCCCTGACCGGTGTGGCTCAGTGGATAGAGCATCGGCCTGTGGACTGAGGGTTCCCGGGTTCCATTCTGGTTTGGGGCATGTGCCTTGGTTGCAGGTACATCCCCAGTAGGGAGTGTGCAGGAGGTGGCTGGTCAATGTTTCTCTCTCATCCGATATTTCTGGCTCTCTGTCCCTCTCCCTTCTTCTCTGCAAAAAAATCAATAAAATAAAAAAAATCAATAAGATAAAATATATTTTAAGAAATATATTTTATTGATTTTTTGCAGAGAGGAAGGGACAGGGACAGAGAGCTAGAAACATCAATCAGCTGCCTCCTGCACACCCACTATTGGGTATGTGCCCACAACCAAGGTAGATGCCCTTGACCAGAATCAAACTTGGGACCCTTCAGTCTGCAGGCCGACGCTCTATCCTCTGAGCCAAACCAGTCAGGGCCTGCTCCCCCTTTTATTTATTTATTTTTTATTTTTATTTAAAAAATATATATTTTATTGATTTTTTAAAGAGAGGAAGGGAGAGAGATAGAGAGCTAGAAACATCGATAAGAGAGAAACATTGATCAGCTGCCTCCTGCACACTCCCCACTGGGGATGTGCACGCAACCAAGGTACTTGCCCTTGACCGGAATCGAACCTGGGACCCTTGAGTCCGCAGGCTGATGCTCTATCCACCGAGCCAAACCGGTTTCGGCTGCTCCTCCTTTTAAAGGGTAATAGCTGCTGGTGCTCGGTGACAAGGAAAGGGGGAGGGTTTGGGGCTGACGTTGAGCAGACATCAGGGGCTGTCTTGAAAATACAGTTTGTTTGCTTTCCAGGAGATAGTCTGGCAGATGTCCTAGGGAGGTGTCTTATCAGTATTTTTCCTAATCCTGTAAAACATGCTTAGAGTAAAAGTTATGAAGAGTTCAAAAGAGCCTTGATTGAAGGGTAAGGGGAAGGGAATTTTCTATCAACTAGACTCCTTAGTGCAAATTATCCCTCAGTTCCGAAAACAGCAGGGAGGGGGGGAATGCAAGAATGTAGCCTTGAGAGTAGCCTATCTTGTCTTGTAGTTTGAACAGAGGGGCTGTTTGAACCAGAGGAGCTAACAATCTTGGGGGTTAATTACCAGGTGCTTCTCATATATTGTGGGAAGCCACAGCGAAGAAAAAGAAAGGCCTTTTTCCTGTGCTCACATCACCCACCCTGTTTCATATTGGCCTGGTGGATTTGTTTTTCCTTGTCCCTGAACCAAAATGCTAGTCCCTTGATTTAAAAAACAAACAAACAACATTACCTTTATTGTTGAAAGTATTACAGATATACCTCTTTTGTCCCCAATGGCCCCCTCCACACTGTCTCCACCCCCGCCCCCTCTTTCCAGGCCTTCACCGCACTGAGATATATATATATATATATATATATATATATATATATATATATATATATATATTTTTTTTTTTTTTTTTTAAATTCTCAGGTAACAGAAGGTCATATAATCACTTTAAGTCAGAACACAGGCTCAATCTTAAATGCCCAGTCCTATGCAATAAAGCTCTGACTCTTCAAGTGAGTTCTCCCTCTTCAGTTGAGGCCTGTAGCAGGCTAGCAGCTGTGGTGGGAGAGAGAGGTGGGCAGCTGGAGAGCTGGTGGGAGGAAGAGGTGAAGAGCTGGTTGGCAGCTTCTACGTTCCTGTCTTGTTTGGCTCCTTCCGTAATCCTGGATTCTGCCTTCTCCAGGCGGGGAGCTGCAGGGGGAGAGGGAGGAGGTGTGGGGTCACTGTTCACGTGGAAGCCTGTGTGGGGCACGCTGTGGGGCATCTTATTTGACCACTGTTGTTCAAAGCAGACTCTTTCTGTCCTGGTGTTGGAGACCACTCTCACTGAGAATTTCTTACCTAGACTTCAGTCCAGGAAAAGAAAACCAAACCTCTTCTTTGAATGTCAAAAGGAAAACCAAAAAGAAAAGTCGGCCAATGGAAAGTCATCTTTTAACAAAAATAGGCACTGTGTCAAAGACCTGACATTTATTCTCACTGTCTTATAATTTTGTCAACGAGAGTCCAGGTACACAAAATTCAGGCATGGGTGGGGTCCCTAGGCCTGGCTGATGATCAGGGCTAATCAGGCCATCTCACCCAGTCCCAATCAGGGCGGGGCAGGTCGGGGCTTGCCAGACAGGGGGAGGTTGGCTGGCCAGGGGAGGTTGGTTGTGGGAGCACACTGGCCCTCACGGGGCAGCTTCTGTGTTGAGTGTCTGCCCCCTGGTGGTCAGTGTGTGTCATAGGATCTGGTTGTTCAGGTACACACACACACACACACACACACACACACACACACACACGATACCTCAGTTAAACCTGAATTATATCTCATGGTCTTACAATTTTATTTGTCAATGATACCTCAATAGAGCTGGGGTGGGGAGAAGAGGGAGTAACACAGTGTGCAAATGAGCACCATTGCCCAGATGGAAAGATGCCTCAGACTGATCGGGACCCCAGAGTTCACAGAGCCCAGAGCTCAGTGTGCAGCACAGACCAGACATTTACTCTGGAGATATTTGTTCTTAGCACTGAAAGGTGAAGGCTTTTTAGTCCATGTGATCAAAGTTGAGGTAAAAATAAAAGGTCACATACTTACCTTAAACAGTGCATTTTAAGTTAAAACATACAAATGCATATTCTTTTAATGCCTTTCAGATGAAGAGGCAGGAAATTATCGGACCTACAGATCACCACATGACTAACGCATTCTGTGATTTTACTTTCAGGTTTCTGAGGTGGAGTGGGAACTCAATGACACCTGTCAAGCATCTGATCCTTCAGCTGTTGGATGATTTTCCCAGTCTTATACATTTTTTTGCCCAGATCTGTTTGAACAGCCATTATTTTTAGTGGCTCATCTTTATTGAACATTCCACTTAGTTCTCATTAAAATAACTTTTTCCTTTTCAAGCTCTTGAAACCCATGAACGGAGAGGTTACTGGATTAATTCCTGTGAGGGCACATGCCTGGCTTTCGGGCTCATAGGGGGTATGCAGGAGGCAGCTGATCTATGTTTCCCTCTCATCATTGATGTTTCTCTCTCTCTCTCTCTCTCTCTCTCGCTCTCGCTCTCGCTCTCGCTCTCGCTCTCGCTCTCGCTCTCTCTCTCTCTCCTCCCCTCTCTCTTCCTCTCTTTCTAAAAATCAATAAAAACGTATTAAACACGCACACAATTGTATACAAATGATACTTAAATAAAAAGTTTAAAAAAGACACATCCTGGCGGTCAATTTAAGGCTCCAAGTGTCATCATCTGAACAAACCAGAAGCACCTGGGAGCGCCGGCCTGGGCTGTCTCAGCGATACTGTCCTCACAGGTCAGCCCTTTGGTCAGTGACCGAGCGGCCCTGACCCCGTTGTCCACCCTCCACATCGCTTTTCTCCCAGTTCTCTTAGCTGACACCCTGCACTGGCTTTTGGCACTGCATGCTGGGATTCATGCAACGACTTCTGAACTAGCCTGCGCCTCACGGTGTCAATGCCAGCCTATCTTGCCTAAAAACAGCTCTCCCTTTGCCAAAACGGTTTGGCTCAGTGGATAGAGCCTTGGCCTATGGATTCCGGTCAAGGGCATGTACCTTGGTTGCGGGCACATTCCTAGTAGGGGATGTGCAAGAGGCAGCTGATCGATGTTTCTCTCTCATCGATGTTTCTAGCTCTCTATCCCTCTCTCTTCCCCTCTGTAAAAACTTAATAAAATATATTTAAAAACAAAACAAAACAACAAAAACAAAACAAAACAGCTCTCTCCACCCCCCAGTGATTTTTAGGGAGAATGGAAGGGAGGGAGGGAGAAACACCAATGTGAGAGAGACACACTGATGGTTTGCCTCCTGCACTCGCCCAGACTGGGCTGGGGATCCAACCTCCCACCCAAATATGTGCCCTTGATTGGGATGGAATCTAACCACTGATCAACACTGTCCAGGGCCTGAAAAAGTACTTTTGTTGTGTTTCACAACACTTCAGCTAAAATGCTTCTCAATGTCCTGTGACCAACCTTGTGCTTGTTTTCAGGACATTCGGCATCACTTTCAACCCGCGTCTCCTCCTCACCCACCACACCCTTGGCTGCAGTCTCCTCACTGCCAGCAAGCCCGGCTCCTTGCTGGGAAGTCATGCCTGGTGCTTCCCCTTGCTAGTCCCCCAGTCCAAAGCCCAGTCATCCCTGGGGGCTGGTAGAGAGGGGGGGGGGAAGGGGGGGGAGGAAGAGGGGGGACAGAAGGGTGTGAAGGAGGTGGAAGAAAATAACTGAAATTCTTTGTGTTTTCATGCTGTAAAGGATAATTTTATGTGAATATACTAATTTCTTTTCACTCAAAACTGTGAAGATAAAGGAACATAAGCTATGAGGCAAAGGGAAGATGGTCTAAGCCAGTGTTTCCCAACCTTCTCTCATGATGAGAATCACCTGGTGGAGTTGTTAAAACACAGATTCCTGAATCCCAACTAAGAAGTGCTAAACTAGAATTTTTGAGAACATGTAGGTAAAATTGCATACCTAACTTAGTGCTCTGTATATAACATCTGTGTTAGAGCACTAGTTAAGTATACAATTTTACCTATATGTTCCCAAAAATTCTAGTTTAGCACTTCTTAGTTGGGATTCAGGAATCTGTGTTTTAACAACTCCACCAGGTGATTCTCATCATGAGAGAAGGTTGGGAAACACTGGTCTAAGCATTTGTGTCTTCAGGTTTTTACTGGCATAACGATCCTTTCAAGCCCGGGGCCACTCCAAACTGAAGGCTGAGGATGAGAAGAAAACAGGTGCCACGTGTGCTCCCGCGGGAGCTGGTGGTAGCAAATCGTTTCACTTCAAACCCGCGTGGATACGTTGGAGATTGGAAAGTAATTACTTTCCGGTGGATTCAATCCAACATTACGCCAACGTTTGCATTTACTGTAGACACTATTTTAAGTACTAGAGATTACCTTTTCATTGCCAAAACAGGAAAATAGCAGCTACTATTAAGGTAATGAGATGCAAAAGTCATTCCCCAGCATTGCTTTGAAAATATACCTTGATTAAGAGAAAATCTGACTTTATTCAAAATTTTCAGCCATCTACTGTTGGCTTGATCATCACTCTTTTTAAAAAAATATATTTTTTCTTGATTTCAGAGAGGAAGGAAGAGGGAGAAACATCAACGATGAGAGAGACTCCTTGATTGGCTGCCTCCTGCACACCTCTACTGGGGACCGAGCGCACAACCCAAGCATGTACCCTTGACAGGAATCAAACCCACGACCCTTCAGTCCGCAGACAGACGCTCTATCCATTGAGCCAAGCCAAATATCAACAGTACAATGATTGAAATTTCCTTTGAGAGCCATTTTTTTTTTTTTTTATAAACTTCTAATGCCACTTCTTCAAAATAGACTCGCTCAGGCCGTGGTATTTTGTGGAAGAGCCACACTCAAGGGGCCAAAGAGCCGCATGTGACTCTCGAGCTGCAGTTTGCTGACCACCGGGCTAGGGCAATCATCACTTTCTTACCCTGTTTCCCCAAAAATAAGACAGTGTCTTATATTAATTTTTGCTCCCAAAGATGCGCTAGGTCTTATTTTCAGGGGATGTCTTATTTTTCCATGAAGAAGAATATGGTACACATTTATTGTTAAATGAAAATAAAGGAAATTTATTACCTGTATATGGTACGGTAGTATGGTCGTTGTCAACATAAACCAGACAAACTGTGAATCCTACAGTATCAAGAATTTACTCATTTATTCAATGACAATCATGTCATCATCTTCTGGAACATCATTATAACAATCCAATTCCTGAATTTCCTGGTGAATTTCTTGTGACTCCATTTCTTTCAGAATCAGTGGACCAAATCTCTCATGTTTAACCTGGGGCGGGCCTTATTTTCGGGGGATGCCTTATATTTCACTCAGAAGGAAACCTGTAAGTAGGTCTTATTTTCGGAGGATGTCTTATTTTCGGGGAAACATGGTATTTGACCCCATCCAATTAAACACCAGTGTTTCTCATCTCTTCAGCAAAGGGCAACTTTTTCCTCCTACTTCTGTGGACACAGGATTAAGTCTGAACGATTTTGCCCCAAATCGGCCTGGACTGCATTAACTTCTCCACTCGAAGGGATCCTAGTTCATCCTGGGCACTTTGTTCTTAGACAGCTTTGCGACATTGTTGCTTTCTTGTCTCCTCTGTGCTCACGCCTAGAAGCCATCTAAACAGGAAACAGCTTTCCAATTCTGTGAAGGTCTCAGGTGAAGCTCCGCCTGCACCCAGCACCTGCCCTGCCATCGGTCAGCCCAGCACAAAGCGGGGCTGATTTTTGTTGCAAATACGAGCTTCTGGAGCAGCACACTGAAGACCATCATGTTCTGCAAACAGTGACACAAGTTGGGAAAGCATTGGTTTCCGCGTAAGTGTTCTTCACTGTCTGTCTCTGGCCACCTTAACATTGCTCTCAGAGCACCGCCACCAGCCACACCTTCTTAAGGCCGTCAACTGTATGCCCCGGGTGTTACCTCAAAGGAGCTAATCACAGAAAGTATTTCAAGCTGAGCAGAAACTGGACTAGCAGGAGCTCCTTCTGCGGTACCTTGTACAAATGCGAGGATCTGTCCTTTAGGTAGGCTTGCTTTTACCAAATCAATTTTATTTTGTAGAATCCAAATATGCTTTAGTTTCATGATTTCTGTAGCAGCCCGGTGCTCAGAAGTCTGAGGCTGAGGACAAGACTCAGACCAGCTACCAACAGAAGAGCTGCCTCCATCACTGCCGCACGGTTCAGCATTCAAAATATCGTGGCCAAGCCAGGCCAGTGTGGCTTAGTGGTTGAGCAGTGACCTATGAATCAGGAGGTCACAGTTCGATTCCTGGTCAGGGCACCCAGTAAGGGGTGTGCAGAGATGACAGATCAATGATTCTCTCTAACTCTACCTTCCTCTCTGAAATTAATAAAAATATATTATAAAATATATCTTTCTCTAACTGGTTTGGCTCAGTGGATAGAGTGTCAGCCTGCGAACTCAAGGGTCCCAGGTTCGATTCTGGTTAAGGGCATATACCTTGGTTGCAGGCACATACCCAATAGGGAGTGCGCAGGAGGCAGCTGGTCGATGATTCTCTCTCATCGATGTTTCTCTCTATCCCTCTCCCTCTCTGTAAAAAATTAATAAAATATATTAAAAAATAAAAATAAAAAATATATCGTGGCCAGGACATCGACAAAGGAAACATGTCCGGCTAATGTGAAGTTGCCTTTGGTCCCTGGAGTGTCTGTAGGAAACTCACGGCATGTACTACATCCATAGGACCTGTAACATTCTGGAGGAGGACAACTTGGGCCATCCAGTTTATAAACCTTAGCATTGGTTATCCAAGCTTGACTATAATATTTCTTTCTAGTCCATTTTTGAACCTGACAGTATGAACCCCAGAAACAGCTTTACAACTGTGGATTTCCCAGGAGCTACATGAGCAATCGTATTGATATCAACTGTCGATATTTATGGTTGCTTGTCTGCTGAGAACTTCCTGTGAACGTGGCATTAATTTGGTAACATCCAAAGCTGTGAGATCCTGGAGAGAAAGATGCTGAAGTTATTTATTCAGCACCTATCTGCTTCTTTTATATTATTCTGTTCAATGAGGGCCCCACTCAGGCCCAAACAGTGTAAAGCTGTCCCAACTTCTATAGTCACACAACTCAGGATTTTTTTTTTAATTGTTAAGAAAGCATTTGATACTTACAGCTAATTAGACTACTAGATACTGTAGGAAAGACTCCTCTGCTGTATTTCTTTTTTTGTTAATTTATCTTTATTGTTGAAAGTCTTATAGATGTCCCCCATCCCCTCCATTAATCCCCTCTACCCAGCTCCTGCTCACATTAAAAAAAAAAATATTTTATTGACTTTTTACAGAGAGGAAGGGAGAGGGATAGAGTTAGAAACATCGATCAGCTGCCTCTTGCACCCCACCCCACTGGGCATGTACCTGCAACCAAGGTACATGCCCTTGATTGGAATCGAACCTGGGACCCTTGAGTCCACAGGCCGATGCTCTATCCACTGAGCCAAACCGGTCAGGGCCCTGCTTGCATTTATTGATTGATTTCAGAGAGGAATAGAGAGGGAGAGAGAATCATTGAGCGGCTGCCTCCTGCACGCCCCACGCTGGACATCAAGTCTGCAACCCGGGCATGGGCCCTGAGGAGGAATGGCACCGGTACCTTCCGGTTCATAGGTCCACGCTCAGCCCGAGCCCCGCCGCCCGGGCTCCTGCCCAGGTTCATGTTTCCCCAGCGGTTAGGGGTCCAAGGAAGTCACTCCTAATAAATACTCAAGACCTGAGGGATAGGACTTGGCACTCGAGCATGAACTTTGAGTTCTCATCTTGCCTCTTTCACTGATTAACTGTGTGACCAGAAAAACCTGCTCAGCTTCCGTGAACTCTAACTGTAGCCTGGAGCCCTGGACGCCTATGCGGGTGAAATAAAAGTAAATGTATGCAAACCCTGCAGCGCAGTCCTATGGGGTGAAATAAAGGTAAATGCATGCAAACACTCAGCGCGGTCCCATCCGCGTGAAATAAAGGGAAATGATTGCAAACCCCGCAGCGCAGTCCCCGGCCCACGCTGGGGGTCAGCCGCCGCCCTTGGCCTGGCTCAGGCCGGGGGAGCCCCAAGGTCAGTGTTTCGGTAAGAAAGGCCCTGGGGCAGTGTGAGCGTGGGGTGGGGGAGGGCCGGGCCCTGCAGGACCCGCCTTCCCCGCGGCCGCGCTGGGGCTGCGCCAAGGCCGTGCAGGGAAACGCGAGGCTTTCCTCCCGTAAAGGGGCCCGACCCCGGGCGGCCCCGACGCCAGGGACGCACTCCGGACCCGCGGGGCGGCGCCGGCGCGGGCGGAGCGCGGACCGCACCATCTGGCACGGGGGGGGCCGGGGGCGGCCTTCCCCGGGGCGGCACGGCGAACAGCACGGCAGGGCGCCCCGGCCCGCGGCCCACTGGGGAGGGCCTCTACTGCCTCCCTCCCCGCGTTCCCGGGGTCCGGGGCGCGGGCGGGGTGCGGGCGGGGCGGGTCCGGGGACCGCGCACCCCCCCCCACGGGGTGGGAGCGGCGCGCAGTGGGCGGGGCCTGGCGCAGGGGGCGGGGCTGGCCGGCGGCGGTGTCCTTGCGGCGCGGCCCGGGTCGCGGTTCACTGGTTCGTCCCCAGCGGTCAGCGCTTTGCGGCGAGGACTTCGGCGGCGGCGTCACCATGTTGTGCCGGGCGGCGTGCAGGTGAGGCGCCCGGGCCGCGGCGCAGGGGACCGGCCCGGGTGGGCGGCACGGACGGCGGGCGGCGCGGGCCGCGGCGGGTGGAGGGCACCTTCGGGCGCAGGGGGCGCGGGACGGGCGTGCGCGGAGCGCGTCCCGGAGGCCCACGCGCGGGGCCGCTGCGCGGGCTGGTGCTCCAAGGCCGGTGGCGGGCGGGTGGCGGGCGGACGATGGAGGGACAGGCGCGTGGAGGGACCGGTGTGTGTTGTCTCTGCAGCGCGAGCCGCGAGCTGGTGCCCGCCCTGGGCGCCCTGGGCTGCCGCCGGAAGCACACCCTCCCCGACCTGCCGTACGACTACGGCGCGCTGGAGCCGCACGTCAGCGGCCAGATCATGCAGCTGCACCACAGCAAGCACCACGCGGCCTACGTCAACAACCTCAACGCCACCGAGGAGAAGTACCAGGAGGCGCTGGCCAAGGGTGGGTGCGGGCGGCGGGTGCGGGCGGAGGGCAGGTGCGGGCGGCGGCGGGTGTGGGTGAAGGGCAGGTGCGGGCGGAGGGCAGGTGCGGGCGGAGGGCGGGTGCGGGCGGCGGCGGGTGTGGGTGAAGGGCAGGTGCGGGCGGAGGGCAGGTGCGGGCGGAGGGCAGGTGCGGGCGGCCTGCCCCGAACTCCACCATCTCCGTGCGGAGGCGCCCTCTGCTCACTGGGTCACCCCACGTGTTCTCGAGGTTCACAGGGAAAGTACCCGCCTGTGTGTTTATTTACTAACATTTAGAATTCCGTTAGAATAGAACATGGAGCTGCTCTAGTCCGGCTGACAGAACCGCTAGCATTGGGCTCTGCTTTGCGTCCGGGGGTGTGTATGGGAAAGGTTTTAGTGTTTCTGTACAAAAAGCGATTACATTTTCAACCTGTGAGTTCAAGCAGAGGAGGTAATTGACAGTCATGTTTCCAGACCACAATTATGTCTTTATGAGCTACACGTTAAGGAAATGTGTGTTTTTTCTTAACTAGACGTGTTTTTATTGAATTTCAGCGCGATGAAACCGGTGGCTTACAGCGGCATGTAATTGGCTGGGGGCATCTAGTGGGAGAATGTGGTATTTCAGCTGATTGTGTGCCAGGTGAATGGCTAAGCAAAACCCAGAGGAAGTTGCCACATTCTGGAATGTTTACTTCTGACAGTCAGACAAACCTCAAGTGTGGCACAAGGTTCTGACTACGAGAAAAGCTGGGTGATTTAGGACATGACAGATGCGGGAAGGAGGTGGGACCAGTGAGGCCGGGGAATATCCCGGTTGTGAAACTACAATAGTTCCTGCATGACAACATCTTGACGCCCCTGAACCTGTCTCAATATTTTAAAAACAGCTTCCTTTCACTCCTTTTCTTGTGCACTTGACCCTTCCCTTTTTAATGAAAGCCACTGGGGAAAAAGCTTTATATTATATTCTATATTGGTCATAAATTAGTGAGTAGCCACAGACCTTTCTTTTATTTAAAAAGTTATATTTTAAAAATCGTTAAAGATCTAAATTTTCATTTTTGGAATTTGGGATTAAAGGTGTATAAGTAAAATTACATCATCTCATCACATGTAAGTAACATATTTTTCAAAGAAGCATATTTAATTTTTACTGTTTAACAGAAGAAAAAAGCTGAAGCGAAGCTGAAGAAAATGTTGGACTTCAGAAAAGTGTTCTTAAAAGCAGATACTAAGCCCCTCATTTCTATTAAAATGATGAACTAAACTTGAGACTGAAATTGTTAAACGAATTTTCAATGTTTCTTTGCCATTAGAAGTATGTAGTTACTGTTGACTTAATAAAACATTTAGTAACTTACATTTATTGTTAGGGTGACTTTCCAAGAAAAACTAATAAAGGGAGACACTGATCTGTGAGAAAATATTTTTACAAACATAACAGCAAAATGTAGGTATTTTAAAAAAACTCTCAAAGATCAAGGTGGTATCTAGATATCAGGTGGTCCTCTCCTCCTCTCTGAATTGCTGAGAACTGGAGATCTGGCCTTGCTTAAGGAACAGCAGTGTTCCTATGTATGTGCTTAGCCTATGCCCTAAGGACGGACGCAGAGAGCTTTTTCTGTTAGGTAATTGCTGAGCAGCTCTCAGTGGTTTCTCTGTCCTTCATTTTGCCTCTCGGATCTTGTGAATCCATGTTTGCTTGGTAAGGGAATTCCCATTTTTCCTGAGAGTCCAGTTCATCTGTAGCTTTGGAAGGCATAGAAAAATACTTTATTTTGCCTACTTATTAAGCAAGGTAGAAAAAAAATTTCAAACGACTTTTTTTAAAAAAGGATATGTTTCTTTTGGTTATTTTAGAGATGGAGAGAGAGAGAAACTGCCTTTGATGTGTACCCCGACTGGGGATTGAACCCGAAACCTGGGTATGTGCCCTGACTAGGAATCAAAACCATGACCCTTTGGTGTATGGGATGACCCTCCAACCAAGTGAGACACACCTGCCATTTTTTTTTTAAGTGCAATAGATACCAGATAATTTTTTACCTTAGAAACTAAATTCAGTATATTCAGTTATCTAGTCAATCAACAAGCATTGATTGAGCGCTTGCTATGAGGCTCTGGGATATGGCAGTGCATGAAAGTCCTTTCATTCTCTTGGGGAGACAGATGGATAAGTATGTGGATGGCAGGGGTTGTAAATCTGCAGGAAAACAAGTAGCGAGTGGCCCAGTGTGACTGTGGTTGGAGAAGGCCTCACAGATGGAGTTGTTGGTCGGTAGGAACTTGGAGGAGAGAGGAGGGCATGGAGCATGAGGCTGCCTCGGGGAGGAGGGAGAGAGGAGAGCATGGAGCATGAGGCTGCCTTGGGGAGGAGGGAGAGAGGAGAGCATGGAGCATGAGGCTGCCTCGGGGAGGATGGTCCCCGTGCAGGAAGCTGTGGAGGCCTCAGCTGGGAGTGCGCTGAGCTTATCATGTGAGCACAGAGGCCCGTGTGGCTGGAGCTGGGCCAGAGGAGCTGCAGAGGTCACATGGCATGCATTTCTTTTCTTTCTTTTTTTTTCTTTAAACATTTTATTGATTTTTTTACAGAAAGGAAGAGAGAGGGATAGAGAGCTAGAAACATCTATGGGAGAGAAACATCAATCAGCTGCCTCCTGCACACTCCCTACTGGGGATGTGCCCGTAACCAAGGTACATGCCCTTGGCCGGAATCGAACCTGGGACCCTTCAGTCCACAGGCTGACGCTCTAGCCACTGAGCCAAACCAGTTTGGCTCATGGCATGCATTTCTGTAGCTGATGGTAAGGACCTGGGGTTCGCTCTGAGCAGAGCAGCCTGGGGAGGGGTTTGGCTAGAGGAGTGAGAGAGTGCGGTGGGGTCTGGAGGAGCCTCTGGCCGCTGCGGTGAGAAGGGACTGTCAGGCAGAGGTGGAAACAGGGGTGAGCGCTGAGCGGGGCAGGAGCGCTGGTACAGGTGGATGCTGCTGGTCCGCATGCGTGAACGGGAGATTGGGCCTTGCTGGTGGGTGAGATGGGGGGAGGGAGGAGTCCGAGAGGACCACGTGTCAGTGTCCTGAGGAGACCGCTGGCATGCGGACTGGAAGCCACAGCGGAGTAAGCTTGCAGTTACAACCAGCAGCTCAGTTTTGAATAAGTTGTGCTTCTTGTTAGCAGAACATTTAGAGATTTCACAGTGACTAGCTGTCTGCTTAGGAAACGAGGTGGAAAATTTTCATATAGTCGGTACACGGAACCAGACATGTTAGCATTCCATTCTCTATCTTTGTTCTTCATTATTTCATTTGCCCAAATCTTTTCTATCCAAGAAAACTGAGTCTTTGAAGCTCAGAGTGGGTTTTCTAGCTTTGCGGCCCTACTGCCGCACTGGTAGCTCAGCATGTTACTGACCACCTGAGAATCCGCTGGGACAGGTGAGTTCAGGAAGTTTTTCATCGGTAGAATCCGGAAGTTGTAGACTTTTAGGACCTATAAGATGCCAGAGAAGCTGATCCAATTACCGACGTTTTACAAAGAGGAAAATAGTACATAGAATGGGTGGAAAAGTAAGCATTTAAAAAATGTATTTGCATTTTAACATTTCAGGTGATGTCACAGCCCAGGTAGCTCTTCAGCCTGCGCTCAAGTTCAACGGTGGAGGCCACATCAACCATAGCATTTTCTGGACAAACCTGAGCCCTAATGGTGGCGGAGAACCCAAAGGTTGGTGTGTATGGTGCTGGCTTAGCTGCATTTTGTGTGTGATAGGAATGACTGTTTTTTTAATGCTCCCCTAATTTTTCCGAGGCGTCATAATGGCATGTTGTTCACAGCAAGGGGTGCAGTCGTGTTGTGGTAACTTTGAAAGGACCTATGTAAGAAGGGAGTGCATTCAGGGAGTTGTGTCCTCAGACGGTATATACATACACACAGTGTCACATATGGTGTTGACTTGTGGTTGGAATGTACTGCGCTATACATTAGGGAAAGACTCAGAAATGGTTTTTAGAAAAGACAAGCTTTCACTCACTAGCTCTAGGATCTGGGGTGAGAGACTTAACCGTTCTGAACCTTACTTTCTTCCTCTATATGATACGGGGAGAATAATAGGACTGTTTGAGAATTAAATGTTATTATATGTAAAGGACTTAGAATAGTGCTTTTTGCTATTGTTTTACTGTTCTTCCTGAGTGAGAACAAGTCCGTTGTCCCAGAACACCTAGGTAACGAAGGAGTCAGAGCTGAGGGCTGGCCACGCCCCTGGCTCACGTGAGGCCGAGTGCGTGTGCAGAGCTTTGGGGAGGTGTGGATGTGAACACAGCTCCCTCCCCGTTCCTGGCTTCCGGGATGTACCCTAAATTTCTGTGTGTGTGTGTGTGTGTGTGTGTGTGTTTTAATTGGGTTCTAGAAGACATCTTAGGCACTTGAAATAAGCAATTTTATTAGGAAGTAGTAATGAATGAGAAGCTGGATAATTTATTTTTTGTGACTTAGGTCTTCAGACTATGATTTAAGAGTGCTGAGTTTCTGTGAGTTACCAGAGTATCAAATTCACCTTTATTCAATCAACAGGTCTTGGTACTGTCTGCCACTTAGTGTTATCCGTGCTGCGTTAGTCCTCATTGGTGCTTATGGCAGATGATTCCTTTGAACAGGGAGGTGCTGTTTTGGGCCTAGTTGATTTGGTTGATGTGCTCAGTCTAGAATTATATTCTGTATTGCCACGGAATAAAAGGCCTGTAGCTCTTCAAGTGTATCCTTAGTTCAGTAATAGAAGAGAGAAAATAACTCTTTAAAATGATGTAATTGAGATAGGAAAGATCTAGGCTGCCTTGGGGAAGAAATATAACAACCATAACGTTTTAGTCCCAAATTAAGACAGAGTAGGTAGGTAGAAGTCAAAGTAAAATTTTCTACTGAGGGGAACAAAGAAGGCTGATGGGAACAGTTCCTTCTCCCCGTGAGAGGAGAAATCCCTCCGCAGTGCGTCAGTGACAGACGGGATTTCAGATTGTGGGCTGGGGTGTCGCCCCACCGTTGTGGAGGCCACTGGGCTTCGTTGTGTCTTCTGCAGGGTGCGGTCTCGCTGTGTCTTGGGCCATGACAAGAATATTTTAATATATGTAATAAAATACCATAGTTATTGCCTCCTGTTCATTTATGAGTGTTCTTTGGATTTATTTTATTGTATTTTTAAAATTTTCTTTATTGAATTGATTACGTTATTACATATGTGTCCTTATCCCCATCTTTGCATTTTTTTTTAAATAGGGGAATTGCTGGAAGCCATCAAACGTGACTTTGGTTCCTTTGCCGCGTTTAAGGAGAAGTTGACCGCGGTGTCTGCTGGCGTTCAAGGCTCAGGCTGGGGCTGGCTCGGTTTCCAGAAGGAACAAGGACGCTTACAGATTGCTGCTTGTGCTAACCAGGATCCCCTTCAGGGAACAACAGGTTAGACTGGAACATTGTTACCATCACTCAGGGGAGATGGCTCACTGGAAAGCATTGAACTTGAATACAGAAAACTAGCAGGTTCATGCCATCATAAGTCTCTAGATTTACTTGAGCAAATCTTAACAGATGATACCCAGAGTCTATTAAGCAAAAGTGCTTTAAAAGTTGTTGATATTTTGAAATCTTAAATCTTATAAAAAATAAGCACGTGTGCCTGGTCGGGTGTGGCTAAGTGGATGAATGTTGACCTATGAACCAGGAGGTCACGGTTTGACTCCATGTCAGGCCATGTGCCTGAGTTGTGGGCTCTGTCCCCATTAGGGGACGTGTACCAGCTGATCGATGATTCTCATCATTGATGTTTCTGTCTTCTCACTCTCTGAAATCAATAAAAATATCTCTATATATAAAAGCCTACGCGACCATCTGACTGGTAGCTATGATGTGCACTGACCACCAGGGGGCAGACGCTCAACGCAGGAGCTGCTGAGCTGCAGTAACTTGGCAGATACAGTTCTCAGGTGATGAACTCAGAATCTGAGAGAAGGGAGCCTGATTCCAGGGTGCGTCACCCAAGAACCATCCTCTTGCAATCTGGGACCCTTTGGGGGGTGTTGGAGAGCCGGTTTCGGCCTGATCCCCATACCGGGCCTCAAGTATATATATAAAAAGCACATGTAATTTAATGATACATTAACAAAAAAAGTCTTAAACATAAACTGTTTCATTTGATAGTGAGTTCATATCAGCTTACATAATTATATGCACTAAAATTAGATAAACAACAAGAACGAGGCAGACACGTCTGCTCTCAGACCTTGGACCCCTCTTTACTGAGCACTGGGGTCAGACGGGGAGGAGAGCCCATTTGCAGACACTGCCCCCCAGGGGTTTGTATAGGGCAGCATTTGGCTGGGAGGCGCCAGGCGGGGCTCACCCAGGCCTGGTTCATGTTGAGCAGATTGAACTAGAAGCTCTTTAGGAGAAAGAACCCCAGTC
This sequence comes from Pipistrellus hanaki, assembly GCF_964339955.1. Classification (NCBI taxonomy): domain Eukaryota; kingdom Metazoa; phylum Chordata; class Mammalia; order Chiroptera; family Vespertilionidae; genus Pipistrellus; species Pipistrellus hanaki. The sequence goes on along the minus strand of NC_140509.1, from coordinate 85,656,856 downwards.
ATCCGGCCGTTGGCTGGGGCTGTGACCTCTGACGTAAAGGAGCCAGAGCTGCCTTCTTTCCCTGTGCACACATCCGAAGCTTCTGTGGACGTACTCAGACTTTCCAGAACCTGTGCGGCTCCTCTGGGAGGGGGAGATGCTGCAGACTGGACAAGCAGCAGGGATTGTGAGCCTGGCGCGCTTAGGGGGTCAGGCTGCTCCGAAGGGACTGGCCTGGAGAGGATTCATTTCCAGTGGATCCTGTGTCTCTGCAGTCCTGTGCAGTTTTCCTTGTTCACTGTTCTGTGAGCATCTCCAACACTGTATTCTCCAGCCTAACGCCTCGGGGAGCAGGCAGGTTTCTCCTCACCTCCCTGAGTACTCAGGACCTTTGGAGGGTCCTCAGTCACCCCACAAGCACCATGCTCTTACTGAGACCCCAGTGCAGATGCATAAGAGCAGGCTCTTGTATCAATCTGTTGGTATTTTAAGAACAGCTATTAAAATACTGTAGTTAGCCCTAGCCGGTTTGGCTCAGTGGATAGAGCAGCGACCCGTGAACTGAAAGGTCCCAGGTTCGATTCTGATCAAGGGCACAGGCCTGGGTTGTGGACTCAGTCTCCAGTGGGGGACTTGCAGGAGGCAGCTGATCCATGATTCTCTCTCATCTTGGATGTTTCTATCTCTTCTTTTTCCTTTCTCTCTGAAAGCAATAAAAATATATTAAAAAAATAAAATAAAATACTGTAGTTAATTTATTTTTTTCAGGACTATTATACTACCATGTTTCCCCGAAAATATGACATCCTCCGAAAATAAGACCTGCACATGGAAAGATAAGACATCCCCTGAAAATAAGACCTAGCGCAACTTTGGGAGAAAAAATTAATATAAGACACTGTCTTATTTTCGGGGAAACAGCGTAGTAATTATTTTTAGTACTAATCACATTTTCCTTCCAAAGAGTAAAGTTGAAAATCTCTTTATAGGGGTATTTATTCTTATCACATATCCTGTTTATGTAAGAAACTGCAAAATGGATGAGAATGTTGTAAAGGACAATTGTGGATGCATAGGATCAAGGTTATGTTGAGAAGATGCAGCGTTTAAAATAGAAATTGATAGTTTTTGCTTTTTCTCCTTCTTTCCAACAGGTCTTATTCCACTGCTGGGGATTGACGTGTGGGAGCATGCGTATTACCTCCAGTATAAAAACGTCAGGCCTGACTACCTGAAAGCTATTTGGAATATCATCAACTGGGAGAATGTAGCAGAGAGATACAAGGCGTGCAAAAAGTAAACGTCACCTTGACACCGAGCACAGAAAGCTCTGTGGCTGCTTTTGTGGCAGTGCAGAGCGCCCCCTGCACCTGTCAGCTGCTCTGTCGTTTCTGACTGTAGCTCATTCAAGTATTTGATAAACACAGTTTAGTGCTAGGACTCACTCCTGTTAAAAGTTTTGTTATTGGGCATCCATTTGAAGATACTAAATGCTTTGTATGATTTAGCTTTTTGAATGAACATTTTCTTCAGAGAGCTAAAATCCCCGGAGGTTATAAATGTCATCATAAAGCTGTCCAAAGAATCACACCCTCTCCGGCTGGGGCCCCTGTGGAAGCCTTTCTGCTCTGTTCTGCACTTAGAGGAAACCTAGACTTTTGCCTGAGTTGTTTAATAATAAAATAGTACATTTTTTCCCAAGGGAAATATTTAGTTTTCTATTGGCAATTGTTTGTTTTGTAAGTAATCCTATGTCTAATGTTATTTCTGGTAGATATCACCAACGGTCTTTAATTGTTTTTGATCACAAGTTGCACAGAGTTAACACCATTTTGTCATTAAAGAAATGATGTGATTGCTAATTGGGCATTGCGTTGTTGTGAGAAGGAGCTAGCTGTGCATCTGAGTTTTTCTATAGGGGCAAATAAAAGACGGGGGTGAAGATTTGTCCTCAGACACAGAAGTGTGTTGTCTGAGTGCCCAGAGGGTAGATGGGGCCAGGGGCTGTCTTCCCAGCGGAGCGGCGAGTGGCGCTCAGTGGCGTGCCTCCTGCGGGAACATGGTGCTCAAAGACTGTCTGAGTCATTGCGTCCGTTTTGATGTTTTTCCTTCCTTTTGGGTAACGTACAGTCACTGTAGAAGCTTCATATTTTTGTGTGTTTTTAATGAAGGGAAAACTGCACATCCTACAGCAACACAGCCTATCAGATTGTGTTCTGTTCGGTGTGGCACGTAGCTCAACATGGTGGTCCATCCTGTGTTTCAGCGTCCTATGTTAAGCGCACATACTGAGACTCGCCTTCTCCGCCCTGGGAGGTGCTGAGACCAAGGTAATTTGCTGAGTAAGGATTGCCATCCTCCCAGGGAAATGAGCAGAATGCTCTTCAGCCTGTTATTTTTATAAGATGTTTTCATTGGCTTCAGAGAGGAAGGGAGGAGGAGAGACAGATACATCAATGAGAGAGAATCATGGATCGGCTGCCTCCTGCACGTCCCACACTGGGGATCGAACCCACAACCCGGGCCTGTGCCCTGACTGGGAGTCGGTGCTCAACTCCTGAGCCGCTCCAGCTGGGCGATGTTGAGCACCTTTAAAAAGGAACAGCACAGTCATAAAAGTAAGATAGATGTGCGTGCTGAGTCATTTCTAAAGCTAGGTATAAATTCAAACTTCGTTTCCTGTTTTAATTTCAGGGGAACTACCGTTTGGGAAAGCTGTTAGGTGACTTATAAATACTGTCTCATTTTCAGTCATACCCTATGTCCCAGCAAGCTGATGTTCTGTCTTCTATATATGTATATAGTATATGTTAAGAACCCTGTAAGATCCTGGTGGTTTTCACTTAATTCTTCATTAGTGAAACATTTATTTTCCTGTTGTAAGTGTGAAGTTTTTAGGTTTTAGTAAAAGTCTGTCAGCTATCAAAAGAGGTGTGTTCCGCATGTGTGCCAAACATGAGTCCTCCTCCAGTGCTTTCCTCGAACTGCGGGAAAGGAATGCTACATGGTAGGTAGGTTAAATTTACCCTTAGAACCCAGAAGGCATATGAACCCGATCTCCCTATCTGCAGTAACGTCATCTGGTAATGGAATAGCACAGTATTTTATCTACTAAGGCAGTGGTTGGCAAACTCATTAGAGCCAAATATCAACAGTACGACGATTGAAATTTCTCTTGAGAGCCAAAGTTTTAAACTTAAACTTCTTCTAACGCCACTTCTTCAAAATAGACTCTCGCAGGCCGTGGTATTTTGTGGAAGAGCCACACTCAAGGGGCCAAAGAGCCGCATGTGGCTTGAAAGCCACAGTTTGCCCACCACGGTATAAGTTATAAAGTTAACACCTTGGAACATGAACCACACATGGAATATTGCCTACACTCTGGAAAAAAAGGAGAATTATCACAAGATGCATTCTAGCAAACCTTCTGGCCCTATGTAAGAAGGGATGCTGAGGTCCCCCGGTGTTGGTGAGCCCGAGCGTCCCTCAGGCCCGCTTCCCTGGCTGCCAGGTGATGCTTTGGGAGAGCAGGTGAAGTCTCGTGCGGCCGCGCCAGGTGCTGTGGCACGTGGGCTCGAGTACTGCTCTCGGGCGCCTTGGGCACACGTTCTGAGAAACGTGATGTCTCAGTTCGACGTAAAGAATGAATGCTCTGGAGCTCCTGCTTCCTGCTAGACATTGTCTTTTTGGTGAGCCCGTATTAAAAACCCTATAAGGTCCTGGACAGCTTTCACTTCATTGTTCACTAGTAAAACATGTGCTTTCCTATTGTGATGCACAACTTAGTGATAATTCCACGTCCGCTTCTCCATGAAATGTGAGCTCCAGGCAGCCCCGCCAGAAGGTTCTTGTTCGTTAGGGTGTCTTTGGTATTGCCCACAAAATTCACATGTTTTTATTAAGTCACGTGATTTAGTAGAGTCACCATAATGTAAATAATGGTGCCCCCAAGGCTCATGAACACCGAACCCCAGTCTGTGACGGCCTGGCTCCGGGGCTGCGAGGGCCCTCGCTCGCTCCTCTCCTGCTGCTTGACTTGGCACGTGGCACAGAGAGCAAGGCATTAGGTCCTGGGAGGCTGGGTGCTGGTGCAGTGACACTATCCCACTCCGGTGTGGTACTGTCAGCCCCATGTGGGCCTCATTCCGCCCACGCAAAAGAATGGGTTTGGACAGAGGACATCAGGTGCCAGCTCTAGCATCTAGGGATTTATCTGTGTATTAACTAACATTATGGTGGATAAATGCAGGCCGATGCTCTAACTATTGAGCAAAACCACCTAGAGCAGCATGGGTATCATTTAAAAGATTCCCAGGTGACCCTACTGTGCCTCCAGGGCCGAGGGCCATGAACAGAGCCCTGTAGTGACGGAGCGGGACCCGCCCAGAAGCTGGAGTGTCCTGTCCCGTCTGCAGGGCTGCCTGGTGGGGGACAAGCAGGCAGTGACGTGCATTTGCCATGAAAGTGCCAGACAGATCGGTCTTCGCCCTAACGACCCTCTGCTCCACCTGTTCACCCGGAAACCAGTCCTTTGATTGTCTCCACAGTGTGTCTTCTTCCCGAATGCCCCGTGGCCGGGATGGTACCGTCTGTCACTAGCTTCTCTCGTGCAGCAGCATGCATTGGCGGCCCCTCGTGCCTCTGCACGGCTCCACAGCTCCCTTCCTCAGCACGAGAGCATTCCCCTGTCCCGGAGCAGCCTCCAGCTCCGCCACCTGTCCCCCCTTTTCTCCAGCGGCCCTCATTCAAAAGTGAATCCCCATAAAGAGCTCTATTCTCCCGCATCCAGAGCCTCCATTACCATAAACAAACAGGGTGGGGAGAGCAGGTTTACAGTTATTATGGAAAATAATACAATGATTAATAACATGAGAAACTTGCCTACTCAAGACTAAACCTATTTTTGCCAGACCCTGTATTTGCTCTAGAACCACTAGGTGGCAGCATTTACACGCTTTTCTCCCTCCAGGCACTGCTGAAAGCAGGATTTAAGTAAAAGCAGGATGTTCAGGGTATGGGAAGGACTTAAAGGAGCCTGCCTCCCTTTCCCCGCTGCCTGCCTCCCCATCCCTGCCCCTGCACACACACACTACTAGTAATGAACCTTTCTTTTTCTGTTTGTTCATTTGACAAAGGAGGTTCTTTTCTTTTTACATTTTAACATTTCTTTTTATTTTGAAACAATATGTACATAAAAGCAATTACAGTACAAGAACCCTTTGTACTATAGCAGTCTTTTTTGAGGGTCCATGGCCCATAGGATGCCCCATTACCACCAAGAACTTTGTATTCCCTGCAAAAAATGATATTCTAGTACATTTGTACTAGGCAGCCTTCAAAATCAGGAAATTAACAATTACATGCTCTATCCAGTAATTCTCAGATATCATACAACAATTGTCCCAATGACCCCCTTTATGGCAAAAGGATGCGGGCCCAGAATCACCGCTGTGTTTAGCTATCACGTCTCCTGCCTTTGACGCTGCGTGTGTGGCCAGAAGGTCCCCACGTCGCAGACGCAGTGCAGACGGTGGTTCAGGGAAACACACTCTTTTCTTTGTCTTGTGCCTCCACTGCGCTTGGCCTGGGGAGCCAGCCTGCATGCACGGTCTTGTAAAGGCCCCGCACAGAAAGCTCTAAATCTGCCAAAGGTGAGCCTGTGGTATGCCGATTTCAGTCCGCCCTCACTAGTTCTCTTTCTTACTCATCTGAGGAGTAATTCCCTTAGGCCAGAGCTCATTTTTCATCTTCTCTTTTCAGATTCTTTGTTCTGACTGATTTAGGTTACAGGATGGCACCCTCAGCTTTCCGAGGTTTTAAAGGAAAGCCGTGTGGGTGTCAGCCATGATGCTGTAGATGGGTTTTCTCTTTTCCCCTCCCTGCCCAGGAGTTTCTTCCCACAAGAAGGCAATCAGTGTAGGTTATAATTCTTTAAAAAAAAAAGTATTTTATTGATTTTTCACAGAGAGGAAGGGAGAGGGATAGAGAGAAACATCGAGGAGAAACATCGACCAACTGCTTCCTACACACCCCATTACTCCCCCCCACCCCCACCCCCAGGGATGTGTCCAAAACCAAGGTACATGCCTTTGACCGGAATTGAATCTGGGACCCTTCAGTCTGCAGGCCGATGCTCTATCCACTGAGCCAAACAAGCTAGGGCTAGGTTATAATTCTTATGTCTTTAAGTATTTCATTTGTTCCTTTCATCTCTTCCTTTTCCTGCGAAAATCCACTGTTCTCTAAGTGTTAGTGTGATGCTGCCCATTTCAGACACCTGAGTCAGACCGGCATTCCTCTGTGCTCCGCCTGCCCGCTCTGTCCTGACACTTACAGTTTGCTTTTAGGTCTCTTCTCGCCATGAAGCTTTGAGTTTCTTCAGAGTAGGAATCAGGTCTTGATTCATTTTGTACCCTCATAGCTTATCTCAGGGCTTGGCATTTAGCCCGTGATCAACTTCAAAAGGGAAACCCTGGCCCGGCTGCTGTGGCTCAGTGGTTGAGCATTGACCAAGAGGTCCCGGGTTAGATTCATGGTCGGAGCACTGGCCTGGGTTGCTGGCTCCATCCCCAGTAGGAGGCGTGCAAGAGGCAGCCGATCCATGATGCTCTCTCATCGATGTTTCTCTCTTTTTCCATCTCCCCTCCTCTCTGAAATCAATAAAAATCTATTTAATAAAAACACTGGTGAGCATTATCGCCGGTGTCCTTAATGTCTACAACTTGCACTTAAGGGCCCCCCGTCCTTGTGTTGAAGTGGACCTGACATTGTCCTCTGGGGAGGAGGGTGGCCCGCCTCCTGCTGCCCCTGGGGCCCCTCCCTGCGGACGGAGTGGCCTCCTGCTCACCGCACTGTGGTTGGTTCACCTCAACCCAGCTGCCGAGGGAGGTTCCTGGTGATTTCCTCCACCACACCATCAGGCAGAGGCCGTAGGACCCACTGCACTGCCCTTGCACTTGAAAAATATTGGCTGGATAAGTGAATACATTGACTCAGGGTGACACTCTTTATTTCCTTTACCGCCATAATGTGAGAGCCTCACATGAGAATCCTCTGTTCAGAGAGCCACAGGCAATTGTATTATTGCATAACAACCTCTTTGTGTAAACACACATTGCAAGACTAGATTTCATGCCTGCAAGGTGTGGGCCAGGGCACCAGCTTTGGTCATGATTTAGCAATGATCTGAAATGTCCCTACTCTGCCAATTTGGTAGAAAATCAGAAAGAGACATGGTAAGATTAGATAAGGACACCCATTGTGGGTGTGTGTGTAAGTGAAAGAATTTAGGAGACGGGTTGAGTGTGCTTTTTAAAATAAAATATATTTTATTGATTTTTACAGAGAGGAAGAGAGAGGGATAGAGAGCTAGAAACATCGATGAGAGAGAAACATTGATCAGCTCCTCCTGCACACCCCCAAATGGGGATGTGTCTGCAACCAAGGCACATGCCCTTGACTGGAATCAAACCTGGGACCCTTCAGTCTGTAGGCCTACGCTCTATCCTTTATCCACTGAGCCAAACCAGTCAGGGCTGAGTGTGTTTTTTTAAGCATGAATGATTTTATTACATTTAATAGAAATATGTAAAAATTCAAAGCTATATAAAAACAATATTTACAGATCTTATACAACTATAAAAATCAAATAAATGTATCATTTAATGCAAACAAAATTCGAAGACATAATTCAAATGAACCGCATCCGTGAAACTAAATCTCATCTCCTGTGTGAACACTGTACCTGACCTCCTCCCCGGCCCCGCCCTCGAGGCCTCCTTGGCCGGCGTCCCACACTCCCCGAGCTCCCCCCGCTCTGCTCACGCTCTCCTGTACGCACATGCTGCAAAACAGACACTCCTGCCTCTGCAACACAGCGCACCTCTCACCCTCGTGGGTTAAAAATGCCTCATTGATCTGGGCAGCTCATTTCTTGCTCAGCCACCAACTTCATGGTCCTGCCTGGCGGCCGGCATCAGCAAGCACACTGTGAAGGAGAGTGTTCTGTTCTCCTCAGGCCTAAGGCAGGCTTCCAATTGCCCAGAAAGCGAAGTTCCCATTAAAATGTTTATATAATATTACTACTGAAGTAAAACATTTACTAATTAGTGTAGAAAAACTTGAGAGTATTCAAATATATCCGAGGACTGTAGTTAAAAACATTTGGAGAGCCGAGACTGGTTTGGCTCAATGCATAGAACGTCTGCCTGCGGACTGAAAGGTCCCAGGTTCGATTCCGGTCAAGGGCATGTACCTTGGTTGTGGGCACATCCCCAGTAGGGGTGTGTGCAAGAGGCAGCTGATTGATGATTCTCTCTCATCGATGTTTCTGACTCTCTATCCCTCTCTCTTCCTCTCTGTAAAAAATCAATAAAATATATTAAAAAAAACAAAAAACATTTGGAGAAATAGCCCTGGCTGGGCGGTGCAGTTGGTTGGAGCATCGTCCAGTCCAGCAAATGGTGTTGGGTTTGATTCCTGGTCAGGACGCATACCTAGATCTTGGGTTCCATCTCTGGTCGCGGTGGGTATGGGCGGCAACCAACTGACCTTTCTCTTGCACGTCTATGTTTCTCTCTCTCTCTCTCTCTATCCCTCCCCTCCTCTTTCTCTAAAACCAATAAAAACATTGGCTGAGGATTAAAAAATATTAGGAGAAATAGTTACTTATTGCCTATTCATTCAAACCCAAATAATCCAATTGGTATTATTTCTTTGTGTGTGTGTGTGTGTGTGTGTGTGTGTGTGTGTGTGGTGTGTGTGGTGTGTGTGTGGTGTGTGTGTGTGGTGTGTGTGTGGTGTGTGTGTGTGTGGTGTGTGTGTGGTGTGTGTGTGTGTTGGGGGGGATAAAGGAGGAGGACAGAAGAGAGAGAAGTTATTCTTTAAATATAATTGTTTACTTTAAGTTGGCCCTTAATTAAAAAAATATGTTTCTATTAATTTCAGAGAGAGAAAGGGAGAGGGACAGATAGAAACATCAGTGATGGAAAGAATGATCAATTGGCTGCCTCCTGCATGCCCTCCACAGGGGATCGAACTATCCTCCTGGTCCATGGGTCGATGCTCAACCACTGAGCCACACTGGCAGGCTGGTCCTTACATTTCGATGCCAACATAATCTCTCTTGGGATCTTTGAGGAGGATCAGGCTGTATGCTTGCCTCTGTTTTTAAGATTTTGAACATGAAGTTGGACTTCTTAAGATGGAAGGTCGATGTAGTTCTGGTAAGAAAATAGAAGGATTTGAGAATGCATGTCTTTCCCAAGACTATTGCTTTTTATTTTCCACTTAAGTCAAATATTTTAAGGTTTTCTTTGGAGATGGTGCTTACCATTTTGCCATATTCTAGACCATTCATTAGGTATTTTACCTAAAACTTACTGATGCTTGTCTAGATGACAATAAATGGGTTTATTATCTGTTTCCAGTCTTTAGTAATTGCCATGTTTTACTTTCCTGACTTCACACAAATGTTTTCTGAAGTATTCTTCAAAAATACAGTATATACTGCCAAAGAGTGTATTTGTTTTAAATTTGAGTTTTTGAACTCTAACATCTGTGAACACTTGAAATGGAATTATGTTTCAAAATCTAATTGTGAAATTAATGTGGAGTCTACATCTTGAAAATGTATGAGAGCCTCAATAGTTAGAGGGCTGTATTAAATTCAATTTCATGTTTTATTTTCTAGTTTTATTTATAGAGAAGTTCTCCTGGTTTATGAACAAAACATGTTAGATATTAATTAGCAAAATACACAAATGTTAAAGTTTAGTTTTTATGTTTAATCCTGTCTTTGAGAAACAGCAAAAGTGTATTAAAGTCAGACCATCATATAAAACTTTGATATGTGAACATGAATTTCTACTTCATAGTCCAAATCGGGACACAATTTATTATTTGACTAGAGGCCCAGTGCACAGAGTTCATGCACGGGTGCCGTCCCTAGGCCTGGCTGGCGATCGAAGCAGGAGTGTCGGAGTGGAAGGGCAGGTCCCAGCTGACCTCTGGGCCCTGGGCAGCACCTGGGCCCCGGCCCCCACGTGCACCCCTCCTCCTGAGTCTCAGGGCCTGAGTCCTCACATGGAGGTAATTATGTAGGAAAATGTACTGCTTGGAAGCTGGGCAGGCGACACGTTCTCTCTCGGCTGGCCTTGCAGACCCGCTCCTGCCCGGCCCCTGCAGTCCCAGCAGCTGCGGCCCCGCTCACCCGAAGGCCCTGCATGGGTGCGGGGGCTCCCCTGGCACGTGTGAGCCCTGACATCCCGGGGGAGGGTAGCAGGGGGATTGAGAGCGAGCTTGGCGGACCCCAGACATTCTCACTGCACCTCCATTCCTGTCACCCCTGGCCTCAGCCAGTGAGAGGTCGCAGTGTGTTGTGAATTTCCACAATGGTCCATGTCGCCCCCTGGTGGTCAGCACATGTCATAGCGAGCCATCGAAATCCTGTTTGAATTCCCAGTTGAGGGGATAATTTGCATATTAGGCTTTTATTACATAGGATTATTTTTAGTTTTCATCCAGATGTTTGGCCTCATGTAGGCCTGGCCCTAGGGTAACATGGCTAACAGATATTGACTCTGCCATTGTGCTGTCCTCAGTGTCATTCCTATTTACTTCGGTCTTGCTGGCTAGTTTTATTGGGGCTTTTAAAATCCCACCCCAAAACTTTCCCCCAAAGCATTGGAGTTTCACTGCCACAGGGAGAGACTGTTAATATAATATAGGTAAAGGGTCATCCCCTCAAACACTGACTTCCCCCTCCTAGTTAAGATTATGTTAATGTACTCTATTTGCATGTATGTGTACCTGCCATTATACAACGTTTATTGTCCATATCACTACTTAATTTGTTGACACATTTTACAGTAAGCAAACACAAACTTAAAAGTCACGTTAGAGGTTTCAATTGGCATTTTACGTTTTTCAAGGTGTTTGGGCGTATAAACAGACAGGTGCACTCGGTTAAGCATTCAGGGACAAACATCGTGTTGAGCCATGAGACTGGAGGTTGGTCTGAAATGAGGGTGAATCAGGGTGTTTTCATTGCAAAAAAACCCCCAAACAAATCCCACCTCACACTGGCTTCGCTAAGGAGGATAGTGAATGGCTCATGTTGTAGAAGTCCGAGGACGGGGTGGGCTGGTGCAGCCACCCGGTGTGCACTTCGAGGGCTTTCTACCCGTAGCCTCTGACATCTGCAATGCCAGCTTCATGCCAAGGCTCCTGTTCTGAGTAGCTGTGGTTTGGCTGCTTCCCAGCGAGGGCCCCGTGCCCTCCAGAGGGTCTCAGTCCACGGACAGACGGACAGACGCCTGTGGGGTTACAGTTTTGTGGGAGAAGCGATTAGGAAAAAAAGGTTCTAAAGAGGCTTCTTGTGGGAAGGGTGGTCATGGGGGGAGGCGGATAAAACCGGGACTAATAAACAGGTCACCTCAAAGCCGAGGAAGCAGGGCTTTGGCCAGAGACACCTGGGAAGAGGTGACCTTCCTTAGGGCCCAAAGGTGCCCCGTGGAGGGTGAGCGGGCGGACCAGCGGCTCTGTGGCTCCACCGTGAGCCTCTCTCACCGTGGCAGACCCTCTTCACTTTGCCCATGGCAACCCAGAGGCTCCCGGAGCCCCTCGTCCTGGCAGCCCTGCCTGCTCCTGCTGGGGTCTCAGCTGGCACGCGGAAGGGTTAGGACGGAGGTAGGAGCTGAATTATGGACAGGTCCGCCTGGCAGAAACCTGCTTACTCCATCGAGGGAGTAAGTCAGGAATATGGGTCATTCTAAGGACACGGGGGCTTCGGCCTGAGGTACAAAGTGCCCTGGAACAGGGCGTTGGTGTGGGAGTGAAGCAACACCCTTGGCGGTACAAACCGGGACTGTGCTTTGTGAGGTGGGGATGTTCTCAAGGTTATCAGGCCAAGGTCAAGGTCAAGGTGGAAACGGATGCACACGTTATCCTGCTTACTCGGAATCAGTTATGTTATCCTTCATCAACACCCTTGTGCTTGCTTTCTGGAACCTTATAATCCTGAAAATCCCAAAGGAAACCCGAAGAGAGAAAAGAACTGCAGATAAGTAGGAAACTTGCTCATTTGTTTCCCTCAACACATGGACTCTGTGTTGGCCTGTGGAAATGAATTAGTAATGGACCGGTTTACATATAGTCACGTGTTGCTTAAGGACGTGGATGCACGCATCCTTAGGGGATGTTGTCAGTGTGGGGACATCATCGGGTGCACTCCCACACCCCTAAGTGGCGTAGCATACTGCACACCTAGGCCGCCTGCTATAGGCTATTGCTCCTAAGCAACAAGCATGGATAGCACGTAATTGTGCTGAATTCTGTTGGCAATTATAACATAACTAGAGGCCTGGTGCACAAATTCATGGATGGGTGGGGTTTGGCCACCCACCCTGGTGGGGGCCACCAGGGGCAGAGCTGGGTGGTCAACCTTTTTCATCCCACAAATCTTTCTCTGACTGGCTTGTTTTGCTTAGCATAATGCTCTCCATGTCCATCCATGCCGTTACAAATGGTAAAAGCTCCTTCCTTTTTATGGCAGCGTGGTATTCCATTGTGTAGATGTACCACAGCCTTTTAATCCACTCATCTGCTGATGGGCACTTAGGCTGTGGTGAATGGTGCTGCTATGAACAGAGGGGTTCATATGTCCTTTCTGATTGGTGTTTCTGGTTTCTTGGGATATATTCCTAGAAGTGGGATTACTGGGTGAAATTGGAGTTCCATTTTTAACTTTTTGAGGAAACTCCATACTGTTCTCCACAGTGGCTGCACCAGCCTGCACTCCCACCAGCAGTGCACGAGGGTTCCTTTTTTTCTGCATCCTCTCCAGCACTTGTCGTTTGTGGATTTGTTGATGATCACCATTCTGACAGGTGTGAGATGGAACCGCATTGTTGTTTTGATTGCATCTCTTGGATGTATAGCCTATATTTTTCTAATGTTAACTTTTCTAACAATGCCTAAAGTTATAAGTATTGTTTTTCTACTTCTCAGCATGACGATAACTTTAGAATGCTTTAACTTCCTTTTGAATTTGCTTATCATCTTCCATTATTATCTATTATTTTAGTCTCCCCCTTATAATCTTAAAATTAGACTAATTTTTAAAAAATATTTTAAAATGTATTTTTAGAGAGAGAGTAAGAGAGAGTGAGAGAAACATCAATTGGCTGCCTCCTGCATGCCCCAAACTGGGGATCAAACCTACAACCTGGGCATGTGACCTGACCGGGAACCCAACCGGCCACCTTTCTGTGAACGGACAACCGTCTGAGCCATGAGCCACGCAGCAGGGCTTATCTTTATTTTTGAGATGAATTCTTGTTTAGTTTCTTTAAGTCTTCAATTGTTTGTTTTAGGATCATCATTGCTTCAAGCACTCTTCTCCCTTCTGGGCTAAATTTCCTTCCTGCTAAAGTAATATCAGCAATTACTGTTGACTTTAAACAAATAAATGGCTAGAAATGTCTCCAGCAAATGGCTTATTTGGGAACAACAAACAATTGCAGTTGGTGACGTGCAGTCTAATGGCGAACCCTCAGGCCGGACCAGAGAAACGACGGGTGGGTGCCCTTTTATGGACTTGGGAGGCTGTTGCAAACGAAGATCCCATTGCAGGAAACAAAAAGTCGCAAGTGTACTGACTTCCCATTGGCTGGGTGTGGCAGCCCCCCATTGGCTGGCTGTGGCAGCCTGGGGCTGTGGCAGCCTCCCATTGGCTGGGCCGTGGCAGCCTCCCATTGGCTGGGCCGTGGCAGCCTCCCATTGGCTGGGCCATGGCAGCCTCCCATTGGCTGGGTGTGGCAGCCCTCCATTGGCTGGGTGTGGCAGCCCTCCATTGGCTGGGGTGTGGCAGTCCCCATTAGTGGGGCTATAGTAGCCTCCCATTGGTGGGGCTGAGGCAGCCCCCTATTGGCGGGGCTATGGCAGCCTCCCATTGGCTGGGTGTGGTAGCCTGGGGCTGTGGCAACCTCCCATTGGCTGGGGTGTGGCAGCCTCCCATTGGCTGGGTGTGACAGCCCCTCATTGGCTGGGTGTGGCAGCCTGGGGCTGTAGCAGCTTCCCATTGGCTGGGTGTAGCAGCCTGGGGATGTGGCAGCCTCCCATTGGCTGGGTGTGGCAGCCTGGGGCTGTGGCAGCCTCCCATTGGCTGGGTGTGGCAGCCTCCCATTGGCTGGGTGTGGCAGCCTGGGGCTGTGGCAGCCTCCCATTGGCTGGGCGTGGCAGCCCCCATTGACTGGGCGTGGCAGCCTGGGGCTGTGGCAGCCTCCCATTGGCTGGGCGTGGCAGCCCCCATTGACTGGGCGTGGCAGCCTGGGGCTGTGGCAGCTCCCATTGGCTGGGCGTGGCAGCCTCCCATTGGCTGGGCGTGGCAGCCTCCCATTGGCTGGGCGTGGCAGCCAGCCCCCTCCATTGGTTGGGCGTGGCAGCCCCCATTGGCTGGGTAGTCCTGGGCCAGGAGGAAGCCTCTGTCATGGCGGAGGGAGGAGGAGGTGTCACTTCCTGTCAGAACGCAGGTACCTCTGTCCCGGTGCGGGAGGGCCGGGGCGGCAGAGTTCGCACTTCCGGCCTCCACTGGAAAGAGGCTCCTGTTTCCGGTTCCCCGTGGCTCGCGGGCGGCCGCTGTCAGTGCCCCATGGCCTCTCCCTCTGCCCCGCGCCGGCAGGCGTTTTCTGTCCTCGTCCCAGCGGGTCCTTCTTCGTCTTCCTTCCAGCACTTTCCCCGCGTGCTTTTGAGCGTGGCCTTCAGTCGGCAGATCAGTCCGTCAGCCCGGCCGGGCCAGGGTCGGAGGCTGCAGGCCTGGACCTGAGCCTCGGACTGCGGCCCGGACCTGTATTCTCTCCAGAGGACCGGGCTCACTGCCCGCGGGGGGCGGAGCGGCTTCCGGGAGAGGCTGTCTTTCCGGTGACTGGTTCTGCTTCCGTATTTGCATATGTGAGCTCAGTTATAATGCAGACAAGTCAGAATATTACGGGTTTAAGGCTGGCATCAGCGGGGCGTGGCTCAGTGATTGAGCGGTGGCCTGTGAACCAGGAGATCACAGTTGGATTCTGGTCAGGGACACAGGCCCCGTTTGCAGGCTGCATCCCCAGTGTGGGGGTGACATTTCAATGGTTGTACTTTGCTATTTGGCTCTGTTGAGTTTGCTGACCACTGTCCTAGTTCAATTGGAACAGTCCTGGCTTCCAACTGCTGTCCCGGCATAATTCTGAGAGTGCCTCTTTATACCCTCAGCAGTTTCCTCATGTGGGTGATAAATGTTATGCTCATCCTGTCTTTAAGGTTCTGTCCTCTCCCTTTCACCATCCACTCATACGGGGCCACAGTGTCTGTTGAGATAAGGATGGAATATGTGTAAGAATGGGGAGGAAGTGGTTGCAATTTTGGATTTCATAAATAATTCTGTAGGAAAATGTCCAATATTTATTGATGCTCATTATATGATTCTCCCAAGTTTTGCCAGTCACATGGTCTTTGTGTTTCCCAGTTTTCATTACCCGAGGATATTTGGGGCCATAGCTACAGGGATGAAGCTCAGGATGTGAGGTGCTCTGATTTTTTTTCATTTTCCATAGACTTTATCACCATTATTTAAAACCAGAGGCCCGGTGCTCGAAAATTTGTGCAGTTGGGAGAGGGTGGGGAGTCCCTCAGCCTGGCCTGCACCCTCTTGCAGTCCGGGACCTCTCGGGGGATGTCCACCTGCTGACTTAGGACCGCTCCCTAAGTTGGCAGTCAGACATCTCTCTGGTAGCCTGGGAGCCCACGGGTGATGTCCGCCTAGGGGCTTAGGCCTGCTAAGCCGTCAGTGGGCCCTCCTTAGCACGGCCAGGGAGGCAGGAGGGGCTCCTGCCACTGCAGCTGTGCTTGCAGCCTTCAGCCTGGCTTGTGGCTGAGCAGAGCTCCCCCTGTGGGAGCGCACTGACCACTAGGGGGCAGCTCCTGCGTTGAGCATCTGCCCCCTGGTAAGCTGCCCCCCATGGTTACATAATTAATATGTAAATTTGCATATTATCCTTTTATTATATAGGATGTCTTCATAGCATCTATTGGCTTAGCATACCATAATTTAAACATTCAACTTTTGTATATTTAGGTTGTTTCATTTTTTTCTATGGTATGTATGTATGTATGTATGTATTTACTTACTAGAGACCTGGTGCACAAAATTTATGCATGGGAGGGTGAGTGCCAATCAGGTTCCTCACCTCCCTACCTTCTTCCCTTGCTCCCTCAGTGCCTCGCTGCCACTACTGGTCACTTGCCATGTTCTGCAAAGCCCCCTAGTGGTTAGTGCATGTCATTGCAAGAGATTGAACTCCCATTCTCTCGGTCGAATTCCTTAGGGGACACTTTGCATATTAACCTTTTATATATATAGATTTGTTAAACCTCACCTGAGGATATTTTTCCATTGATTTTTAGAGTGGAAAGGAGAGGGAAAGACAGAGAGAGAACTATCATCAGTTGGTTATCTCCTGCACTCACCACATCCAGGGCTGGGTATTGACTACATGCCCTTGACTGGACTTGAACCCATGACCCTTTAGCCCACAGGCCAATACTCTATCCACTGAGCCAAAGTGGTAGGGCCATTTATTTCTATTGTAATCCTGTAAAAGCTGGAAGTATGCATGCATGTTTTCTAATATTTTAGGTTAGTTAAGATGAATCTCCACAAAGAGGAGAAGGATTAAGGACTGTGAGAGCAGCAGGAGGCAGAGGCTGTGAGGAGCAGTGACTTGATGTCTAAGGTGTTTTCTTGTTTATACAATGTCCCTCATAATCTTCTGTTAGCTGTTTACACGATGTTCCCGCAGTAAACCCCAGGGCAGGCTGGGGAAGGACTTGACGATCTGGTGATAAGTTGCTTTTGGACGTTGACTAGAGAATATTGCACCCTAGATCTGGCTGGTGGGGAGAAAGTGGAGAAAAACTCTCCATATATACACAGTATTGCTTTTTGTGTGCAACAAAGTATGATATGTTTACATTTCTGTGTTATACATCTTGTTTTAACTTATATATTTATGGTCCTCTTTCCTTTGTTATCCTTTCAAAACATGTGAATGGCCCATGAGAAAAATATTTCCTGGTAAATAAGTAGAATAAACTTGTGTAAATTTAAAAGAAATTCACTCTTGTCTTTCATATGTCTCACGTTGTTTTATTAAATGACTTTAAAGAAGACTTTACTGTTTTTATTTTCTTTACTAGAAATTAAAATAGATGTTTGTTGTTGGCAAAAGCTATTTTCTCTGAGGAAAAAGGGTATCCCCCTTTAGATGCTTGAGGTAGAGGGATGAAGTTTAAGAAAACTCACTGGGCAGTTGGTTGGTATTTTTTCTGGATGATTTATTTAGAGAGATGTGTGCATCTCCAGCTTAAAGATCTCCTTTAGGAGCTTTCTCACTTTCATACAGGATAGATAACAGCGCAGGATGATGAGATTCTGCAGCTCCTGGTTGCTGGATCGTTCACTTTTGAAGACTTGTTATAAAATGCCGAGAATGGTCTTGCAGAGTTCTCCAGTAGAGGGGCTGGGCAAGCGAAGGAAGGTCAGAGCGAGCACAGAGCTGTGTGCTTTACCACTGTCAACCCACGTAACTCACGACAACCCGAGGAGGTAGGCCTGTTGTTTTCTGTGTCAGTGGGAGAATTTGGACAAACTTGATTTTCTAGTTAAATGCTTGATCCACTGTGGTTTTCGGGGCCAAGTGCTGTTCTCCACTTCCAGGAGCTGACGCCGGGCTCAGGGCTTCTCTGGGGTCAGCTCCCCGCTCACAGGACTGCATTCGAAGAAAAGAAGAAAATCATTGTCAAGGAGCGTGATTAGTAGTCCTGGTTTTAGCAATTTGCAAAGCCCAATAAAAAACAAATTCCAAGGCAGTAATGTGTTTCCAATGTGAGTGTTAACAGCTGTGCTCTTACTTCTTTGCAAAGTATAAATGTACACTTCCAAGCCTTTTCTTTGAGTTTAGAAAAAAACTCTACCTTCACCTCAATGCTCTGGCCGTACCACCTAGCTTTCTATTCCAAATTTACACCCAATTTCTTATTTCTTTCTGCATATATTTACTTCTCTTTAAGAAGAGATCTATATAGAGCTAAAGTTTTAAAACAGCAAATTCCTAAATTCTTAGTCCTCCTTCCACATCTGCTTATGCTTTTAAACACATATATACATATTTTAATAATTTTTTTAAAGAACTACCCCGCCCCACAAACATTTTTTTAGTTTTCTTCTTCTTTCTGTTTTTCTACATCCTTCCCTCCTTTCCTTCCCTTTCTGTCTTTAAAAAGAATACTTCAAGGCAAACTAATCTCTGTATGTCTGTGTTAGAAGATTGAGGATGGTTGGATATTTTATATTCCCTTCTGGTCTCTAGTCCTGAGTGTTGTGTGTGTGTGTGTTTTGTTAGTCAAAGTTGCCCTGTCAAAACAAAACTAGTCTCCTTGATTTAAATGCTCATCTATGGATGAACCAATAGAACCACTCCCTACAAAACAAACAAACCAACCCCAAACACCACAAATCTAACCAAAACCCTCTCCAAATAGGCCCTCATTTTGAACTAAAACCTTTTTTTTCATAATTTCTCTCGCTCTAAATAGAGGGCACAGCTCTGAACATGCAGGTGGAAATTCAGATATGAGCAACTCTTTTAAAATTCTTATACTTTGTTTCCGGTTCTTTATTATCATAAAATTCCTCTACTTAGGAAGTCCTCTTGGAAGACGGCACAGGGTAGGAGCGGGAATTTGGGCGGGCGCTGCTTTCCTGCCTCCCTGCTCCTTCAGAAAGTGTGGGGAGGGGGAAGGATGGTGGGACATGGGGCTGTGGGTGCTGGAGGGCCCTGGTTTGAACCTCAGGGGAACTGAGAAGGGCCCCTCCTACTCTCACCAGTATCCTCGCTGGTGGGGGTGAGGGTGGGCATCCTGGGAGGCCGAGAGCCCAGACTTGTATATAGCGTGGGCTTAGGTGGCCGTCAGGCTCGGTGGGCATCGGCTGGGGCTTGTCTTACAGCTGCATATGGGTAGTACTTTATACGAGATTGAGGTGGCACTTGTTTTACTCATAAAAGAATATGGCAGAGGGATGCTGCTGATGATTGGGGGGTTCTTTCATTTTATTTATTTTAAATATATTTTTATTGATTTTTTTTACGAGAGAAAGGGAGAGGGAAAGAGAGATAAAAACATCAATGATGAGAGAGAACCATTGATCGGCTGCCACCTGCACGCCCCAAAATGGGGATTGAGCCTGCAACCCTGTCATGTACCCTGAGCAGGAATTGAACCATGACCTGCCAGTTTATAGGTCGAAGCTCAACTGCTGAGTCATGCTAGCTGGGCGGTATGAACTAATTAACCTTTTCTGGCATCCAAAATATATGCTTATTTAGTTATATAGCATTTGTCTAGCACCATTAAATTAATCCAGAGAATTGAAATATCAGTAGGAAAGAAGAAATGAAGAAAGCAAATGCAATATTAACTATAGGAGCATTTCATTGAACAAAACCAGGAAATAAAGCACATTTCCCTAAGGTTGATGTGATAAAACCTTGGTTTCTTTAATTTCATTTTTTTTCTCCACTCAGCTTTCCCTTTGACCATTACCAGCACTCACTTTGTGTCCCCTTTGTGACTGACTGTCTATGAGCCTGAGAGCTCAGGGCCATTGAGAATTGGCCCCTCTAACTCTCCTTCCAATTGTCAGCTTCTTTTCTTCGGTCACTTCCAGCCCCTGAGACTCAGCCATTTGCCTGTGGGCCTAGTGTTTGGCTGAATGGGAGAAGGGACTTAATTACCACACTTGAAAGGCTTTCTTGACAAGTTTTACTTTCCGGATCCAGGAAATAGGGATTCATGGCTCCATATATGTGACTTATGGGTCAATTAGGCAACTTGACAGGTCTTTTGGGTCCAGTGTGGATGTCTGGAAGTTATATGTCAGCTCCCACCCTCATTCTGGAGTCTGAAGTCTTCTGGCTTCCACACTGGGGGACATGATGATTAAATAAATGACCACTGAATGAAAGGCAAAAAGAAGAAAAACAAGTGATTTCATAAAATGGGAGATAAAGGAAAAATAGAATTTTTACTTTTTTGATATGTTTTCTCCCTTGGACTTTCACCAAAAACTTAGTTTTCTTAGTGCCAAAGTTTAGATAATTCTTTGTAATGATTAAGAAAGTCACACTACATGACTGTTCTCTAGTTAAATGCGGACATCTACACTGCACTCCTAGGAGTAGTAGGAGTTCATGTCCACTCCCGGATGGAGATACTGTGATCGAAGAGGGTGAATTTAACAGGAGTCAAGGATGTAGTATTTCCTTACTCAGCTTTTAAAATTTTTTTTAGAGGAAGGAAAGATTTATTGATCAAAAGGCCTAGATCGAGAAGATGGGAGAACTAATCCTAAAATCCATCTTACAAGAGCTAAAAATTCTCTTCATTTACCTATTGTGATAATGAGAACATGAACAACCTTTAAAAATATATCATTAATTTCAGAGAGGAAGGGAGAGGAAGAGAGATAGAAACATCAATGATGAAAGAGGATCATTGATGGGCTGCCTCCAGCACAGCCCCTACTGGGGAACAAGCAGCAATCCAGGCATGTGCCTTACTGGGAATTGAACCATTACCTCAACCATTGAGCCACACCAGCTGGGCGGGACAACATTAACACAAGCTGAAATTCATGATTGGCTGAGGTTTGAGAAAGGGGCCCACATGGGGCTTTCCTTTGCCGATAGCCTTTGCCTTCCATCCACTGTCACCCTGGCAGTGGTCAGCCTCTGGGCCTCAGTTTATCCTGTTTAAAAATTTTATGTATGTATGTGTTTTACTTTTTTTTAGAGAGAAAGAGAGAGGAAGGGAGAAGGAGACAGAGAAACATCAACGTGAGAGCAAAACATCCATCGGTTGCCTCCTGCATGTCCACTATCAGGGATCGAGCTTGGAACCCAGGCAAGTGCCCTGACGGGGAATTGAACCAGTAACCCTTCAGTGCACAGGACTATGCCCAACCTAACTGAGCCACATCAGCCAGGGCTAGCCTGTGTTCTTATGTATTACTTTCTCTTCTCAACCCCCCTAAATGAGCAAGTTATTGCTTCTTGGTTCACGGAGAATATATGCTAATATTGATCTAAAAATATTTACAGAATTTAGTGGTGTTGGGTCAGATTGAAACGTTTGAGAGGAATCTGTATGTTTTACAAAAAGGAAAACAGTGAGAAATTGATTTTGTTTCCAAAGAAAAACCACATAGAATTTCCTGACTCATGAAATAGTTTTAGCAACTGGCTCCAAGCACAAGTTCTTAACTGTGTTCTGAGTAGCCCAGGGCATTCTCCCAACTTAGGCAACACCTGTGCAGGGCGCTCTCGGCTTTAGTTTCGCCACCTGTGGGATGCAGCTGAGCTCAGGGCTCACAATGGGTATGGGGAGGCCAACCAAGTGTGTGCCTGCCCTGCTCCGGCTCTTTTCTTCTCGCTTCCCTTGCAGCTTTCCCCACCTCCCCTAGAGGCTCAGGGCTTTGGCAAGGGCATAATCAGAACATTTCAGACAGTTCTGGTTTTAAGTATTCAGCGCAAATGGCCTCTAAAACATAGTTGAACTTGTCCAATTGTGAGTTGAAGTTTTAGACTTGAGAAACATGCCTGTAGAGCTTACAGTGGAGCCACATTGCCCTGAGATGTCTTATTCCTTTAGGATCCTGAGCTCAGCTTTTTAAAAAATATATTTTATTGATTTTTCACAGAGAGGAAGGGAGGGAGAGTTAGAAACATCGATGAGAGAGAAACATTGACCAGCTGCCTCCTGCACACGCCCCACCGGGGATGTGCCCGCAACCAAGATACATGTCCTTGACCGGAATCGAACCCGGGACCTTTCAGTCCACAGACCGACGCTCTACCGCTGAGCCAGACTGGTTTCGGCCAGATCTTCTTTTAAATAAGAACACTTCAAGTAGGTTAATCTTCAAACAGATTTAACATAGCTGCCTGTTTGCAGCCTGGGTTGAGAGCTGAGCCCTCACTCTTGGTTTCCCCCCTTGAAGCAGCCCACGAGCATGTCTGTGGAACTGCCAGCCTCTTACGGGGGTTCGGAAGCTAGTCATTGAAAGGGGCGACCCTTGGAATCTCTCTGGTACACTCTAGTTTGACCTCTACTGGGTTAGTCAAGTATCGCTTGAGTTTAGTGTTGCCTCTGGAATTCTGCCTACCACACATTAAAGAATACTACGTGTAGCCATAAAATAACACCGCACCGCTTTTGGCTCAGGAAAGACTCTCACTCAACCTTGGTAGGTGTTAAAGCAAGCCACTTTCTAAGCCAACACATGGAGACAAGCAAAGCTTTGCCCTAACTGGTTTTTCCTGTTTCCAATGGAGAGTGAAATCTGGAAGGTGATAGAAAGGCGGGCTGATGCCTCTGAGATGCAATGTTCAGGACAAATGCAATGGCTGAATCCCAGGTCCTGACTTACTCACTGGCGTATGGATTTGAAGGACAGACAATACATATTTTTCTCTTTCCGTAAAAGGTCTGGGCTGGGCCAGATGACATTTGGAAGCTGACCTCAGAAGCTCGGTTTAGAAGGCTGGTTTGTATCACATGACTGCGCTGTGGGGATGGTCATCAAGCCAGTTGCTCAGTGTGCCAAGCTGGGTCTCCAAAGCTTTAAATTCATTCCAGTATAATTGAAAACATGTGTTAAACTATCCATTTTTTTAGGGTTCAAAATTTCCTTGTGATGTACTTTCATACCAGTTTGATTTAAAAACAGAGAAGGACAGTGCTGTGGCCAACAATTTGTATGTCAGTATATGTGTTTTAAAATAAATCTTTTAAGAATAAAAATCTTGAAGAATGAACGGAAGACTGAATCATAGTTTTAAGAACGGAGGCTGATGAGGAGACTATGGAACAGGCTGAAAGCAGTATTTCTCAATGTCATTACAGTTTATAATTTAGTACAAATGCTTTATACCCTTGCTTCCTTAAAAATGATTCTTACCTGTGGACACTGTGTTTGTGACAGCCACAAAGTGGAAAAGTGTCTGCTCATATTTATCCTGTACAAGTTTCTCTTGTGGCAGAGGTAGCAATATCAAATGCCTGTGGGACTAAGCAGGTACATTATGTGAATGAAGCCAGTATGTAGAGTAGGGGTGTCGAACTCAATCAGAGAAGGGGCTAAAATCTAAAATCCAGCCTAAATCGCGGGCCGAATGGTTTACTGAACAGTCATAAACTGACAATGTCATAAACTGACAGCGGAGTGCAGTGATGACAGCGCGGTGCGGGCCACATTGCAAGGCCTGGCGGGCTGGATTTGGCCCGCGGGCCTTGTGTTTGACACATGTGATGTAGAGGCTGTGGCCACTTAGACACAAGTGCTCATTTAAAGGGAGTTGTCATTGCCTGGCTGGTGTGGCTCAGTGGTTGAGCATCGACCCATGAACCAGGAGGTCACTGATTCACATGCCTGGGTTGCTGGCTCGATCTCCAGCAAGGGGCATGTAGGAGGCAGATGATTGATGATGCTTCTCTCTCATAGATGCTTCTATCCTTTATCCTTTCCCTATCTCTCTACCCTTTCTCTAAGCATCAATAAAAATACGTTTAAAACATATTTTTAAAGGGAATTGCCATTGATAAAGGCCAATCCAGTGTAGCCATAACTTCCGATTTTTCAAGATAGTCGGCAGTTAATGTTCAATGTACAATAAAAATCTCCTGACCTTTAAGTTTTGGAAATCGAGGGTGTAAATCCAGTGTGTGGTACATACTCCAAAGCCCAGAGCGGCCTGGGGCTACCGGTTTGCAGCCCTGGCCTGCAGGGCGTGATGTGAGGCAGCAGAGCCTTACAGAGGCCTTACAGAGGGAGCGACAAGTCCTTCTGCTGGGGTGTAGAGTAGGGTTCGCTCCGAGTCCATTTCCCCTAGTTTAACGGGGTGGGACAGTGAGATGAAGTCTAGGAAGGTGGTGCGAGGGAAGAGCTCAGGGTTCCACCGAGTGTTTCCCTCCCGTGACCCCTTTGCCACGCACAGCGCGCTTCCCTCTGACACTTCGGTTACCAAACACGTGGTACTTTCCCCACACCAGGCGGGACTTTGTGACCCCAGCTGGGCGTCCTACAGAATTTAACTCATCCTGATAGAATCTACCTGGAGAAAGCACCAGCTCCCACAGGTGAAGACCTCAGTCCCACGAGACTACCCCCCACTTCAGATGCCAATCCCAAGCAGTAGGTGCGCAGGTGACTCCCAAATTCTGATTTGGCCACAGATTGGAGATTCCCACAACCCCCTCCTCAGCTTTGATTAATTTGCGGGGGCGCCTCCCAGAACTCCGGGAAACACATTTACTAGTTTATTAAAGGATGTTTTTAGGGGATCCTGGTTCCTTTCTCCTCACCTGCCCTCCTACCTTACTAAACTCTATCCCTTCCTCATGTTGGTCATGAGGAGTATGGTCAACACAACAACCTGGCGGCACCCGGACAAATGGGGTGGCGCTGTTGTTCGGAAGTTCTGATGCTGGCATTCACCTACAGACCATGGCTGGTCCTCTGACTGGTGTGTGTTTGGGGAGCAGACTTGCTGGGAAGGGAAGTCTCATCAGAGGTGTCTGCCAACTGCAGGCTCCTCTTAAACCAGAGGTACGTCTCCCCCACACCAGTCAGGAGAACAGGCCCCTGACTGGTAGATGAATGACAGCTGAGTGTCCTCTGTATCTGATTATCTTACAGGATGCTGTAAGTAGCACGTGGGGCACACTGTGTGTATCTTGTAGTTAGAAGCGGAAGTGTTCTCTGTCTCAGCCCGGCCCACTCTCCTGCAGCGTCCGTCCTGCCATCTGTCCCGTGTGGACGCAGACCTCCACAGACGAGATGGTGGGGAGGCTTACAAACCTGGAACCCTCTCCCTGGCAGGAAGAGGAGAGCAGCCAGGCCTGTAGCAGCATGGCCATCCCTCGAGGGAGATCCTGGCTTGTGTCCAGGGAGGGTGTATGCTCTTTGGCACAAAGGGAGAAACCCAAAAGGTCCCGGAGGCAAAGCTGAATTTTCTTATATTTCCTGGCGCATTGAATGCAGCTCAGACATGAATAACAGTAACTTGCAGAGTCTTCAGTTACTAGAACCTAGCTCAGAACCAGAGGACAGCCGCCTTTCTCTTGGTGTTCATGGTCCTGGAGGGGTGTGAGTGTGTGTGTGTGGGGGGAGAGGGGGGGGGTGGCCTGGGGAGGAGCGGAGAGGCAGTGTTCTCACAGTTTCCTAGCTGGAAACAGATGTTCCAGGTGCTCGCTGGCCAAGAGCAGAATGTAAAAAGCATTAAAACACAGATCCTTCAGAGCATTCTTAGCGCCACTCTTTGGTTCTCAGTAGCTTCTGGAAAACGGAGAGGAAACCGGCCTTTTCCTGCTCCTCACTCTGCGGTGGTGGCTGCAGTGCGGCCCCCTGGCCTCCTCATCCTTCTGCTCAGTCTCCCTTTCCTCCTGTGGACCAGCAGCCGAGCCTGCGGAGCCGCGCAGCGCCTGGCAGCTCCCGGAGAAGGCCCGTGCCCCGGCCCAACCGCAGGGATTGAGTGATTTCCCAGGGCCTCCAGGCTGGTGCCCTTCCAGAGGGGCGTGTGCGGAGAAGGGACCTGCACCGGGACTCAGCCTGAGGACAGCGGGCTGTGTCTCCCAGGGGCTGTCGGGAGGGCCTACATGTGGAATCCCGTTGAGGTGAACGCACAGGTGAAGAAACAACGTTTTGCTGGAAGGGAATTAAATCTGCCCGCATCCCCTGCCATTCCCCTTTCTAGTTTTCAAGCCTGATGCTTTGATGTAGAGACTGAATTACAGACCTGCAGTGCATTCGGCACTTAGAGATCTCCCACTTTGACCGCATTCTCTCTAGAGGAGAAGCCGAGGACGCGAGGTGTCACATGAGTTTCCTGAGGTCTGTGGCGGGAGGGGCTGCGGCCAGCTCTCCCCTCCTTTCCTCTGTCACCAGCCGTCCCCAGCACAGAGGGTGTGTGCGCTCATGTCTTCTCGGAGACACTCACACCAGGCCCCGCGCCCTGTCCGGCTGAGCCTTCCTCTAACCTGGGGCACGTTTCCTCCAAATCAGTCCCACTCAGTGTGCAGAGTCCGGGCACAGCCTGCATGTGGAGGTCACTGACTCTGAGAACGCTGCACCTGAAAACACTCAGCGATTTAGAGAAAACCACGCAAATCCCAGAGCCACGTGCTTTCTGGGTAACACACTCGTGTGTCTTATTTTGCCAAGTGTGAGGGTGTTATTCTTTGCTTTTTGTCCCGGCCAGTGCTTCATAACTCTTTCTCCATCTCTCTGTCCTCCCCTACCCATCCTCTGACCCCATATGCATTGAGGTACTTGCCATGATTTACTAACATTCCTCTTGTGAGTTTAGAACGGATTTATATTGGAAGAGACTTTTCCGAGGAAGAGGGCCAGCTCCCAGCTGGCTCCCAGTCCGTGCTTTGCCGGTGCAGCTCTGAGAAAAAGGGCCGCCCGTTGAGCTCTCTGGAAAGAGGGGGCTGGGCTCTAACGGAGTGACCATGTTCTACCCGGAAGTGGGCCTCCCCGATCCTGGATCCAGCCATCCCATTGGACATTATTTCATCAGACCTCCACCCCGCTTTCGTGTTTTCCACTTAGTGCTAATCAGCACTTTCTGGCGGACTCCTGGATTCCGTCTTAGCCACTCTGAAGAAGCAGGATGGACTACCACCCCCCTCTTCCAATGTGATTTGGACGTCAGGACCAATGACGCCACACCCACACCAAGAAGGTGTATGAAAAGTTTATTATGCCATGAAGCTTTTGGGGAGAGCAGGCAGGATTCCTACTGGTCTGAAACCGTCTTCGGAGAGGAAGGAGACTGGGTGGGGGGGGGGGGGGCGTTCCTTACAGTCAGGGAGCAGCTGGGGTGAGGGTTCCCACCTGGGAAGAGGCCTGTATGGACTGACTCTCCCTCCAGGGCACCCGGAGGTGGGCCGAGTGGAGGGAGGGATGAGGCTTCCAAACTGGCAGCAGAGAAACATAAAAACATGGAGCCAGACTCTTAGGTTTATTTTGGATTTAGGAACAATTGTTTAAAATGTGGAAAAATTTTATTCCAGACAGGATTTACCTCTCTCATAACCAGATTCAGGGGTGTGCAAGTCCTCGAGGAGCAAAGTCAGCAATACAGAGTCCCCCTCTCTTCCTCAGCTCTCCACGTGAGCCTCCGTTTGGCTGTGAGCCTTCAAGTAATGACTCTCCGGAAACATAGGGGATGATTAAAGTAGTCTTATCATTTATTAAAAAATTATTTCCTCCTTCAAAGCCTCAGCTGCCCTATTCATTATAAAATTCAAATTAAAATGAAGATCCTACGCTAATAATTCACACATTTGCATGTTCAGTCTTGACCTCTCCCCTGAGAGGCAGATGTGTGGATCTTGACAGTTCCATGTGCACATCTAGAAGACATCTCAAGTTGAATGTGTTCCAAATACAGCTATTGATGCATCCTTCAAACTAGATTCTTCTTTTAACTTGCGTCTTTCAGCAAATGGCACTACCATCTTCCCAGTTGCTTTGTCCGAAGCTCTCTTGATTGCTCTCTCACTTTCTACCCTCCACAAGTCTGTGGGTAGAGTTACAAGCATAACCCACATCTCACCTCTTTTTTCACTGCATCCTCCACCGCCATTCTTCCTGCATGCTGCTGGCGCCCCCAGCAGCCGGCCTTGGTTCCTGAGCACCTGCTATGGGTTCAGCTGTGTCCCCCAACAAGATACAGTGCAGGCTAACCCCTGAGAAGTTTGCACGTGACCTTATTTAGAAATACTATGACTGGGATGACAGCAGGACTAGCTTCCTGGACCAGACACTTGGGCAGTCACATAGGGCCCGGTGCTCAGAGGGCCTTCCTCTGTGGTTGCCATCTTGAAAATCTTAATTTTCACTGAGTTTGTGTTTTAAAGTGAAAACAGATGGGACAATGCAGCATGCCTGGGGACCGCCCACTGTTTCCAGCATGCCTGTGACCGCCCAGCATGCCTGTGACCGCCCACCGTCAGTCGCCCACACCCTGCCCAGCTGTGCCCTCTCCACTCTTCTCTGGGACCCTTGTTGCCCAACGTCTTGGGGCATTGGTGTAGAAGCCCATGTTCCCAGGTTCCTCTGCACCTCTGCATCCTTGGTGTCTCAGACTGGACAACGTGATTTTTTTTTTTTTTTTTAATATTGATTTCAGCCGAAACCGGTTTGGCTCAGCAGTAGAGCGTCGGTTTGTGGACTGAAAGGTCCCAGGTTTGATTTCGGTCAAGGGCATGTACATTGGTTGCAGGCACATTCCCGGTTGGGGGTATGCAAGAGGCAGCTGGTCGATGTTTCTATCTCATCAATGTTTCTAGCTCTCTATCTCTCTCCCTTCCTCGCTGTAAGAAAATCAATAAAATCTATTTTTAATAAAAAAAATATTGATTTCAAAGAGGAAGGGAGAAAGAAACATCAATGATGAGAGAGAATCACTGATCAGCTGTCTCCTGCAACCTCCCTGATAGGGAATCAAACTGCCACCTCCGGTGTTCACAGGTGGATGCCCACCACTGAGCCATGCCCTGTGCCCTCTCACCCACTCCTGGTCCAGGTCCAGTACACCCCCCACAGAGGCTGCAGTCCCTGGCGGCACCTGTTCCCTGCAGGGTAGAGCAGTGGCACAAGGAAAGGGGAGGGTCACATCTCCGCTTTCCTGAGGCTCTGCAGATCTACTTTGCATTGGGTTCTGCACATCCTGTAGCCGGCCCTGTGTGCTGGGAACCCGGCAGCGGAGCCTCAGACGAGGAGGGAGGACAGCAGAGAAAATGACTTACTGATTCCATCAGTGGTTGGGCCTGGGATCAGCGATGAAGCTTTCCTTTAGGACACTTTGTGGACACTGACCAGATTTCTTACCTTTAATCACATTATTTTCCTGCCCTGGAATGTCTGCTGGTCTCTCTGATTTTCCAATTTCTTATTTCTTAACGCTCAAGTCAGGACTCATGTCTCCCCCAAGAGTGCGGCCCATTCCAGGCAACATTGCCGATTCTCCACACTGAGTTCGGGCTCTCTGTCTCCGGCAGTGTTTGAGAGTTAGACATGGATTTCTTATTATACCTCCAGCGTTCATGGCTTGGCATTGTTATTGAACTTGCATGTGTTTATGTTTTGTTTACATGACTCTGTTCTTGGCTCAGTCTCCCAGGTATGCATGCAAGAGCACTTGTTGATTGAATGGCACATTGGTATGTCATGGCCTTTTTTGGGAAAATAAACGAAGGATCAAGGCCAGACTTCCTTTAGAAGTTACTGACTGGTTGAAATCAAACTTCTAATTTAAGTGACTTGGGGAAGAAGTAATACATTAGAAGCTGATACTGAAAAAGGACTATTTCAGCCAGAGAAAGTATGGCAGCGAGTTCATTTCACTTGAACCCTGTTTTTAGCAATCACAAGGCTATTACAGCTCTGAATGATTAAACATGATTCTCACTGTGACATGAACATGCGTCCCCTTACAGATCACAGATTGTGTTTGTACCCCCAACACTGAGGGTGAGATTGTGGGAGCACAGGCAGTGTCGGCCATTGCTTGGCTTTTGAGAGTTTACCAGACTCCGGTCCAATCTGTTCGGGCAGTGTTTTGCCTTTCTCTCGGCTGGGTTTGCCAGGTTTTGGTGAGTTCCTGCATCTCTTGCTGAATTGCAGCTCCCACTGCACACCCCACCACAGAAGGCCCCGAACTGTGAGCACCGAGGACTCAGAGGGTTTCAGTTCACCACGTGAGCTCCTTTCTGTTTCTCCCGGTGGACCCGGAGCCGTTAGCGCAGCTTCTGAAGGTCTTCGCAGAGCACGCTTTAACAGTTGGGAGTGAGGTATCCAGAAACGGTGTCCAGCAGTGCCCTTGTGTTCTTGCTCCGGTGGAAAAGAGGGGTGCGGACCTGCTTTTCTTATTATACCTCCAGCGTTAAAAACAGGCTTTGGGTATATGATAAGGTCTCTATTGTTTCTTAAAGTATTCACAGACTCCCATGACAGAAAACAAACCCAGATGGCTCTATTAGTCACACAACAACTAAAGAGGAAAGCCACTCATTTCTCCAATGCTTCCTTTCAAAGCAACCTCAACGATGCTGGCAGACTCATGGGACTGCCCGGAAACAATAGGGATGATGTGGTGCGATGTGTCAGGTTAGTTCTGGACAGCATTTCAGAATGCCCTCGAAGGTCCTCTGCTGCCTTGGTCCCACCTCACGGGGCACCTGGACCCTTGTCCCTCCTAAGACTGCCCCAGACACTCCTTCCCCCATGTTGCCTCTGTCCCCCTGGGCCTTCCTGGGTCCACAGACCCTCCTGCTCTCCTCAGGCCAGTGTGGAGCTCGGAGCTCAGCCATGCCCGGTGCCCCTGATCTCTTGCCCTGGGCTACAGCCTCCTATTGGGGTTAAGATGGATTGACCCCCTCAAGGCTCCCTTACTGGCAGAGGTCACTCCTATTGGGTAAGGGAAGAGATGGAAACTTAGCTTTCAAGTGTTTGCCCTTGAGCACTGTGCTGGGAGGAGTCTCATTCACATGTGATCTCATTTATGTAAATGACCTTGGGAGCAGAATGACTGTTTCAGCCCCGCCGGGTGTGGCTCAGTGGTTGAGTATCAACCTATGAGCCAGGAGGTCACAGCTTGATTCCTGGTCAGGGCACGTGCCTGGGTTGCATGCAGGCTCAATCCCCAGTGGGGGGAGTGCAGGAGAAAGCTGATCAATGATCCTCTCTCATCATTGATGCTTAAATGTCTCTCTTCCTCTCTGAAATCAATAAAATATATCTTAAAAAAGAAATGATCGTTTCAATTGTTTAGGAGAGCCAGAGGATCAGAGGATTAACAAACTTGCTGAATGCTGGATTATATCCCAGTGGTCTCCACAGTGGGGTGGGCCTGCTCTTGGGAAGGTGCCCGGTTGATTCTTGTTGATTAGAGCTCCGATTAGCCAGTTTCTAGATGAACTTGTGGCAGATTGAGTATTTGGGGAGGAAAATGAAGTCCATTTCTATTTGACCACATTAAGTCTTTGTTAATTAATGATTGAAAACAGCTCTGTATGTTCACGTAGGATGCCAAAGTTTATCTCAAGAAGTATTCCAATGTGGGAATAATTTTAGCTGGAGAACTCAAACTGTAAGCATTTGGAATATGGACATTTTATTTGGCCTAAAACTGAAAACTCCATTGAAAACAGAAATATTATTCAAGCTCCTACTTCCATTGCTGGCTCCTTCTCCCTCGGGAAAGAGCTTCCAAAATATACAGTATTTGGATATAAATGTTATTTGTTGGCTTAGTTTCTCTTCTGTTGGGAAATAACGGTAATAGTAGTTAGCATAGTCACACCCACTTAGCAATGGTCTGGGTGCTTTCTGAGAAATACGCCCTTAGGCGATTCTCTTGTGGTGTGAACATTATAGAAGTACCTCACATACACCTACATGGAACAGCCTACTACACCCCTAGGCCACATGGTGCAGTGTATTGCTCCTAGGCTATAAGCCTGAATAACATGCTCCTGTGCAAAACCACAGGAGATTAGATCAAGCACAAGAGAAAGGATGTAATCAAGAGACTAGGTAAACACGAGCTGTGTGAGGTGGCTGCCAGCACAACAGGGCATTCTGTTTTACAGCAAAAGTAAAAGAAAAATTTCAGTAGAAAGAGCACACTGTAAAATAATAATAAAAAGTATGGTATAATAAATGCACAGTGACATAGCTGTTTATTATCACTATCAAGTACATAATTGTATGTGCTGTATTTTTACACACCAGCATCGCCACAAGCACGTAAGTCAACATTGTGGGGGGAGTCCAGGAGGCAGCTGATCATTGAGTCTCTGTCATCATTGATGTTTTTACCTCGCTCTCTCTCTCTCTCTTGCTCTCAATCTCCCTTCCTACCTGAAACCAATTGTGTGTGTGTGTGTGTGTGTGTGTGTGTGTGTGTATTTTTTTAAAGAGTTAACCAGATTCCAAGTCAATTTAATGAGAAAAAGAATGTGTCCAGGAATTTTCTGGTAAAGTTGTAGAACTCTAAGTATAAAGAGAAAAAATATTTTTCTAAGTGCTTCTAGGGCCTAGCGGTTTAGCTCAGTGGATAAAGCATTGGTCCCCAAGAGTCCTGGGTTTGATTCTGGTTCAGGGCATGTGCTTCGGCTGCAGTCTCCTCCCTGGCCTGGGCCCTGGTTGGGGTGTGTGCAGGAGGTAACCAGTTGATGTGTTTCTCTCACATTGAGGTTTCTCTCTGTCTTTCCCTCTCTTTCCCACTCTCCCTAAAAAATAAATGGAAAAATATCCTTGGGTGAGGATTGAAAAAAAAAAAAAAAGCTTTATACAGAAAGAACTAGAAAAGATTCAGCTTAGCCCTGGACTTAACTTTTTTTTTTTAAAAAAAATTATATTTTTATTGATTTTTGCAGAGAGGAAGAGAGAGGGATAGATAGTTAGAAACATCGATGAGAGAGAAACATCAATCAGCTGCCTCTTGCACATTCCCCACTGGGAATATGCCTGCAACCAAGGTACATGCCCTTGACCGGAATCGAACCTGGGACCCTTCAGTCTGCAGGCCGACGCTCTATGCACTGAGCGAAACCGGTTTTGGCTGGACTTCACTTCTGACATAGCTGATCATCTATCCTTTGTGAAGATTCTTTCACTTAACTCCTGCCTGCATCTCTGCTATCTTGTTTTTCCCCCCTATCTTCTTTTTATCATGCTTTTAAAGAAAACACAAATCTTTATATGCACGATATAAAAAATATATGTCATTTGACTCAGCAATTACAATAGAAATAAAAATGCCAGGTGTGTGCTGGTCAGTGTGTGGCCAGTGCATGGAAAGATAAGACATCCCCTGAAAATAAGACCTAGCGCAACTTTGGGAGAAAAAATTAATATCAATATAAGACACTGTCTTATTTTCGGGGAAATAGGATAGAAAAACACATTAAAAAAAAGTTGCTATATATTAAAAAAACACACATGTAGGTGTCATTTACATATTTGTAAGGATGTCTATAATGGTAAAAATGTAAACAAAAGGAATAATTATTATCAGGGAAATAGTCAAACAGTTTCTGGAATATATTGAAATGTTATATGAACATTAAAGTGGATGAATAGAGCTAAACCAGTTGAGTTGATAGTGTTGAGTAAGAAAATCAATAATAAGAAAACTGTCTGATATGTTCCCAGTATATATATATATATATCTCCCCAAAATATACATACACACTTTGAATAATTATAAAGGCAGTGTTTATTAAAATACAGTTCATTTTCAAAATTGAGCTATCAGCTGTTGCAGTTTGTATACATTTTTTGGGCATCCTGTATATAGTATATGTTTATATGTATAAGTACATGCAGTTCTAGAATGTAAACCCAAACAGCACGGGAATTTTATTGTTCACCATTAATCTCCAATGCTTACAGCAGCAGTATAATCTCAGAGACAAAGTTGGAAAGGTAGGCACTAGATTGTGTGATTGTAAGGGTAAAAAGGGTCTATGAAAAAACTCCCCAAATAGCTTTATATTATTACATTATATATTTATGTAAAATTCTATGTATGAATGAAAAAAATTTTAAAAAGCAATACAAGCCAAAAAAGTTCATAGAAATTTTGCATTCTACAGCATTACATATTTATGCTTGTACATAATATTCATATTTATTTTAATGCAAAAATATTTTAAAATAAAGTGTTTTATATTGAAATAAGCCAGCCAGAGGAAGACAAGCACCATATGATTTCAGTCATATATGGAATCTTACGGACAAAATGAACTAACAAGCGAAATGGAGACACTCCGATAGAGAGCAGGCTGACAGCTGTTTGGAGGGGGCTGGGGGGCTGAGTAGGGGGGGGTGGAGGAACTGAGCAAAAAAGAAAAAAAAAAAGAGAAAAATTCCTGGACACAGACAACAGTGTGGTGATCAAGGGATGGTGGTGGGCAAGGTGGGGGTAAGGAGGAGGGAGGTGGAGGAAAGTATAGGCAGATAGATGGTGATGGATGGAGACTTGACTTGGGGTGGTGAGCACACACTACAGTGTACAGATAATGTCCACCTGAAATCTGTATAATTTTGTTAATCAGTGTCACCTCAATAAATTCAATAAAAAGAAAAATCATTTTAAATTACTTATATGGACTTCTCTCAAAAAATTAATTCTCAATTCAAACAGTGACTATAGTATTAAAGAATAATTAATTTTTAGATATGGCTCTAATAGTGTTATGGTTATGTTAAGCCAAACAATCCCGATGAACTCCTGATCTTTGTAAAATATGCACTGAATTATTTATGGATGAACTGATAGGGTGTCTGGGATTTGCTTCAGTGTGGCTGGAATGGGTTAAGGCAGTGGTCGGCAAACTGCGGCCCTTTGAGTTTGGCTCTTCCACAAAATACCACGGCCTGGGCGAGTCTATTTGGAAGAAGTGGCCTTAAAAGAAGTTTAAGTTTAAAAAATGTGGCTCTCAAAAGAAATTTCAATCGTTGTCCTGTTGACATTTGGCTCTGTTGTCTGATGAGTTTGAAGACCACTGGGTTACGGTGGGGAGAGCACATACAACAAGATTGGCATGTGTGTGTGGACAGTTGTTGAAGCTGGACGATGGGGACATGGAGGGTTCATCATATCATTGTAATTGCACTACTATTGAATAGGATATACTATTGTGCTATTGAAATTTCCCATATAAAATGTTTAAAATTAAAAATGTACAGTTTCAATAATCAACTCTCTTTATCTGATTCTCAAGGTTATATTTCATAGCAATTATCCATTCTAGAATGTTCCTTAAATCTCCATGTTTGCTTGATAGTTGTTAATTCAAGTTATTATTTGCGGTACTTTAAAGTATAAATGAAATCTATTCAGTAAGTCAACTTTGAAAGTCACTCTTTATTATCGGGATAAACAAATAGGTCAGTTTTTAAAACTGAATTTCACCTTTTGCCCGGTGGTTTTCTCTTTTCCACTTGAAGATAGATGACAATTCCACTCTTCTGCCCAGCTCCACTGCCTACCAGTGTGGGACTATAAGTGTCAGAATTACTGTCTGTTTTCTGTAGAAATTTCTCAAAATACAGACGTTTAAAAACCATTCTTTTGTGTTATTTTACAAAGAAGGTCCTCCTTCCAGCAACCAACCAGCCCATCACCCAGCAGAGGTGGCCACTCACTCAACCAGTTAGAGGCACTGTGAGGGACAGAGAGGTAAAAACTTAGCTAAGGAGATGAGTCTAATCAATCGTCATTGCCTGATGAGTTAAGGTCTCAGTTCTGTGGCGAGATTGTAGATGCTCAATCTTTGCTTAAAACTGACATGCCCCTCCTGACTACGGGAAATCCCACTGAGTAAGAGCCAGGGGCTCCCCTGTCACAGACGTGGAGCTCCTTGGTGTATCTGCCAAACACCACATCCCCGTCCAAGGGAGCTTTCTGCTCAAGGGAAGTCACCTCAGAACAGCATGAGTGCTGGGAGAGGATCAGACCTTGGTTTTTATTGCGAGGGCCTTAGGCTCCAACCTCAAAATGGAAAATTCCACATCCAGACTGTGTAATGTTGCCTCCTTTGAGACTGGAACCACATGGCATGGGATTCTGTGAATGAGGGGATGCTATAGTGGAGGAAGTGGGGGACAGTGGTGTGTGACAGACTCAGTGGTTGTCTCCCATGGCACAGATCCCATATAATTTTATTACCTCTCTCAGTATGTTGCAAATACAGTCCCACCAAATATCCATTTGGCCCCTTCACATATGACAACTTTCCTTATAATTAGGTTGGGTTCATATGACTAGGTCTGGCCAATGGACTGTGAGCAGAATTAATGTGAGTTGATTTAAGGCAAAGGCAATTAAGAGTCTGGAATAGGAGAGGATCCAAGATGGCTGCTCGGGTATACACCTAGCCGCAGCAGCTCACAACAATTTCAAGGGAATACAACTAAAATGTAGAGTGGACATTGCCCAGAGCTACAGGTAGTCGACTGACTGAAAACTCTACAATAGGAAGGAGGGAGAAAACCAGAAGGAAAATCAGAGGAGCTGAAAAAAAGCCTAAGGTACGGAGACACACACGCGCGCGCGGAGAGGTCGCAGCTGGAGAGGAGGAGAGGGCTGGGTGCTGTCCGGCGTTCCCTAGCAGGAAGGAAATAGAACCCCCAGCCTGGGCTGAACCCCCGAACCGGCAGCGCTGAGCCCCAAGTTATGTGCCAGACCCTGGGGACCCAGGCTCCGGCAGGGGGAGACAATCCCGGGGGACGGCGAAATGCGGGGCCCCCGGAGTCGCGTGCACATGGCGCGCAGAGGACTGAATGTTGACTCTGATGCTGGATTACCCTAGCCGGAAGAAACAAAGCCTCCGGCAGCAGCTCTGAGCCTCAGTCCAGACCGCCCCGAACTCCAGGTCTGGGCCAGTCCCTGGGGACCCAGGCTCGGGCAGGGGGAGACGGAGCTGTGAGGTGGAGTCCTGGGAGCGCGGCGAAAGGCCGAGCCCCCGGAGTCGCGCACACTGTGCGCAGAGGACAGTCTGTTGACTCTGATCCTGGACTCCCCTAGTGGGAGGGAGAAAGAAAGCCCCAGACTGGAGGAACGCCACGAGGAGTAGGAGCCCCTGCCGGACACTGGCCAGCCGGGCGCCAGCAAGGAGCCGGGCGACGGGGCCCCCAGTGGGGGGGGGG
Source organism: Pipistrellus hanaki (assembly GCF_964339955.1). Classification (NCBI taxonomy): domain Eukaryota; kingdom Metazoa; phylum Chordata; class Mammalia; order Chiroptera; family Vespertilionidae; genus Pipistrellus; species Pipistrellus hanaki. Next base: position 85,620,054 of record NC_140509.1, on the reverse strand, counting down.
TGCCCCTGAGCCTTCGACTGCTGAGCGCTGGCAACGGAGCCAAGGACGGGGGCTCCTTCCTGGGCGGCGCCGACCCCGGCAACAGGCTGGAGCAGCGCGGGAGCCCGCGGAGAACAAAGGGGTGCCACAGGCCAACCTGCTGAGCTCCCAGGACAAGGAGGAAGAAACCAAAGAAGTTCTCAATGTGAAGAAATCAAGTGAGAGCAAATGATAGTAAAATTACTTAAGAAAGAATACAAAGAAGATCTTGAAAAATCAAAGACTAGTCAGAACTCAACGCACCAGCCAACATTGCAACATAAATGCGTTTTGTTTTGTTTTTTTAAAAGAAAAAAAAAAAGAGAAAAAAGGGACAGAATGTTGGAACAGCGGCGACCAGGCCTAGAGTGGCCAGGCACAAGGCAGTGGCAGCTGGGCCCGGAGCAGCAGTGGCCAGGCCCCAGAGCAGCAGCAGCCAGAACAAGAGCATCAACGGCCAGCACTGGAACAGCCAGACCTGGGGCAGTGGCAGCCAGGCCTGAGGCAGAGGCGGCCAAGCCCAGGGTGGCCAGTCCAGGAACACCCAGACACGGAGTGGCTGGGCCCGGAGAAGCCCGGCCCAGAGCAGCCGGGTTGGTAGCAGCCAGGCCCAGAACAGCAGTAGCCAAGCACGGAGCATCCAGGCTGGGAGCGGCCAGGCTCGGAGCAGCCGGGTTGGGTGCGGCCAGGCCTGGAGCAGCGGCGGCCAGGCTGGGAGCGGCCAGGCCCGGAGCAGCTAGGTCTGGTGTGGCCAGGCCCAGAGCAACAGCTGCCAGGCTGGGAGCGGCCAGGCCCGGAGCAGCTGGGTCTGGTGCGGCCAGGCCCGGAGCAGCGACTGCCAGGCTGGGAGCGGCCAGGCCCGGAGCAGCCGGGTCTGGTGCGGCCAGGCCCGGAGCAGCGGCTGTCAGGCTGGGAGCGGCCAGGCCCGGAGCAGCAGCTGCCAGGCTGGGAGCTGCCAGGCCCGGAGCAGCCGGGTCTGGTGCGGCCAGGCCAGGAGCAGCGGCTGCCAGGCTGGGAGCGGCCAGGCCCGGAGCAGCGGCTGCCAGGCTGGGAGCGGCCAGGCCCGGAGCAGCAGCTGCCAGGCTGGGAGCGGCCAGGCCCGGAGCAGCCGGGTCTGGTGCGGCCAGGCCCGGAGCAGCGGCTGCCAGGCTGGGAGCGGCCAGGCCCGGAGCAGCGGCTGCCAGGCTGGGAGCTGCCAGGCCCGGAGCAGCCGGGTCTGGTGCGGCCAGGCCAGGAGCAGCGGCTGCCAGGCTGGGAGCGGCCAGGCCCGGAGCAGCGGCTGCCAGGCTGGGAGCGGCCAGGCCCGGAGCAGCCGGGTCTGGTGCGGCCAGGCCAGGAGCAGCGGCTGCCAGGCTGGGAGCGGCCAGGCCCGGAGCAGCGGCTGCCAGGCTGGGAGCGGCCAGGCCCGGAGCAGCCGGGTCTGGTGCGGCCAGGCCAGGAGCAGCGGCTGCCAGGCTGGGAGCGGCCAGGCCCGGAGCAGCGGCTGCCAGGCTGGGAGCGGCCAGGCCCGGAGCAGCCGGGTCTGGTGCGGCCAGGCCAGGAGCAGCGGCTGCCAGGCTGGGAGCGGCCAGGCCCGGAGCAGCGGCTGCCAGGCTGGGAGTGGCCAGGCCCGGAGCAGCCGGGTCTGGTGCGGCCAGGCCAGGAGCAGCGGCTGCCAGGCTGGGAGCGGCCAGGCCCGGAGCAGCGGCTGCCAGGCTGGGAGCGGCCAGGCCCGGAGCAGCCGGGTCTTGTGCGGCCAGGCCAGGAGCAGTGGCTGCCAGGCTGGGAGCGGCCAGGCCCGGAGCAGTGGCTGCCAGGCTGGGAGCGGCCAGGCCCGGAGCAGCCGGGTCTGGTGCGGCCAGGCCCGGAGCAGTGGCTGCCAGGCTGGGAGTGGCCAGGCCTGGAGAAGCGGCTGCCAGGCTGGGAGCGGCCAGGCCCGGAGCAGCTGGGTCTGGTGCGGCCAGGCCCGGAGCAGTGGCTGCCAGGCTGGGAGTGGCCAGGCCTGGAGAAGCGGCTGCCAGGCTGGGAGCGGCCAGGCCCAGAGCAGCCGGGTCTGGTGCGGCCAGGCCAGGAGCAGCGGCTGCCAGGCTGGGAGCGGCCAGGCCCGGAGCAGCAGCTGCCAGGCTGGGAGCGGCCAGGCCCGGAGCAGCCGGGTCTGGTGCGGCCAGGCCCGGAGCAGCGACTGCCAGGTTGGGAGCGGCCAGGCTCGAAGCAGCCGGGTCTGGTGCGGCCAGGCCCGGAGCAGCGGCTGCCAGGCTGGGAGCGGCCAGGCCCGGAGCAGCCGGGTCTGGTGCGGCCAGGCCCGGAGCAGCGGCTGCCAGGCTGGGAGCGGCCAGGCCCGGAGCAGCAGGGTCTGGTGCGGCCAGGCCAGGAGCAATGGCTGCCAGGCTGGGAGCAGCCAGGCCCGGAGCAGCGGCTGTCAGGCTGGGAGCGGCCAGGCCCGGAGCGGCCGGGACCGGAGCGGCCGGGACCGGAGCAACCGGTCCCAGAGCAGCCGGGTCGGGTGCGGCCAGGCCTGTAGCAGCAACAGCCAAGTCCAGAGCAACTAGGTCGGGAGCGGCAGTGACCAGACCCGGAGCAGCTGGTTGTGGAACGAACCAGAGCAACAGAGGCCAGGCCCGGAGCAGCCATGCCCGAAACAGCTCGCTCCTCGCCTGTACCTGCCCACGGCTGCCTCTCAGACATGGCTGGAAACTTTTGCGGGAACTTGAGGGTCTGCTGAATCAAGTGATGAAGGCTTAGATCTGGATGTGTTGAGTTAGTATAGCGCTGGGGTGTTGATCTGTGAGTGCCTTGGGTGGGGCCTGGATGAGGCTGGTTGACCTATTTGGAAATGTCTTTTGTGTGAAGTGTATCATTGGGCATGTGGAGGTATTATTGATATGAGAAAATGCTAAGTAACAGATTTACTATCTGAAAAGGGATTTACTATCGGGGAGAGGGAGGGAGGAAGAGACTGAACATAAACTGTGCACCTATGGATGAGGACAATGGGGAATGGGGAGGGGGCAGAGGGAGGGGTGGGAACCTGGTGGAGGGGGGAAGAAATGAGGAACCTTTGTAATAATATGAACAATAAAGATTGATTTAAAAAAAAAAAAAAAAAGAGTCTGGAATAATTTCCCATCTATCTTCTTTCTTTTTTCTTTCTTTTTTTTAATAATATATTTTATTGATTTTTTACAGAGCAGAAGGGAGAGAGCTAGAGAGCTAGAAACGTCGACGAGAGAGAAACATCGACCAGCTGCCTCTTGCACACCCCCTACCAGGGATGTGCCTGCAACCAACATACATGCCCTTGACCGGAATCGAACCTGGGACCTTTCAGTCGCTCTACCACTGAGCCAAACCAGTTTTGACAACCATCTATCTTCTTTCCTTGCTGTGATGAACTTGGCAGCCAGGTGTTCCAGATGGCACACTACAAGATAAGAGGCCATGGGGTCTTTGCTGTGTTAAGCCAGTGAGATTTGGGGGCTTTGGTAGTCCCACATCCAGCTATTAGGTCCTTCTCACTGGAACTTGTAGATGGAAAACGGTCTTTGCAGGTGTGATTACAGGTGTTAGGAATCCTGAGATGAGGAGATTACCCTGGATTATTTGGTGAGTCTGAAATGCCACCATAAGTGTCCTTATAAGAAAGAGACAAAGGAAGATGTGACCACGGGGGACAGAGATTGGAGTGATGTGGCCACAAACCAAGGAAATGGATCCCCTCACAGTTCTGGAAGCCACAAGTCTGGAATCAGTCACACGGGGCCACGTAAACATGAGCAACGGGAGACCGTAGCGCCAAGCAATTGAACAAACTTAGAGCTGATGTTGATTTATCTCCAAGATGTGTTTTTCCATTTTCTCTGGCAAGTTTGCTCTCAAGCGGAGTCAGCTGCAGAAAATACTGTATCCTGCCGGGCCCTTCCCTTTGAGCTTTGAGGGGGGTCCTTCCTTGCCTCTTTTAACTTCCGGTGGCTCTAAGCATTCATAAACTTGCAGGAGCATGACTCCAGGCTCTGATTCTGTTTTCACATGAGCTGTTCTGTGGCTTCTTCCCTCTGTCAGCATTGTCTTTTCTTCTCATGTGGACACATCTGTTGAGTTCGGCCCTCCCCAAGTAATCAAGATTGTTTCTTCATTTGGAGACTGTTAATTTAATCACACCTGCAAAGACCCTTTCCCCAGGAAAGGCCCTATTCACAGGTTCTTGGGGGTTACAGTTTAACCCACCACTTGATAGCAAGTCTGGAAAAGGTGTCTCCAAAGTATAGATTTAGTGAAAGATTTTATTCATTGAGCACTTGGTCTTTATTTATTTAATTAATTAATTTATTTTTTATTTTTAAATATATTTTATTGATTTTGTACAGAGAGGAAGGGAGAGAGATAGAGAGCTAGAAACATTGATGAGAGAGAGTCATCGATCAGCTGCCTCTTGCACACCCCCTACTGGGGATATGCCCGCAACCAAGGTACATGCCCTTGACCAGAATCGAACCTGGGTCCCTTTAGTCCCGAAGCCGACGCTCTATCCTTTGAGCCAAACCGGTCTCGGCTTGGCCTTTATTTAAAGAGCATATATATTTTTAAAGAAATATGAACGCTATCTTCCTGTTTGTATGGTGTTGAACAATCATTACTTTATGCAAAACATGCAAGATCCAGGACTGCCTGTGTATTGTTCTATATTAGGTTGAACATATGTCCTATTTAGTTAGTAACTGCTTTCTTGGTTTAGTGTTGTTGGTCTAGAATGTCAGCAGTGTATCTGAGATTCCAGTCCCATCTTTACTATGATGATTTGATTCTTGTTATTAGGATGAGATACTGCATGAATAGTTTATGACTATAAATCCCAGACTTCAAATTCATCAAAGCAGATAACAAAAACAACATGTTTATTTAACAATGCTAAACTCAAACCAGAAATTGACTTGAAATACCATTCTAAGTATCTCAGTGTTTGCAATCCTTTGGTTCTGTTGAATAGGGTTAGATTAGGTATTCTTCAAATTTTGATGGCTTAAATTCTAAAATAATGTACAGTTGACCCTTGAACAAAACAGGGGCTGGAAGCACCAACCCACCATGCAGTTGAAATCTATGTATAATTTTGACTTCCCAAATCGTAAGTTATCCCTTGGAATCCATGGGGAATTGGTTATAGAAGCCCCTGCAGATACCAAAATCCTCAGATGCTCAAGTTCCAGTGTACAAATTTGTGCACAGGGATGGTCCCTGAGCTCGGCCTGCACCCTCTCGCAATCTGGGACCCCTCAGGGGGTATCTGACTGCTCCCATGGGAGTTGGGCCTAAGCTGGCAGTTGGACATCCCTCATGCAATCCAGGACTGCTGGCTCCTAACTGCTCACCTGCCTGTCTGCCTGATCACCCGTAACCCTTCTGCCTGCCTGCCTGCCTGATCTCTGCTAACCATTCACTTGCCTGCCTATCACCCCTAACTGCTCGCCTGCTTGCCTGATTGCCCTTAACCACCTCTGTCTGCCTGCCTGATGCCTCAACTGCTTGCTCGCCTGCCTGATTTCCTCTAACTGCTAGCACGCCTGCCTGCCTGATCATCCCTAGCTGCCTCTGCCTTGGCTCCCACACCTGGGACCAAGCTTCCCTCCTCTGGCCGGCTGCAGGCACCTGGGACCAGGGCTTTCCTCTCTCTGGCCGGCTGCAGGCACCTGGGACCCCAGGCAGCTTTGCCTGGGCCAGCCACCGGCACCTGGGACCCAGGTGGCTTTGCCTGGGCAAGCACCTGGGACCTGGGACCAGGGCACTCCTCCCTCTGGCCAGCTGCAGGCAACTGGGACCTGGGCCGGCACCTGCGACCCTGGGTGGCACCGCCTGGCCAGGCACCCGGGACCCCAGGTGATGTTACCTCGGTCCCTGCTTTGTCAGGAAGGATGTCCAAAAGATGCCATTCTATCAGTCTAAGTAGCATATTATCCTTTTTTAAAATTATTATTATTTTTTATTTTTTTAAGTATAGATGGTATAGATCTGACTGGATTATCTGGGTGGATAGCTCAGTTGGTTGGAGCCTTGTCCTGCACATCAAAAGGTTCCAGATTCGGGAGGCAACTGATTGATATTTCTCACATAGATGGTTTTCTCTCTCTCCCTCTCTCTCTAAAATTTAATTAAAAAGCATATCCTCGAGTGAGCATTTAAAAAAGTGGCGAAGGTCAATCTATACACGTGGCCCTCCTCAGTCACAGACCCCCAACTGTGGATAAAAACAATATGGGTATTTGTTGAAAAAAAATCTGCATATAAGTGAACCTGCGCAGTTCAAATCCGTGTTGTTCAAGGGTCAAGTGTATTCGCTGCTCCACAGAAGTAGAGAACTTTAGAGTACCCAGAGGTTTAAATTGTATTTAGATAGCTCCATTTAAAATTAAAATATTTGGAATCAATTTTGAAATCAGGCCCAACCCAAAGTCATAGAGAACCTAGAGATTTACCGTGTTGAGACAGAAGGATCCTACACCCTCCGGGGACTCTGCACCATTCCCGGCTCTGTGCCTGGATGGCGGTGTGAACCCTCTGGGCCTCGTCTTTCATCAGTAGAACAGAGGGATGGAACAGTTGATCTTTAAGATTCCTTCCAGCTCTAAAATCCAACGACTCCCCACAGGGGGACTGAGCTGACAGCAGACCACCCAGGTGGCTAGTTAACTCTAGAGCATACCTCATCATTTGACCCAAGGGAACATGCACCACTAGGTCATTGCCACATAATCACGAGCAAGGGCAGACCACAATGCAAAACAGTTGAAACAGAAACTTGGAACTGATGTTGATTTATCTCTAAGATGTGTTTTTCCATTTTCTCTGGCAAGTTTGGTCGCAAGTAGAATCAGCTGCAGTGGAACAAGCTGGCAGGATGCTCACAGGCCCTTCTGCGTGGGGAAGGCTTCAGAGTCCTGGGCCCCTCCTGAGAGCTCTCTGCTCCTCACTTGCACCGTCAGCTTTCTGGGGGAATGCCGCCCGGGCCTCACAGCGGGAGGCTCCTTCACTGGGGTCATGTCACCTGGACACCTTCCTGCGCCCCCGGAGATGTGGCACCCCTCTCCCACCTCACAGAAGAGCATGTCTGGGGCACCGGCCGTGTGTCTGAGCGGGTGGCGTGTGACGGGCTGGATGAGCGGAGGTGTTGGATGGTTTCCTGGGGGTGAGAGCACACAGCCGGCTGCTTTTTGCCAGAACGATATTCTATAGCTCAAGGAATGACACCGCCTTCTGAGCCAGGCGCCTAACATGCTCAGGCCCAGATGACTCCATGTGGACAGTGACAACCGGCTTTGTCATAATAAATAGCTCTGAGCAAAAGGCCTGGCAGAGTGTGTGTTTTCTGTTTTATAGATTGGAGGTATGGAAACAAGAAACAGGCGGCTTTTGGGGGAGGAATATGTGTTTCCAACTGGAGAAGCTTGGGGGGAATTTAAGTCTTTTTTTATTTTTTACTTTTAGTTTCTTCCTTCTGGTATTTGACATCCAGTGGAGGGAGGAACAAGTTATCCTTACCTTGTGATTTTCTCACTTTGAAGGTCTCACGAGGAGACGGCATGTCTGTCCTGGGGGAACCCTGAGAGCATGGTTGAATCTGAAAGAGGTCGTCCACGTGGAGTGTGGCCGGGGCCACTCAGCACCTCCAGGCGTTCATTTCTAACATCACGCGCTCTTGGCAACATAAAACTCAGGCTCCACACACAGTAAAGAATCACCAGGAAATGGGAAAATCCTGTGAATGAGAAGAGAAGGCTCTCTGCCTTGTGCTCACTCTCAGAGGCCAATGGCTCTCGGAGGCCAGAGCTGCTGTGGCCCCAGAGCTAGTCTTTGCAGGACTTGGAACTTCCTCTCAAAGGATTGGGTGCTGATGGCAGAGCTCCTTCCTTTCTGCCGGTCTCCAAGTCGGATGTTCTAAGGGCTGTCCCATGACTGTGCCTGACAGTTACCAGACTCTCAAGCCCACGGTGTCCTGACCAGGTGCCTGTATTGCATGGTGATAATTGATTCTTTCTCTGGAATAAATGCCATAGAGAAGGACCCCCTGCTTTTTTCATCAACAGTCTTGTCTCCAACATGCAGGGAAATGCCATCCATGGAAACCAGGCCAACTAGGCTCTAAAACAGCGGTCGGCAAACTCATTAGTCAACAGAGCCAAATATCAACAGGACAACGATTGACATTTCTTTTGAGAGCCAAATTTCTTATACTTAAACTTCTTCTAATGCCACTTCTTCAAAATAGACTCGCCCAGGCCGTGGCATTTTGTGGAAGAGCCACACTCAAGGGACCAAAGAGCCGCATGTGGCTCGTGAGTCGCAGTTTGTCGACCACTGCTTTACAACAACTTGGGGTAAACTTTCACCTTCCTTAACTGAGTTAATACATACTAACCACATTGGAAACCGTTGCTGATGCGTTTGGGGAAATGGCAAGACCTCACATGGGTGCCTAAGATTCAGAGCCATTTGGCTGGAGTATATATTTAAGTTAAAGATTCAGAGCAGTACACTGAAATCTGGATAGATGCTAGCCTGTGAGTACATTGGCTGGGAGAACTTTTTGGGCTGGAATATTTGGATGGCATATTTTTTTCTCCTTTGGATACATTTTTGTGCCCTGATATTGAGGGAATACTCAGTCAACAAGGGTTTCTGTTTTATTTCTAAGAGGCTAATTTGTGACTAATTTTAAAAGAAGAGAGGCAATAAAATGTAGTGGGCAAACTGGACTCTGGAGCCAGAATGCCTGGGTTTTACTCACTTTGCCTCCTTGTACATCAGATTTCTTATCCGTAAAAATAGGAGCACCAGCTTCACTGAGTTGTAGACTTACTGTATGCATATATAGTGCATATGATGAGACCTGGTACGAAGTATTTGAGACTTACAGGTTAGCTTTCACTAGTCATTTGAATGAAAATGCACAGTATGTATCAATTTATTAGCATTTATCAAATTTAGAAATAATTTAAGCAAAGTACTTTTAATCTGAGACAGAAGAAACCAGTGGCATTTGAAAGCGTAGAGGCTGTGGTAAGAGCCACTGAGGGATGCTTGCAGGGAGGATCTTGTTATCTGAGCTCATGAGCACAGAGACGTCACCTTTTGAGGATTGCAGCCTAGCAGTCTCTGTTGATAGTGGGAATGGAAATAGGCACAAGCATTGTAGAGGGCATTGTGGTGATGTTTATTAGTGTTTTAAAGAAAATCCTTATGTCCTTTGGCTGGGCAACTTTATTTCTAGGAATGCATCCAACTGAAATATCAAGGATGCAAACCATGTTTATTTACAAGAAATTGAGGCAATGCATATAATAGCCAGAAATAAGAAAAAGAAAAGAAAATATCTAATACTATGGGCTTGTTTGGTAAAAAATCAGGACATGGACATAGACAGATGAAGCAGCCATTAAAAGTAGTGTTGGAGATTATTTAATGCGGAGAAAATGTCAACAATATATTTTAAGTGGAAAAAAGTTTACAAAACTCTGGTATGATTTTTTAGAATCTATCCCTTGCCCACTTGCCTTCCCAGGCCTTCTTAGCAGCACCAGCCACAGGATGGCGCAGTCCTGCCTCAGTATTGTCTGCATCCTTCACAGACAGCAGGAGGCACAGGTGCCGAGGCTCCACTCTGCTAACTCCAGGAAAAGTTCATGATCAGAGTGTGAGAGCAAATGAATATCAGACTGTTTTAATAGGAAGCCAACAGTCTTGTTTTTCTGTTTATTCTTTGATGCACGAGAAGGTTGCAACACAAATATTTCTCTACCTTCCCCCCAATCAATTTCTCTTTGCCTTTGGGGATAGGAAACTTTTTTTTCTTTTTTTGTAGCTAAGGGTTAAAAATCTGGATTTAATAGGTAATATCTATTGTGCAAGAACAAAAGACAGGAAAAAGGTTAAGAAAAGAAGCAATTTGTCTTGGAGAAACAGGTGGACTTTCTCCTGGAATAGAGGTGGGAGAAGGGGAGGAGATGTGAGAGTTCGAGTTCCAGACAGCACCCTCGGACCTCGGAAGATGGCGAGACCCCAGAGAGGCATGATGTTGGGGTACGACAGGACAGGTGTTCTGAGCCTTGTTAAAACCGCTGTGTCCCACATGTGACGCTGAGGAGAAGAGGGTCCTGGGTAGACGGAAAACAGAAGTCTTAGCGATAACTTGTGTGGAACGAAGGCTCCTGCAAATTTCCATGTCCCTGGGTTTGCGTGGGGACGTGGAATCCTGCAGGGGTCACTGCTGAGGGAGACAACAGACCAGGCTCCCTTTTTCAAATCCTCCTTCAGGCTGTCCAATAGCACAGCCACCTCCATTTTCTACACCATTTCCAACATGGTCTTTAAAAATGAGCTTCTCCAGCTTGTATGTCCACTCAAATACGAGCAGGTCATATTTCAGAGGGGTAAACACAGTATCTCAATGAGAACAATTCATCAAGGACAAAATACGATAGAAAAAATAGAACAAAGCCTTCACTGGTGATGGAGACCAGGACACAAACAAGCTTCATCCTCTGGGACAGCCAGTTGGTGAGTCAGCTCACTAAGCCTGTTTGTTTACTTCATTAGCTGTGAATATTCAACAAAGGCTCAGTCATTTCACATCCCAACATTTGAATCAAGTACTTCTAGGTCCTGGTGATTTGCTTTTGTGTTTCCTTCCAGCAAAGCTAAGCTCACTGTGATGATGGACGCCAGAAGGCCTCAGCCCAGCGCCAGCGTCCCAGGCCTTCACGTCCCCAGGGGACCCTGGCTGGGGCCAGGCTTGCCTGTTTGGGGTGAAGAGATTGTCAGGCCCTAGAAGGAGTCGCTGTTCCATTCACACCAGGGTTCTCATACTCTCTCTTTTCTCCCAACCGCTCTGGAGCCTGGCTCCATCCTGCCCGCCAGCAGAGGCAGGTGGCCGATAGCCAGGGCCCTGCCGGAGTCAGCAGTGGCACAGGTGAAGCAGTGGTCGGTGGTCAGCAGCGCTAGTGTTTCCAGTGGCCTAAGACTTAGATCTCATTCTTGATCCTGGAGACACCCCATTGTCTCGCCATTAAAATGAAGTTTCCACTGGTTTTGTTTTAGATCCTCTTAAGCAGAATAAATATCTCAGCACTTTGTTCCAAGTTTGCTGAGATATTTTTTTTTAAGTCATGAAGGGATATTAATTATTGTAGAGGATGCTTTATTAAGATAAATGTATGATTTTTCTCCTTTAAGATGTTAATATGGTGAGTTACATTAATTTATGTGCTAATGTTAAATCAACTGTGAATTTTAGAATAAATGCACTTGGATCATCATATTATTTTCCCCCACTAAATTGGGATGATAAGGCAGATCTGTTTTCTAATTTACCTACTCTGTCTTCCCACTAAATTACCTTTCCCTGTTGCTGTGTTTCTTCTGTCTTGTGGTGTTTTCTTATCTTCCTTTCCCTTCCTGGCCTGGAGAGTCTACTCCCTGTCTGCACTCTGCCTTTCCTTCAGCGCTCAACTCTGAAAGACTGTTCCACAACCCAAACCTCCTCTCCCCCTCCCACCCCCGCCAGAAGCTGTCAAATGGTGTCAAAGACCTTGGCGTTGGCAAACATCACAGACCTTTATCTTTCCTCCTTTCATTGACCGTGTAGTGACAGTTGCCACTTTTGGTTACTGCCTCCTGGAAACACTCTCCTTCATTCACTTTCATGAACATGTCCCCCTGCTCTCCCCCTTTCTCACAGCACATCCCCAGCTTCCGGGACAGCCTTCCTTACTGAGGGCCAGTGCTCCTCACAGCTCTGCCCGTGGCCCTTCCTCCTCCTCCCGTCTCTGGGCACTCTCCTCTCTCAGCGGTTCCATCTCAGCTCCTCCTCTGCTCATGAGCTCCGGACCCGCAGATCCGATGTCTCGCTGGCACCTCAGACAGCATGACTGGGTGGGGCTCCCTCTGCGTTTGGGAGGGCTTTCTGGGCCGCTCTGGAATGGCAGGCACCATCCTGCCGCATCCTTCACCTGGAGCGCAGTCACAGGGGTGCCCCGCAGCAGGAGAGGGGGAAGTGGAGTGGCGGGTGTGTAGGAGGGAAAGGGGCCATCTGGGGGAGCAGCCAGCCAGTCTATCACAGCCCCTCCGAGGAATGCTCCACAGAAAACACCCGAGGCGTGCTTCCGCGGAGACCGGACGGACAGTAGGACGGCAGCGGGGCTGTCCTGGAACAGTCTTTTCAGGGAAGCCGGAACTGAAGCCACTGGCAGGTTTGCAGAGAGAAGTCAGGAAACAAGGGCAGATACCAAAAGCCGCACACCACGCCTGGTTCTTCCCCGCCACGCAGTCCAGAGCAGCTCAGAGAGAGCGAGGGCAGAGAGGGCCTCCAAGCAGCCAGGTGGGGCTTACCCCTCGCACGGAGACCCCGCACCCCGCAGGAGGGCGCCGGACAGCTGGCAGTGCTCGGGCATGCTTCCACCCATCGCTGTCTCCTCCCCAGTCCAGCTGTGAGTTTGGGAATGTTTAATCCTGTTAGATTTCTGGTCATTTTCAAAGATAGCTGAAGTATTTCAGTTCTGGTTTTTTCCTCCCTCTTAGTCCTTCTCCCTAACTCTTTCTTCAGTCTTTATATTTTTCTCTTATTGCCAAGTATCTTCCAGAAGACATGGCATAGGAGATGAGGGTGGCTCAGAGCAAACGCAGTGGGTGCCAGGCTGGACCCATTACCTACGTGGTGTCTGCGAGGCGTAAACAGAGGTGCCCTCAGGCCAGACAGTGGGCTCCACAGACAGAAGACAATTCTTACAGCAGCTGCGAGTATCTCCTTCCTGTAAAACACAGCTGAGGAGGAAAAGGACTCATTCTTACCAACCATCCTTCCGTTACAAAAGCGTTCAATGGAAACTGTCTTTGATCTACCTGGTAGATAGATTTCTACAAATAATAAATAATCTTTAAAAGTCTGCATGTATTTGTTCTAAATCAAACTTCCTCCCCTTCTTTTTCATTCCCATCACCACCATCTCTGAACTGCTCAGTCTGCGTTTTTGTTTCTTGGGAGATACCAAGAAGTAAGTAAAAGCTTTGCCCCTCAAGCCAGGTCGCCAGAAAATCCCAGCTCTGCCGCGTACCGACTATGTGACCATGCCAAATTCATTAACATCTCTTTGCCCTATTTTCCTCATCTGTAACATGAAGAAAATGATAGGACCTGCCTAAAGGATTAAATGAGTTAATTTAGCATAAGGGTGAAATGAGTTAATTTTTATTGAGATATCATTGACATATGACATTATATTATTTCAGGTGAACAATATTAATGAATCAGTATTTGTAGGTATTGGGAAATGATCAGCACAATAAGTTTAGTTAACATCCATCATCATACAGAGTTATACAGTTTTTTTCTTGTGATGAGAACTTTTAAGATTCAGTCTTTTAGTGACTTTCCAGTGAACAATACCGCATTATTAACTATAGTCACTGTGCCGACATTACACCCCCCGATTTACTTACTTTGTATCTGGAAGCTTGTACCTCGTGACCCCTTCCCTGCTATTGCCCTTGCCCTCCCCACCGCGCAGCCCAGTTGTGGCAACCTCCAATCAGTTTCTGTTTTTCTTTTCTTTTTTTGTTTGAGTTAATTTTTGTAAAGAACTTAGGGCAGTGCCTATCATGTGTTTAGCTTTTATTATTATTGTCATTCCTATTTTAATTCGTTCAGAAAGCCAGGGGTAGAGTGTTGAAACTATTAATTTTTCTGCTAACAGTCTTCAGTGCCTCTGCATTGCCGAACAAGTGAAGTAGAAACGTCATTCAGGGCCCTGAGAGGGCTGGCCAGGACGCCTCCTTCCAGCTCATCCTCTTACTCCCCAGAATCAGCCAGGAGCTTATTCTGGACACACCGGTCTCCTTCCTGCCTCTGCATCTGGGCACATGGCATTCTCTGGGCCTGGGATTTTATTTTTCTAGACAGAAATTTTCATTCCGGCATGCTGTTTCCTTTCCTCCTGAGCAGATTATGATGGAATTAATGGCTGTTTACCTGGGGCCTCTTCCAGCTCCCTGCACACCTGTGTGACTACTGAGGGAGAGGGCAGTTGTGTTTTGATGAGTTGATGGTCAAGGTGAGAAGAACAGCTCTGGCTGGTTTGCTCAGTGGTTAGAGTGTCGGCCCATGGACTGAAGGGTCGCAGGTTCAATTCCCCATCAAGAGCAACTACCTACCTCAGTTGCAGGTTTGAGCCCTGGCCCTGGCCTGGTCAGGGCATGTGCGGGAAGCAACTAATCGATGCGTCTCTTTAACGTTGATGTTTTTTTTTTTTTTTTTTTTTTCTTCTCTCTCTTCTCTTTTCCTTCCTCCCTTCCACTCTGTCTGTAAAGCAATGGAAGAAATATCCTAGGGTGGGGATTAAGAAAAAGTGAGAAGAGCAGGAAGGTGTTTTTCCTTCAGTTTGGACATGCAGATGTGCTCAAGGCTAATCTTTACACTTCCATGCAATGCAATTCCTCATCTATAAAGTGAGTAAACAAGACATTTTCTGCCCCCTTTGGAAGAGTTACTGAGAGGTATAAATGATGTCAACAACATGAATGTTTTGTGGGCAGAATAAGCTCCGTAAATATACAAAAGATCATCATTATTATAATTGACGGAATTGAATAGAAAGAGTATGCCCAAGACTTTGATTCATTACCAGACATAATCAGTACCAGCTTGAGTGTCTACTATGTAGTATGCACAGTCCCATTTCATTTTAACAATCTCTGAGTTTCAAAGACTGAGCCAAGGCCCAGAGAGGTGTAGGCACTTGCCCAAGTTCCTATGGTTGGTTGGCAATAAACACATAAACAAAGGCATTCAGATCCACTTACTCTGGAACCTGGTACTGCGTAGTGACCTCTGCCTCCAGACCTTCTGAGTGTTGTCAGTGACGGGAGTGTAGAGCATTGGAGCGGTGTCTCCAGAGCAGAGGTTTCAACCAGGGGCGGCATCGGACTCACCTGACGAAGCACCTCTACAACATAGGTGCCAAGTGCAGCCCCAGAGATGGAATCCATCGGTCTTGGGAAGGACCTAGGACTCAGCATTTTGACACCCCCCCACCCCGAAAACTCATCTGTTTATCCCTACTAAAAACCTCTACTCTGAATTTGAATCAGTTGGGCACATGGCATCTCTTTGTCTGGAATGTGCCAGTCTTTGTGCTAGGCACTAGGGCTCAGACATGAATAAATCTGACTCTTTGTTCTTAAAGATTTTGTATCTCAGAGAACTGATTATGTGGAATTTGCATCACAGCAGTAAGTGCTGATGACACTTAGGGGATTGTGGAGAAGAGAGTGCCCGGCTCGTCTAAGCCCTGGAAGGGTCCTCAGAGAAGGCCAACACTTGAATAAAGGCACTTTGACATAAGTGGCCCCGGTGGCATTTGTTACTGCACATGCAACAGGTTAGTTCAGATTTTGCTGGTGGAAGGTCGCTGTGGGATCTTGCGAAGGATAGGCAGGAGAAGGAGGAGCAGGCCAGAGCAGTTCAGCTTCGGGTCCTGAGTGACTTCCACCTCCTGTCCAGTTCAGCTCTCTGACCTGGGTCCATGATCATTAGGCTCTACTGCATGTTCACTTGGGCCTTATCTTCCTGAACGTTCTCTCTGACACTTCTTCCTTCCTGCGTCTTCCTGCCCCTTCCCACTGCCACGGTGCTCTTCATCATCACCATCCTCACCGTCTCTTCTTGGGCCTCAGATCATTTCAATCTACTAGTTCATAGTCCCTTTTCTGACCTCCCTTGGCCCCACACAGCCCAGAACCCTTTGATAGTCATTCCAATGAAACATTGGCTAATGTGTCCCCATTGCCAAGGACAGAGAAGAGTTTATTTTGGATACATAAATGAATCATTTTAATAGTATTATTTTTGGAAACCCCAGATGTTTTATGTAAGAAACATGGTCTAAAGAAGATAAAACATTAAAATTAAATGAACAGACAATATGCTGTCAATACTGACACATTTAAAATATAGAGCTTGGGTGCATGTATAGGTTCGTATGGAAAGCAATACAATAATTAATAAATAATAATACAAGAATAAACTATTTTGTGTACTCACAACTGTAGACCTATTTTTGCCCCAGTCCATATTTGTATTGGATTATATAAGAGTTGTGTTTTGGTGAGATACAAAGTTTGAAATATGTAGGATGAACATATCAAATGCTGTACTGTTTACATGATTATGCTTATATTTTCTTCAGAACTAAGCATTTACTCTTGTTCCTGCTTAGCTGCTTAAGTATTAGAAAGTTGGGACTTAAATGTTACTGCATGATTGATAAAAAAAATATATTAATTACTCCAAAGGTTCTTTGAATAGCAAGTAGGTAGAATTTCTCCTGTTGTATCTTATGATTTTGGTGGTTCAGGGCCAAATTAAATTAGGTGTGCAAGTGCCAAAATCCTAAGACATATTCTAAAGGCATTCCAGCCAAATTTGAATTATTTTTCCCAATAATTTCTAATGATGCTGTGCTGATTTTTATCCAGATACTATTGAACCTAACAGTTTTATCAAATGGCCCTGGTAGCCCATGAGCTGCCACCTTGCCCTGTTCTCACTGTCCATGCCCCTGGTTCTCTTGCCCCTGGTCCTTCTGCCTGCCCCAGGTGTTTGAACATCTTGGGGCAAGTCCTGAACAAGAGCTGCTTGGTTCCAATTACTGATACCCCATGCTTCTTTTTATTTATTCTCGTTTGACCCATGAACACATTTCTATGTGCTTATTCTAAATCTTTCCTGACCTACCCAATTCCTAGCCTTTGTCCCTACTTGCTCACTCTTGGCATGTGACCTTGTTTCGCACTTTCCAGAGGAAATGGAGTTGGTCATGGAGTCCACTTTCTCCTCTTGATCTCAACCTTTCTCTGAATC
Organism: Pipistrellus hanaki; assembly: GCF_964339955.1. NCBI lineage: Eukaryota > Metazoa > Chordata > Mammalia > Chiroptera > Vespertilionidae > Pipistrellus > Pipistrellus hanaki. The sequence goes on along the minus strand of NC_140509.1, from coordinate 85,603,157 downwards.
CTTACTTTGGTTCTGCTTCCTGTGGATCTCAGAGAAAAAACTGTGCCTCACTTTCAGGATCAACATTTCCACTGACTTCTCCTCCTTCACCTTCATGGCCCCTCTGTTATGTCATCTACAGCTGCTTTCTTTCCATCCAGTCTTACAATCCCTTCTTCCACTTCCTCCAGCCTTCCCAGAGCTCAGCTCTGCTCAACATTATACCATTTGCTTTTATAATCATTTTTTTCTGCCACACTGGCCCCATAGTGCTCGCCTTTCTTCCTCATTAAGCATCTAGTGTACATAATTTTCCTTTTCTCACCACCCTGTCTTCATTCTAGGACCCACCAAAGCTATTTGTCTATATGCATCTTATTAGCATTAGCATGTCTGATCTTTCATTGCTATTTTCGTACATCTTTTCATCAGTCTTTATGACTTCAGTCTGTTGTGTGTCTACTTGAAAGTTTTCCATCATTAGATGACAAACTCCTTAAGAGCAGATGCACCATCGCCTACTCACAAGGTCCACACCTGGTCATCCTACTTAAACTTCCAGCTGTGTCCCCTCTCCTGCATGCCTGGTTCCACTTACCCCTCATTAACTACAGCACATTTAATCGCAAATAAGTGTGCTTTCTAAGTATGTTTCCCAATAATTTATAAATGCGTAGCTGAGAGCTTTGGGATGGCACAATCTGATCAAGGTGATTCAGGGACGTGTGACGGCACTGAAGTGATTAATGCAGAGCAGGATGGTTTGGATGGAGTCTCTCAGAGGAAAGCCAGTAGAGCACAAGTTGCTGAGGTGTCTTCCACTCCTGGGGCGAGGGGCGCTCAGAGCATGCTGGTTGTCCTCTTGCAATACCTGCTTTGCCCTCCTAGCCCGGCCCTGGAGGGACTGTGGCATGGTGCTTCAGGCTGACTCAGGCCACCAGACCTTAAGAGACTGGCCCACAGCTCAGACAGGGCTCCTGGGGCAGGTGGTAGGGTTATCTCCCTCCTGAGGTCTGGGCCTCAACACAGCCCAGTGCCCATCACCTCAGGGGAGCCGAGTCTCCACGGCTGCACTCTCAGGAGACGGATGGGAAAACAGGGGGTAGAATGTCCATTCACAGGGAGAACTGGAGCTTCCATTTCCTCCTGTAGGAAAGCATGTAGGAGAAACCAGGGTAAGAGGAGGTTCTGGGTGAGCTCAGATCAGAGGGAGGTGCCCTCTTCTGTCCTGATGTGGCCACTGGGAGGACACCTCAGCTCCCCCCAGAGAGCTCAGTGTGTGCTGCAGATCACCAAGGGCTAACCCACTATCACCACTGCAGATGCCTCCTTACCCACCACGCCCGAGGGCCGGCTCTCCCCGCTGAGCCCACCACCTGGGCCGGCGGGAGCCTCGCTCCAGCTCTATATGTAGCGTGGAAGAAGGTTTATTGCCACAGTGTTCTCATCCAGTGGAGGTGCCTGCGGCACATGGTTCCCAGGGCGGGAGATCAGACAGAGCTGTGAACTGCCAGCTGCCAGAGGATCACTGCCTTGGGCTGCTTTCAATCGACAGAGCAGATGTTGCCCCACACTGGGTCTGTCTGTGATTTCACAATTTGTGTCACCACGTGAGATGGTCACCCCAGCGACATAGCCAGTCCTCCATGCAGACACCGTGGAGCAGCAGAGGATATGTGTGTGTGCTGCATTCAGGCCTGTCTGCCACTCACCCTTCCTGGGCCCTGCTGTGTGTGGTCACACCGAACGTACCATTAAAATCTGAAAATCTCCAGTGAACCATGGGTAACCTCTGAGTTTCTGCCACTCACCTTGCTTCCTAAAGGACAACACAAAAATAGTAGCTAAAGATTATCTATCATAAATCAACCTGCTTGGAATGAAACCACTGCCCTGGCCGGTGTGGCTCAGTGGGTTGGAGCATCGCTGTTGCCGGTTTGATTCCCAGTCAGGGCACATACCTAGGCTGCATGTCCAGTCCCTGGTAGAGGTGGGTATGGAAAGGCCAGCAGTCAGTGTTCTCTCTCTCCTCTGCCTTTCCCTTTCTCTAAAACCAGTAAGCATGTCCTTGGCTGAGGATTAAGTAAAAAGAATAAAACCACTGCAATTACATGGAGTATTAGTTCCACTAATGGAACATTTATTCTAAAGACCATGTAAGTAGAGAAATGGATGAACACTGTACTGAATCGATGGCAATGACATTTCTCTTTGGCCTCTAGCTCTGGGCTCTGCCACTATTCGCTTTTGTCCTAACACTAACCCCCCCCGCCCCCCCCCCCCCCCCCCCCCAGGACAGAGGAACGGTCCCAGGCGGCTGTGATTCCTGAGGGGTGAGGGAAAGCCCTTTGACAGGAGTCTTGAACGTTTGGATTTCCAAAGGAAGTTTCAGAGGAGGCTCCTGGGGGATCTGAAGGGCTGGAGAGGAAGAAGGAGGGACAAGAGGAAAGGGTTTCCATGCCAAGCTAATGGGAACACTGCGGGATGCAGCGCAGCCAGCACGCTCTGGGCAGAGCACCGGCGGGGCAGGTGCAGAGGAGTGTGCTGCTGCTGGGGAGCGAGGAGAAACGCCATGTAAACGTTCAGGATGGCCGTTCGGCCGTAAGAGAAGGGAGACGCTGAGAAAGAGAAGCGCCTCCGGCTGTGAGGGGCACAGAACACACCGGGTGTGGGCGGGCAGACACAGATGCTAACCCGCAGTCTGTACCAACCAGTGGCACAAGCTTGGCAGGGTCATTGACCTCCCCAGGCCTCGGCTTTCTCCTGATTAGATGAGCGGGGAGCCCACAGTTCCCAATGTTATTCTAGCCGCGGCTTCTCCAGGCCAGGGTGCCTCACAGCAGCCTGGAGTCCCATTGCCACACCTTGGTTTGCGGTGAGCTGCATTTCCCCCGGATGGTGGGGATGTGCCCACTTAGAGATTTCCTACAGTCCTATCGCTTCCGGGAGGCAAGGAGGTGGAGGTGATGATAACACAGTGGGAAGAGAGGAAGGCAGTGGCTCCCGGTCATTCCTGAGGAGCGGAAAGTGGTGACTCCCAGAACACCAGTGTCTGAGCAGAATAATAGCGTGATGACAGTCAGCGTTCCAAGCCACACATGGAAATGGAATTTCTGTGTTTTAAGTGTCTGATGCAGGCCTTGGGGGTTACAGGATGGGGCTGGGGAGATTAATTTCACATAACAAAGAGGCCCTTTGCTCTTAGTAATGTATCTCTGAGCATCTTCTCATGGAACCTGGCAATAGTGCTGGAAGCTGAAGATGAAAAATGTATTAGAAAAAGATAAACCAGTGACTTCAGCTGCTTAGAATCAATCCAGTCACTCCTGCCTGTCCATCTCCCAGTTCTACCCTGTTTTCCCGAAAATAAGACAGTGTCTTATATTAATTTTTGCTCCCAAAGATGCGCTAGGTCTTATTTTCAGGGGATGTCTTATTTTTCCATGAAGAAGAAAACGGTACACATTTATTGTTAAATGAAAATAAAGGAAATTTATTACCTGTATACGGTATGGTAGTACGGTAGTTGTCAACACAAACCAGACAAACTGTGAATCCTATAGTATCAAGAATTTACTCATTTATTCAATGACAATCATGTGATCATCTTCTGGAACATCATCATAACAATCCAATTCCTGAATTTCCTGATTCATTTCTTGTGACTCCATTTCTTTCAGAATCAGTGGACCAAATCTCTCATGTTTAGCCTAGGGGGGGCCTTATTTCTGGGGGGATGCCTTATATTTCACTCAGAAGGAAACCTGTAAGTAGGTCTTATTTTTGGAGGATGTCTTATTTTCGGGGAAACACGGTATATAAATCGGTTTCTTGACAATTTTTGTCCATTTTCCACACGTGCAATAACAATTTTAGAGATGTTCACCTAAGTTAACCCTCCTTTCATTTCCTCAGACAAAGAAGGCACATGTTAGAAAGCAAATGTTCCTTTCCTTTCTCTCACATATTAATATTAGAGAAGGTTGGCAGTTTTAGATGCTACAGGATGAATTTATCCTAATGTTGCCAAGTTTATGCTGGCAGAATAAATATGAAGTGAGGACCTCATATTGCCAAACTTTGTTTTATATATTAAACTTATAAAATGTTTCCCCAAATTATATATTAGTTAAATTGTTTTTTGCTTGTGTTGCTCCTGCCTAAAATTAAGGATAGTTAAACTTTGGACTCTATGTCTTAAGCTTTATTTTTCATCTTAAATGAAACCCCTAATTCTATTTAAATGAAATTAGAATTTAAATGCTTTTTTTCTTAGCTTGATCCTGAAAATCAGCATGGTACTCTCTAAAGGAGCTCTAGGTAAAAAAAGAGAAAAACCCCAAACCAATTCTTTTTTTTTTTTTTCCAATTAGACACACTCCTTCCCTCATTGTCTTAATTCCATGGATCCAGAGTAAAATAAATTGCACTTTTGGTAACTAATGACATATTAGCAATAATTTTAAGAACAAGAATAGATCCAGAGACAAATGACGTTGGGGGGGGGGGGGTTGTGGTGGTAAAAGAGTAACCAGTGTGCACATTACCCTTTTATTTGTATAGATGTGGGTGATCACGTGGCAGGTCAGTAATCTGAGGGCACGAGGTTGACCCAGAAGCTGTTGGCTTGTACCTGAGGAGCATGATAAATATGAACAATCATACAGGGTAGAGTTTTTTAAAAGAAGGAATTTGGAGCTCTGTTGAAGCTAATAAATGGGTCCAAAGTACTTTGGACAAAAATGTCTGAGCAGCGATCCCAGGCGGCCCAGCGTACTTTCTGAAGGGACTGTGAGTGGAGTGTAGGAGAGCGCCTGAGATGGCCGGGTGCCTTCCTTTCTCCTGTCTCAGAAACCTCAGCAAAACATTCCTGCCCGGGCCTCGCCACTGCCTGAGAGTTTGGTTGTGAAATCCTGGCTTATGTATCCCCGTTAGGCAGCCTCCTTTGCGAGGGATGTGAAGCCTCAGGCGCTGGCACGGACCGGGGACAAGTCCCCAGCGAGGTCTCCAAGGAAAGGAGCTGGGCCGGCTCAGGGGCTGGGGCCAGAACATTGTTCTCAGTGCCCCCTTCGCCATCCTACTTGGCAATGGGGTAGGGATGCAGGGCAGCCGGGGGCAACGTCAGGAATCTCTCCTTGTGTGGAAAGAAGTGTGGGCCTCTGAAAAAAGGGGGGAGGGCGGAGTTTCAATGAGGGAGGCAGCTCAGGCCCGAACGGAGACAGTTATGATGTTGATGTGCACCGTAAAGCACGCCAGGGTTATTTCTCCTTGGGACCAGACTCCGTGGCTCTAACTGCTGACACTGATGGTGTTTCCCACGCGGACTCAATGACAATCTGTATCACTACGCTTTTCCTAACGAAGATCAATCACACTGATTATGGGGGCCTTGATTTATCACCAAACCTCCTTGGGCTTCGGTGTTGTCATCTGTAAGATGGGGGAGTTGGCCTGAGTGATCTCAGACATTTGTCCAAACTTGGAAATTCTGTGAGTCCTGACTCTTCAGATAGAATTGCATAGCCCCAGGCAGGCAGCCTGAAAATACACTATTAACTGAGATTAAAACAAGACAAGCTAACAGAATTGGAAGTCTCAGTTGACTCCAGACAGTGATGACCTTTAGCTAAATTAGGAAAGAGGCTGTTTTTTGTGTTTTTTTTTTTTTAATTTATTTCATTTTATCTGCTCTTCACCATTCTGGTTGGGGCCCTGCTACCCTGAGCACCCACACCAGACTCTCATGCTGCTCTCCCCTCTCTCCACCCCCTCCTCCCATACCCAACAGGAACCAGACCCTGGGCTCCTCCTCATGCTGATCAGACTCTGAGTCTGGAGGCCCTGCATTCATGTCTCTGTCCATTCCCAGGAGGCAACAGGCGGTAGACATGACCAGAGAGCTCACCTTTCACGGCCAGCTCACCTCTAGCCTGAGTGGGAAATAACAAACAGCAGGCCTGTGGTTGGTGGTGGGCCCAGGATCCTTGGTGCCCTAAAATCCCATAGTGTGGCCTGGTTCTGTCCCTCACTAGCTGAGTCACTTCCTCTCTGCATTTCAAGCATCTTTATCTGCCAGGAGGGAGAGTTGAGGGTCATCCTCTCCCAATCTCAGAAGTTGCTGAGATGTCCCAACGAGGCAGCAGGTGTGACATAGCTCAGGAGCCCGCACATCCTTCCTTCGGGGGCGCTCCTGCTGCTGTTACCCAGGCAGGAGGGGTGGCAGGCTGTGCCAGGTGATGACGGCAGCCCGGTGCACTTCCAGAGCCCCGCTTCTCACTGCCTCCCCGCGCCCGGAAAGGACATAGAGGGACAGAGTGAGAGTCTCTTTTCCCCCGAAGCACATACGTAGCTCAGCATTGATTCTGCTCCAACTCTGTGCTGTTGACTTTAGATACTGTAGCTTTCCACGTGGCGGACTGGGGAAGGGCTTGAAGGAGGAAAGAGTTCAAGTTTGCATGATGGGCATGGAAAAGAGCAAGACTGCGACCTGGCTCTGTTCACCCACAGAACCTTCCGCTGCTGCTGCCCAGGTCCGGGCGCTGTGCTCGCAGGGAACAGCGTGGCCCTCCGACAACTGTTGACGGCTGGCATGTCGGGCACACTCTTGCCTCTGGACCTCTACACAGGCCGTTCCCCTGCTGGCGTTCCCTTCCTGTGTGAGCTGCATGTCACTCCCTCCTTTACTCAGGGCCCGTTTCCCATTGCAGCCCCACCCAGCCCGCGTTCCCCTCCCCCTTCCCTGCTGTGCATCCCTGCGCTTGTTGCTCTCACCACCTCTGCCACAGGCGGCCCTGTAGATGACTCTCGCTCTCTGGACTTCGAAACCGGGTTCAGATTTGAGTAGCAAAGGGTGTATTTTTCTCCTTTATTGTGTTTAGTGTCTGTCCTCTGCTCTCTCCAGGAGGGCGGGTTTGTTTTCCCCTGTTGTGTTCACTGCAGAATTGCTGGCACCTGGGTCAGGGCCTGGCCTGTGACGGGTGTTGATGGACAGGTGCTGAGTGAACACTGTGTCCACAGAGCAGATGCCGTGGTGAGAGGGTAGGTGGGGCCCAGGGCGGGGCCCAGAGCAAGAGCTGGATAACGGGGGAAGGGAGCCAGTCCGCTGCCCCAGGGCGGCAGGTGTCCGCGGGGCCTGACAGGCGTTCATTCTCGATGCGTGTCCCCTCTGCTGCAGCAGGAAGGGGGCCGTGAAGGCCCAGAACCAGACACAGAGGCCGCGGCGAATCCACGCTGTGTCCACGCAGCACAGGGAGCGGAGGCCATTCCTCACTGCCCACAGCTTTGTTCTGTCAACTGGTCTTGAGCCCTGGGGCGCACCTGAGTTGTTGCCATGATGGTTCTGTGGCTCAAAAGCCAGAGAGACAAATTGGGGACATCAACTCTTCAATGCAGAGGGCCCCGGGAAGTCAGCCCTGTGCCCGGTGGTTCCCTGACTCCGTCTCTAGGAAGTCACCTGACCTCGCTGCTAATGGCCGAGGGCATGTGCTGCCCTGGAATCGGAGGCTCATTGGTGGAGGGATGGGAGAAGGACTCCAGCACTCAGTCCCGGTGTGACAGTGGTCACTCAGAGTGCTCTGCACCTCCCTGTGCGCTAATATCTTCTCCGAGGGATCAGTGTGAGGATTAAAGAATTAAGTATTGTGACGCCACTGGAGCTGAGCCTGGAAGATTGTCAGAGCTTCTTGTCTGGGTCCCCCCAAGTGTCCGGGAGTGTCAGACACAAGGGGGTGCCCACGCCAGTCTTCTGGGGAGCTGGGGCGTGAGGAGATGGACCGCAGTGAGCTCGCGTGGCTGCGAAGACAGCGGCTGTGACAGAGGGAAGCCTTCCTGCAGCTCCTGACGGGGGAGCTTCTGGCAGCCCGAGATCAAAGCCAGCTGGGAAGGGTTTTAATCAACGGCATTGCTTTCTGGTGATTAAAACGGGGAAGGGAAGGGCTGAGTTAGTAACTATAGCTGCAAACACACACTTGGTAACTAAGCAGTTTGGCAGAGATCCCCAGTCTGGGGGGAATTTCTCCTTGAAAGAGAGAGTACTAGTGATGGCTTTGTGTCTGAGCTGGCCGTCATTTCACTGAGGCCAGAGGTCCTGCTGATCAGGTCAGTGGACACGCGGGGTCCCTGGTCCTCCGTGGGCACAGTGCAAGGTCGCTCCAGACGGGGGTATTCTCATCAGCCCTCCATGGCAGTTGCTGTGTCTGCCCATCGGCTCCTGTTGAGGCCTCGGCCTCTGTGTTCTCTGCAATGCATGCACTACTCACTGAGGCTTTCCCCACGGAATCCTGAACGCAGGCTTTGAAACAAGTGTTTGGGCTCTTTCTCTGCACGGAGGTTACGTGGGTCAGAGGAGTGGAAGGAGGTGGAGGAAACACGAGGTGGCTGCACTGTCTCCTCCGGCACCTGAGCTCAATGCTCCATTTCTTGACCTCGCATACCAAAGGCAGGTGCCCATGCCCCCCACCCGTCCTCAGACCAGGGTGTGGGCAGCAGCTGGGATTCCTCTGGTCTCAGGAAGCGAAGTGCCTGTTCATGGGAAATAGCCACTCCCCGTCGTGTCATGTTCCCTTCCTCCCAAGGGAAATCTCTTGTTATTCCATTGCTTCAAGCAACCATCGTCCTCTCCTTCACTTGTCTTCACTGGCCATAAATCCACTCACAGAAGCTCATTCACGCATCATGGACTGGTTAGGATGTCCAGATTCAAAATCAACCAGCCCCCCCCCCCCCCTTTTAGTCCGTGGGTTGTTTGTTTTCCCCAGTAGGTTGCCTTTGAGATCATATTGGGCAGGGTTGAGATTAGAACATTCATCTTCCATTCAACCCCGTGACTGAGACATTTATCAATTCCCAGAACAGCTCTATCTGTTTATAAGAATTGGTGAGGTTTGGGCCAGGTTCTTTTAGAAAGAGCCTCCCACTGTCAGAATTTTAGATTCTAATGATCTTTGAGTCATAGTTTACATAGATGGAGCTAGAAGCCAGAGCCCTCCCGGGGTTGACAAGACTTCAATCTTTTCTTTGTAAAAATGAATTGTGAACCCCAGAATTTGGGGCCCAAGTCAAGGTTCTTGGCAGGCTGCTTCGTCTTTGTACAGGCTGAATCCATGTACACACAAGCAAACATGTGCTTACACACACACCCCATGTACCCCACAGATCACTGGGGGAAAAACTGTTGTTTCAGGGCAAGTGTGACTTCATAGGTGTGGCGGGCATGGTGAACTTCACGTAGCAAAATGAAACAGTAGGAGAAAGAAGTGCGGCAAAACAAGCCCACCATCAGCGAGCTGAGGGACAGCTGCCTGTGGCTGCTGGATGTGCGATTGGGGTTTCTGAAGAAGAGAAGACAATAACACACTAACAGATGAAGAAATAGTGGCCAAAACTTTCCGAGATTTGATGGAAACTATAAAGACACAGATCCAAGAAGCTCGGTGGACCTCTAGCTACTGGGGAAACTGCTGGGAGCGAGGTGAGCGCGACTCTCACATCCCTCCCCGGCAGGGAGCCAGCCATTTAACAAGAACAAATGTAGTTCTCCTTCATACGGTGGGAAAGAGCCAGGATGGACACCATACTCGAGGGGGAAGCTGGCTCCATAAACCTGAACCTCTGAAATGTTCTGAAGATGCTGGTGCCAGTGTGAATTTGGAAGAATGGAACCATGGAATAAAAAAAAAAAATGAACAGAGATGAAGTCAACAGATGAAGGTTATGGATTATCAGTCCTGGGCTTTATCTGATTGTTATTCTGGTTGTTTGTTAGATTCCTTGAATTTTAGATTCACCTTAAACTTTGGAATGCAAAGATAAAGAAAAGCTTCCTCAAAATTTGATTCCAAGTGCCTGTTGATGGCTCAGAGAAAATGACCTATTGATATATTCATTATTTTCAAGTTCCTTTTCTCTAAAATAACCAAACCACAACAGTAGCAATAGCAATAACAGCAATAAGAAAAAACACATCTCAGAATTTTTACTATTCACCTTTAGCTTTTGGAAAACAAAACTTCAACTTTATAGCAATATAGTCTTTCAAGAACAACATGGGTTTGGTATAAAAGCTAAAGAGTGAACTCAAGTATCAAAACAAGCTTCCAAATGCTTTTTCTCTCTTTCAACAGATGGTTTTCCAGGTGGCTTGGAAATCCTGAACTAGAGATGCCTTTGACCAGAGGAGAAAGGAACATACAATAAAATTGCAAACCAGAAAAGTGTATTGATTTTTTTCAGTTGCTTTTTCTGTTCGCCATAGGAGTGCCATCAGGCCGTCGTGAATGATGTGTAGGGAAGTCAGGGGAGAAAATACGGAGATGGCCCTGGCCAGGTGGCTCAGTTGGTTGGAGCTTCATCCTGTACACCAAAAGGTTGTGGGCTCGATCCTCCCGTCTGGATGTGTACAGGAGGCAATCAGTCAATGTTTCCATTAAATTAGTGCTTCTGTCTTTCTGTCTCTGAAAATCAATAAAAGCACGTCCTTAGGTGAGGATTAAGAGAAGAAAGGAACGTAGAGAAGGTACCAAGAGTCCAAACATGAAAGCTTTGTGGATTAGCATGTGGATTTGTTCTGAAATTGTTACAAGGAACCATCGGTGGATGCCACTGGCTGGAGGTCGGGTCAGACTTGAATTTGATATTATTCTTTTTTATTCAGTATTTTTCTTTGCTTTTTAGTTTTGCAAGTTTCTATTAAAATATCCTCTAAGTTCATGGATTCTTTCCTCAGCCATGTCCAATCTAATAATGAGTCAGTCACGGGCATTCTTCATTCCTGTTACAGCGTTTTTGATTTCTAGGATTTCTTTTTGATTCTTTCTAAGAATTTCTCTCTGCTTTAATACCTGGCTGTTCTTGCATGTTGTCTATTTTTTTTTTCTGTTAGATTGTTACCATATTAATCATAGTTATTTTAAATTCCCAGCTGACATTTCTGTATCTGGTTCTGATGTTTGCCTGTCTCTTCATGTGTTTTTTGCCTTTTAGTGTGTCTTGTAATTTTTGTTGAAAGCCAGACATCACCCAGCCAGTACTGGTTCCTGCAGAGGTTTCTGTTTGTTAAATTGTGATTTTCTGTATCTGTATGTCTGCCTCTCCAGTTGTTTAGGCAGTGGTTTGCTCTGATATTTCAGTTCTCTGGTGCCTCTATGAACACTTGTTGATTCAGTTTGTTCAGCTTTTTACTTGTTGGTGGGACAGAATGTTGACTTCCAAGCTCCTTACATGGCAGACTGGCCAGACTTGCATTTGAGAAGCTTGCTCTGTTGGGACATGGAGGATGGGTGTCAGAGGGAGAGGGGAGGTAGGGAAATCAGTCAGGAGGATTCACAGTTGTCCTAGTGAGAATATCTCTGAAGTGAGGGAGTGAGTCAGGCAGCGAGAGGAGACAGAATTTGGACTCTCAGGTTTTGGAGGCTGACTGATAAGTAGGAGCTCAAGATTCTTCTAGGTTTTTAGCCCAGGTGGGTGGGTGGATGATAGTGTTGATGACTCGGCAGGAAATAAGGATGAGCAGGCAGAGTTTCTGAGGTTAGTAGAGGATGGAAAGTTAAATTTTGGCATTGATATTAAATTCATTGGATTTGACCTGCATGGGGTAGCTGCTGCTTCTTTTCTTTTTCTAGTTTGCAATTTTGATACTACTGGAGATAATCTTAAACATGTACCTAATTTTGCTTTAATAAAGGATATGATATGGTGGGAGGAGCCCTGAATGGGAAAGGAAGAGGTGTTCTGTTTTTCTCTTGGTCCCTGACTAGCTGTGTGGTGGGAGGCAAATGTCAGTGCAACCCATTTCCCAAACCCCTTTCTGTAGGGGAGCTGCTTGGGGATTTCCTGGTGCTTATTAAAAATAAAACACCTCCACTCATCCCAGGTTTACTGAGTCAAGATTTCCCAGGGGAGAGGCCAAGTAACTCTAAATTTAAAAAAAAATTTTGACATATTTTAAAAGACACAGAAAAGATGCAAGAATCATACAAAGAATTCCTGAATAACCTCACCTAGATGATTTGAAGGTTAACATCTTACTATGTTTGCATTCTCCCTCTCAGTGCACATGTGTGGCGCGTGTGCATGTCTCTTAGTATGTAATTTTTTCTGAACCAGAAAGTTACAGATGTCAGACAAGATGCCTCTTTACTCCAAAATATCCTTGTTTTCCAAAAGTCAGGATTTATATAATAATTAAATTCAAAAATTAACTTTATTCAGATTTTGCCAATAGAAAAAGTAAAGCCAGGGCCTTGCATTCCATTGCCATGTCCCGTTAGCCTCTCTTAATCTGGACCAGTTCCTGAGGCATTGTTATTTTTATGCCATTGGCATCATTAAGGAGTACAGGTCAGTGATTTCACAATATGTCCCCCACTCTGGGTGTGTCACGATTCCTCATGACTGGGCTTGGATTGTGCATTCGGGGCCATCTGCTGTGCCAAGGAGTGATGCTGTCTCTCTCTATGATTCGACTAGTTCCATTCCCGACAATGGCATCTTTGGTCATTGGTTAAGGTGATTCCTGCCAGGTGTCTCCACCCTTTGCAATTAATAAGTGTCTTGTAGAGCAAGCATGTCAAACTCGAGGCCCGCTGTTTTGAGACAATATTAGTTTCCACTAGCTTTATAATTCTTCTCTCTCTCTCTCTCTCTCTCTCTCTCTCTCTCTCTCTCTCTCTCTCCATATATATATATATATGGAGAGAGAGAGAGAGAGAGAGAGAGAGAGAGAGAGAGAGAGAGAAATATATATATTTAGAGAGAGAGAAATATATATATTTCAGAGAGGAAGGGAGAGGGAGAGAGAGATAGAAACATCAATGATGAGAGAGAATCATAGATCAGCTGCCTCCCGCACAACCCGCACTGGGGGTTGAGCCTACATCCCAGGCATGTGCCCTGACCGGGAATTGACCATGATCTCCTGGTTCATAGGTTGATGTTCAACCACCGAGCCATGCTGGCTTGGGCCTCTCTACTCTAAATAAGGCTCCCAGAGGATTCTGGTGTGCTGGCCCGGCCTGTTTGAGGCCCAGTGTTTGGGAACCTCTATGTTCATTGGGCAGTAAGTTCTGTGAAGGTGGAACTTTGTCCCTCCGGTGTGCTCTCCCAGCATTTGGCGAATGTCCCATTCCCAGCAGGGGTTCAATGAGTGGAGAAAAAGAAAGCCAGATGCAATTGTATCTTCTCTCTGGGTTGTGTAAAATGAGGGAGATGACCAACATAACTAACATTTTTTGATTGTAAAAGTTTCCACTTTCCCAAATGAGATGGTAATTCCATTATGCAATGCTTTTTCATCATGGTAGAGTGGGGCTGTGTGTATCATGGGAATAAAGGAACAAAGACATATTTTACAGCTCAATACATGCCACAGGGAATTAAGGTTGAAATGGGCTTATTCATTCCTGCTCGTTCAGTCAGCACATGCTTATTGCACACCTTGTACGCGCCAGGCACTGCTACAGGTGTGGGGATCCAGCAGTAACAAGACGGGCTGTCACCTCGAGATGCTAAGATCTACTTTTCTCAGCTGTGGTCAGCACTGGGTGATGGGCGAGGACAGACCTGCAGAGACATCGCTCTCTCCTCTCAGGTAAATCCTGGTGCCCAGAAGGCCTGAGCCAGCCCCACCCGGAGGATGGGGCCAAGGTGTGTGCGCCATGCAGGGAAGGGGGCCCTCAGTGAGGGAGAAGCCTCTAGAGCTCAGGGTGCTGTAGATTAGGCTCCAGCATTATCCATCCGAACGTCTGATGTATTTGTGTTGTGGAAAGCTCACTTTGCATTGTTTTTCAAGGAATGAATCTGATCAGAGCCTGTTTATTTCTCAAACCAGCCCTGGGTAAAAGCCAAGATAAACTCTTGATACTTTCTGATTCATAAGTAAACTTAAGCTGCTTATACACAGACGAATTTTCCAGAATAAAATTAGTTAGGTCATGATAGTGAGTTAATTACCACAGAGCTGATGTGTACAGTATAACTTAGATGAGTCAATAAATGTCCCACAGTAAACGTCTTATAACAAATACAGCTTCCTAAAACAAACAGAATAGCAAGGAAATGCAATTCTCCATAAACAGCCATGCCAAGCAAGCATGGAGGGATTAAGGGTTACATTCCAGAACAGGTAATAATAAAGCTTTTAGAATTTACAAACTAATGTCACTGCAGCCACATAGCCTAGTCTCAGTGTGGCAAGATAGAGAATAAGTATTGGTCAGACTGGTTAGCTTTTCTATCCTTGAGTGTCTTTGAGGTGTTTGACTTATAAGTGTCCTTCACCTGTGGTAACTTCTTAATAAGACATAACTGCTTTGTATTCTCAAAATACTGTGTCAGTAGCTTTCTCATTGTCTGTTGAAATTTGTGGCCTTTGCTTCCAACGGTACTCTTAACCAAAGCTGAATATAAGAAGGCAGAGTTTATTATTTTGTTTGTTTGCTGAGTGTGTTTGGCTGGAGAGGGTCCCCCTCCCGCGAGTCTTGTGGTTGATGAATTTGTGCAGAGGAAAGACCTGCAGCAGAGGAGGGCTTAGCGCCCGTGCAGGCGAGGCTGAGGTTCGTGCACAGAGGCTGGCAGGTGAGAGTGTGTAGGTGAGGGACCTGGCTTGCTCTGAGTGGGTCTGAGGGAGCAGACGGGGGGATCTGGCGTGGCTGCGGGCAGCGGACTCAGCACGCGGCACACACACAGAGCCCAGTGTGAGCAGGGTCAGGCCGAGAGGTCAGCATCCAGGCCACACGGGCGGCACGTCTCTCAGCATTGTGACATGCAGCTGTGCTTCATCCTTCTCATCCCTCGACATGTACCCACTAAGCATTAGTGACAGAAAGTGTCTCCCCTTCACCACTTTCCACATTTGCTAACACACACTTGATCTTCTCATGAGCTATCAGTAAATGTTTGCTTTAATAAAATAACTTAATTCCCAACCTCTTCTCTCTGCAGAAGCACCTGTCCTGGCAGAGGCTTGGAGCACCCCAGTCTGATGGCGACCAGACACGGCTTCGGAAGGACGGCCGGGAAGAGTGACGGGAAAGAGGCTCCTGGAGCAGGTGGTCCCTGGGAACTCGCCTGGCGCTGCGGTGGTGACCTCTTCTCGAAGGCGCCGGAGTGGAGGTCTGTGTTTATCCCGCTCGCGAATGGGAAGGGAAGCCTCAGGATGCATTGTTGTTGCATTTGGCTTCGTTTTTACTTTCTTTTTTTTTGAAATGATGTCTGACTTATAGACAAGGTGCAAGAATAGTACAAAAGATTTCTGTCTCCTTCACCCACTCTCCACATCTGCTATAGTGCTCTCCCCTCTCCCCGCATACACGTTCCACAGCAGACACTGGCGTAGGTTGTCTATTGACGGGGGGTGGGGTATTGGCTGGGGAGATGGCATTGGGGGAAGCTGGGGGAACTTATGGGGGCATGAATGTCCTTTGGAGTTCACTGTCTTGCTTCATTATTTACATGTACGTGTCTCTATTGAGGGAAGGCACCTGACTTTTTCTTGGCCATGGACTTTAGGATCTCTTAATGAAACCACGATTGCTTTTCTCGGGAAGGAAATACTGTGGTAGTTTGTGGGATTGAAGGTTGTTGTTGGTTCTTTTGAAGATACTTAAAAAGGGAGGGATGTAAGGGTTTTGTTTTGGGTTTTACGTTAATAAGCCCAATCTCGTGGGCTTTGCTGTGTGTGTGTGTGTCCCATGGACCGGCCTGGTTAGGGAACCATCACACAAAGACGAGCTTAGCCCGGCGGGCTCTGAATATACCTCGGTATTGAGTGTGAAGCTTAATTATTTCAGCCTGGCACTGGAAGCCTCAACAGAGAGTACACGGGGAACATGGTTATTATGATTTTAAACATGAAAAATCCTCTTCCTAAGAGATATTTACTCTTCTGTGTGCTTTGGAGGCCCTCCCAGTTAGTGTCAGCGTGATGGATCACTCATTTCACATCATTTCTCAAACCCTCTCTTATTTCAATGCAGTTGGGCCTTGCTTTAAAAAAAAAAAAAAAAAAAAGAACAGAAATTAAGAGTCATTTGAATTCTTACAGGAAAAAATTACTTTTGGTTTTTTAGGATGGAAAACATGAAAAAACGAGAATGGATTGTAAAGCCATTTATAGATGAACTGGTTAATGGGGCATGAACAGAGAAGCACCGGCTGAGAGAGGGACCGAGGGAGAGTGACAGGCACATGTTCCTGAGGAGGACTAGAGGCTGTGGGAAAAGAGAGAGACGAGGTGGGGGGAGGGGCGCACACATTGCCTGGCAGAGCTGACTGTACCAGCGCTGGGCCAGTCACTGCATGTAGCTCCCTGGGCACCAGTCACAGTGCCCGTGCGGGCTCTGTCACAGACCGTTACATATTCCACTGAGTGACTCGAACCCACGCGCGCGAGTCAACAAAACAGGAAATCTCAAAGGTGCAACAAGTTAATGCTGAACAGGTAAGTGGGTTTTCCCACAGCCACAGGAAAGGTGGGAAGCAGCCAGAGACACTGCACAGCAGTGATGTAAAGATGGCGAACACGCACGCACGTGTCGCAAGAAGTTCTTTCTTTTGGTGATAGTGATGGGGTGACTCGGACCAGTCGTCTCACTGAAAATAACCACCAACAAACTGACACTTTAAAAGTTCCGCAAAAGCATCAAAGAGCTACTGGTGATACAGTACTGAGGAACTGTTGGATTAAGATTCAGGAGAAGATGAAAGTCTGGGGAAATGAGGTTCGATTTGGGAACATCACTTTTCCCACAGGGCAAGTGAGAACCTGAAATACACGGTCAGGGAATGGGCGGCCCTGGAGACATGGGGGTGGAGCATGGGGCCAGTAAGAGGAACTTCCTATGCTTTGGCTTCTGATTCAGCTGAGCTGCTTACCCTGAAGATAAGGGTGAAAT
This sequence comes from Pipistrellus hanaki, assembly GCF_964339955.1. Taxonomy (NCBI): domain Eukaryota; kingdom Metazoa; phylum Chordata; class Mammalia; order Chiroptera; family Vespertilionidae; genus Pipistrellus; species Pipistrellus hanaki. Next base: position 85,586,289 of record NC_140509.1, on the reverse strand, counting down.
GGAAGTGATAATGAAAAAACATTCACACCTGTAAAGAATTTCTGTGAGTTTATTTGAGCCCAACTGTTGATAATTGCCAAGAAGGAGAATCTCAACATATTGAGAATGGAGTGTTTTGTTTTTGTTTGTTTGTTTGTTTTCTACCTTGTTTTGTACATTACAATCAAAAGAGGAGATGTAAGTGGATTACATGAACCTCACTGGTGATAGATGAGGGAGGCGAGAGAAAGCAAAGCGGGGGACCTCTGGGATTGGATGAGGAGTAAAATGACAGACACATGCTTCTTATACACGGGGGCGGGGGTGGGGGGGGAGTTAGCAGTCAACAATTAGCTCAATGACCATGAGGGGGCTTGTGGTCTTCACAGAGGGGAGCCTGTGCTTTGAGGGGCCAGGGAAAAGGAAAATCACTTTGACATTCCAACTACATGTTACCACAGACGCAAAAAGACGGTAGGCTCAGTGAAGGTAAAGACTGACCTTGTCAGGGAACATACCGGCCTGGGATGTGACTACCCACCATAACTGCTTTTAGTGAGAGTTTGAATTGCAGACCATCCTTTATGGTGACTCTAGGTCTCTGAGTTTGCAGGCCTTCCCTGAGCTGGTCAGGTTAGCATGTGGCCAGTTTTCTCCCACAGAAGCAAAACAGCTCTTGTATGAACTGTGGCCAGTTCTGGTCATCTGGGTGACTAAGGAAATCGCATGTCCTGGAGCTGGAATAAAGGTAGTGAACTGGTACTACCCCAGACTCGGCAGAAGCAAAAGAAAATTAAATTTAAAGGAAAATAACAACATCTTAGGCTTCAAAATATTTCTACAAATATTAAAAATTATGATCTTAAGCACTTAATTAAAAACCTGAAACAATAAGGAATAACATGAGAATACACCTAGTTTTCAAGTGTACATTGAACAGATACAAAAACAAATACCAGCCTCAATAATTTCAAAGGTTAAAATGATAGAATACGTAATGTCAGAACTAGGAAATCACTTTATGTTCAAAAATGAAGAAATATATCTAAATAACCCTCAGGTAAAAACACACACAACAAAAATATTTTCCAAACACATGGTATGTAATAAAAACAACACCAATGGAAATCTCCACCTTAATCTGTGAGGAAAGTATGTAAGCTGGAAAAGCACAAAGAACTGTTTATCTCAAACTAGGAATAAAAAAGCAAAATAAACGGTAAGAAAGTAGAGGAAAGGGAATAACAAAAACAAGAGTATAAAATACTGAGATTAAAAAAAAGACTGGAGAAGATCAATGAAGTCAAGAGCTGTGTTTTTTAAAAGGAAAATTGATAAACCATGGGTGATAAAAACTTAAAGAAGGTACAAATGTCACTATTGGACAAAGCGGGCACGTAGGCTGAGGTTTAAAGGATGAGAGAGAGTGGGGGAGTGATGAAGGGTTGCAGGGGTCTTCAAACTACGGCCCGCGGGCCACATGCAGCCCGCAGAGGAGTCTGATCCGGCCCGCCAGGTTTTTTGGGCAGTGAGCACAGCCAAGGTGTTACAGTAGGAATTAGTAGTTCATATAGTCCGGCCCTCCAGCTCTCTGAGGGACTGTGATCTGGCCCCCACTTTAAAAAGTTTGAGGACCCCTGGGTTAGGGGCATCCATGGGAGCCAGGCCAGCCTGTGCCAAGGATAGAGGCTAGTGAAAGGTGGCTGAAGGGAATGGCAGGATGAGAGGCAGGCCAGGCCAGGGAAGCCCGATTGGAAGGCTAGGCTGAGGTAGTTGGGCTGTGTCTGACAGCCTAGGGGAGCCCCTGGAGGGTTTAAGGCAGGGAAGAAGTGATGCAACAGATTTTCCCACAGACTGATGGTCCGGGCTGCATTGGGGAATGATTAGAAGGCGGGTGGGGCTGGGAGGAAGCCTGGAGCAGGAGAGGAAGCGAGGAGGCAGATGCTGCCATTCAGGCAGACAGGATGAAGGCGGAACCCAGGCAATGACCTTGGGGATGCAGCAGCAGGGGCAGGCTGGAGACATCCTGGGGTGGAGCTGGGACAAAGGGCATAGCTCTAGGAAACGCCAATAGTCAAGGGGTGAAAGGCTAATGTCAGATCGGCAAATGGGGTGCAGAAGAAGATGAAACAACTGCCCAAACAGGAGAGCATTTTGAGAGAGAGAAAAAGGCACAGGGTTCTGTGTTCCCTGCATGATGCTTGGCACTGACATCGTTGGCAAGTTTAGAAAGACTTCAGGGAAAAGTCTAGTTTCTGGATCCTAAGTGAACGGCGTTGAGTGCCTGGGTTGGGTGACGTGGCTGGGAGCGTAGGAAGGAGAGAGCACAGCCTCCGGAGGCAGTGTGGGACCAGGATCTGTACCCGATGGAAGACGCAGTATTTCCCCATATTCCGACCCTCCACCTGAAAAATCAGAAATATCGACTTAAGTTGTATGACTAAGACTTTCCAGCTACGTCCAACCAGGTTGTTCCATTTCTTCCCTTATTACATATTAATAGGGAAATGTTTTTAATCCTGGCCTCGCAATTATCCTCTGTTTATATGCCTGGTTACCTTATTTACCACAAAAGAAGATGGGAAGACAAATGTTTTTAAGAATTACAGAAGACAAAGAGACAAGTTCAAAGGATCAGCATGACTGCTTCTGCCAAGGAAGCCCCTGAAATGTTTAAGTCAGAAATGGCCAGTTTACATGTCAGCCTGCTCTTTCTAAATTTCACTTCCCCGCCGGTAACACACAATTGAAAGATGCCCAAACAGATGTTTTCTGTTATATTGATTCAGCTCCAAAGGTTTCTTCATATGCTGCTCACAGACAAATAATCCCCAAGGACTTATAGGGGCCAATAATTTCCATTTTTGTCATTGCATATGAAAATATTTCAGGCTGCTTATGTTAGATTAATTTTGCTTTTCAACAGTATAATTATTAAATATGAATCCTGTCATCCTTCCATACCCATTTTATAATTCTTTTGCCTTACCTTGCAGCAAAGAATCTACGCATTCCTTTTGCAGCTGTGAAATAATTTATTCATTTTCTGTGGCTATTGGGAATCCCTCTTCCTAAACCAAATTCCGTCCCGCTGACCTATGGAGTCCTCACCAGAGGTACTCAGCTTGCCCAGTGTGCGTTCAGACACACCTCTTAGCACACGACGCCAAAGTTCCCTTGTTGGACTGGACTGAGCTCCAAAAATGAAATGTTTAGAGTGGGAAATAGTGAAAACATCGTTTCCACAAAGAGAACTGGAAAAAGCACTATCTAGTTAGACTTGTTTGAAAACTAATAAACAGAAGTCTCATTTAAAATGGAGCAGGAGGCTGGAAGAGAGAATTTTCGGGCATGTGACTTTCAAGCACAGGTCCGACTCCCCGTACCCCCACCCTTCCCACGAAGAGAGGTAACCGCACCTCTGACAGGAAGTGATGCTAGCCAACCTCTGCAGAAGGGAAGATTCCTCCTTGCCTAGTAACAGCTCAGCCAATGGGAGGCTGTCATAACTCAGCCAATGAGAAGTCACTATACTTGGACCTTTCAAGTTCCTCCAATGGAATCTTTGTTTACAACAGACCCTCCCAAGCCCTAAAAGAGCATCAGTGTTTCTATGGACTTGTGTGTTTCACCATGGGACTGCATGTCACAAATTACAACTCGTTGTTGTTTCTGAATAAACCCATTTTACTGGAGAAATACCTGGCTGTCTGTTTAAGGTCAACAGACTCTACTAATAGTACTTAAATCTTAAGTTGTTATGTCTCAAAGTCATTCTCAAGTCAGAGCTTACTGTGAATAATGTCGTGAAAAATAAAGAATAGTCTTCTCCTGGGATCACAAGTGCTGACCCCCGACCATATGAGGGGGATTGAGCAGCTCATTCAAAATATAACCATCTTGGGGTCAGGATCCTTGAGTGCTATTCAGTAACTTCTTTTGTGATCACCACGGGTCTTTTTATTCCTCAGGAAATGAGGGCAGAGGAGCTGGAGAGACGGCTGCTGGGGTGCCTTCCAGTCTAATGTGGGACATTAGTGTGTAGAACTCGGGTTAAGAAGTTGAAGTTCCTTGTTCCAAAAATAGAGGTTTCTTGCAATTTCTGCTTCAGGTGGGGGTGAGGAGCAGATGAGGAATCTTCTCTCAGTGCTGTGTGCCATAGTTGAAGCGAGCTATTGAAATGTTGACGATCTAGCAGGGGTCTTCAAACTACGGCCCGCGGGCCACATGCAGCCCGCAGAGGAGTCTGATCCGGCCCGCCAGGTTTTTTGGGCAGTGAGCGCAGCCGAGGTGTTACAGTAGGAATTAGTAGTTCATATAGTCCGGCCCTCCAGCTCTCTGAGGGACCGTGATCTGGCCCCCACTTTAAAAAGTTTGAGGACCCCTGATCTAGAGGAAAAGACTTAAAAATAATGAAAAGAGGTGCATATTTGCACCCTATGTTCACAGCAGAGCAATTTATAATAGGTAAGATCTGAAATAGCCCAAGTGCCCATCAGTAGATGAGTGGATAAAAAAAGCTGTGGTTCATTTACATCATGGAATGCAATGCAACAGTGAAAAGAAGGATCTCTTACCCTGTGAGACAGCATGGGGGGACCTGAAGATTATTGTGCTGAGCAAAGAAGCCAGTAAGAGAAAGGCAAGTATCATATGATCTCACTCATATGTGGAATCTAGTGAACAAAATAATTAAATGAACAAAATAGACCCAGAGTTGGAACAGATTAACAAACCTCAGAGGGGAGGTGGGGTGGGAGAGGGGGATGAGAAGAGATTAACCAAAAAACGTATATGCATATATGCATAACTCAAGGACACAGAGCAGTGAAGGCCTGGGGGTGGGGCGTGCAGGGTGGAGAAGGTCATGTGGGGAAAAGGGGGATAACTGTAATACTTTAAACAATAAAGATAACTTTAAAAAATAGTGAAAAGATAGGTACATCCTGTGATGTTTCTAGGGAAGCTCCGAGACAACTCCTACTTTCAGTCTCCACATGAATGAAGAGATACGGTTTAGAGCAGGATGGGAACAAGAGGAGTCCTCTGTGCTCCTGCACTGCATGTTAGCGCCATGTTAGCGCCATGTTAGCGCCATGTTAGCTCCATGTTAGCGCCATGTTAGAGCCATGTTAGCTCCATGTTAGCTCCATGTTAGCACCATTTTAGCTCCATGTTAGTGCCATGTTAGCCCCATGTTAGCTCCATGTTAGTGCCATGTTAGCTCCATGTTAGCTCCACATTAGCGCCATGTTAGCGCCATGTTAGCTCCATGTTAGCTATCAGGAAGAGCTTCCTAACCCAAAGGCCCTGAGCTTTCAGGACACATTGCCACAGGGATGACTGTTTGTTGAGGGTTAGAATGCTGCTTTGGGGAGCCTTTTCTTCACTGACTGCACCTCCTCTTTTTCTGAGCTCCTTTCTCTCTGCGAACCTTTTATGCAGCCCTCCCCTGAGGCTGCCTGACCACACTGCAGCTTCTGGCTCTGGCAGAACCCGGGGGTGGCAGCTCCTTTTTCTACTGTCGTAGTGGAGGCTCTCAGTCCTGCATTCCTTCCTGCACTACTCGCTCGGTGCCAGGTGCTCTGAGCTCACCAGACCTACAGTCCAGCTACTGGGCCCTGGGTCGGACAGGCATCTCACTGAGCTTGATGGAGAGCAAAACTCTACTTGTTTTCAAAGCTATCTTTATTTTAAAATTTGCCCTTAAAAAGCAACCAGACAGAATTTATTCTTCTCAAAGCAGGCTTCTGTTCTTGGGCAGTCATGCCAAATGGTTCCTAAGGAGACACATAAATAGTGATAGAGGCAGAGCCATTGTACAGGCTGTTACTCCACTTGAGGCCAGTCAATGGGTGTGGGCAGCAAGACCTTGGTTCAGTCTTTCCCAAGGTCAGAGCCCAGCCTAGGACAAGGCTCTTCATGTCTCTCTGTTCCCACACCACATCCCAGCTCCTGTCAGTGTCTGTGAAAGCTGTACACACTTTGGACAAACACCGAAATATTTGCTCATTCCTTTCCCCATCCTCAGAATCATATTCTTCCTTTGAGGCTCAGTGAACGCTGTGCCTCCTCCAGGAAGCTTTCCATAAACTCCACCTGCCTTCTCTCCTCTCTGTCTTCAAGCCATGCTCTTCACTCAGGGGCTCTCCTCTATTGCCAGCTCTGCTAGGCTGTTCTGGGCCAACGTGGTCAAGCTGGGAGCTATGGTGCCTTGAATCTCTTCTCTGGGTTGCAATTGGCAAAAGAGATTGGCATGAGATTTGGAAGGGTGAAGCAGTGGCCATTACTCTCAGAAGCTCATTGTTGCCAGAGCTGCCCAGCGGCTCCCAGCTTGAACTGGGTCTCCATCATTCTGTGTCCAGCACATCTTCCCAGCTGCTGGCCCCGCTGACTAATAGCATTTCCAAGCCCACCGCCAGGTGGTGGGCCCAGAAAGGGGGAAGCTATGAAGGCCGGCTTCCTCGACACCTCCGGCTCACCTGGGGCTGCCTGCTGCGGCTTCTCAGCTCCCCTGGAGCGCTCACTTCCCTCCCAGAGCTGGGCTCAGGTGCTCCAGGCGACATTCCCACTTGGCCTTCTGAGCCGGCACCTCTTTAGTGTCTCCCACATTTTTGTAAGGTCTGCTTCTCAGGGAACCCCTTCTCCCTGAAACATGGCTTAGTTTTCCTGACCGCCATACCAGCCACCCTCCCACACAGGCTTTGAGCCAGGGCCATGCCTTCTTCTTCCAGCTTCTTCATGGCACGCAGGGTGCTGGTGCAGACAAGCAGAGATTCAATGCTGTGTGAGGATGGAGAGACTGAGAAAAAGTCTGTGAGTGCTTTTGGCTACATGACCCGTTGCTTTCCCTCTCCCAGAGTTGGCAGATCCCAGTGTGGGAAGCTGCTCTAGATTCCTGGCATCCAGTGATTTCGGAGTCAGCGCTTCTGTGTGAAGGTCCGCCATCATTTCTTAGGGCTTTGCCACAGGAAAGTGGAGAGTGACATGGTGACTGAGCCCGTTTTCTTTTTTCCTTTCCACTCACCCAACCATCTCTCAGAGGCAGCCTTTTTTCAGAGGAGAGATGAAGGCAGGGAAACCAATGTTCACTAGTGCTCAGGGCTCTTGCTTCCTGGGTGGGTAGTTGGAACTATTAGCTGCATCCGAGGAATGGTGCATAGGCTCCTGGGGTTTCTAGTAGACCCTGCGTTCATGGGACTTGCAAGTCTTTCTGCAAGGCAAGACCAGACTGAAAGCTGGATAGCCCGACGAGTCAGTCAGGCGACACGCAGCCTTCCCCGCTTGCTCCCCGCCTTCCTCTCTTTCTTCTTTCCCCTTTGAAACCTTATTCATCTCAAAGTTATACACTAGGCGCTGACCAAAAGTTATATACTAGGTGCAGCCTGGCAGGAAGGTCAGAGTCCAGGAAAGTGTTATTTTAGAGGACTGTAGGGACACCAGAGAGAGGTGTCGGGAGGGAACCTCCTTCAACAGGGGGCACATTAGAGTTGCCAAGAACCAGCTCTCTCCCGGGACCTACTCTGGAAAGGTAATGCATCACCTCTGGACACCGACAATTTCTGTCTGGTCATTTTCTTTTTTAAAAAATATATATTTTTTGATTTTTTACAGAGAGGAAGGGAGAGAGATAGAGAGCTAGAAACGTTGATGAGAGAGAAACATCGACCAGCTGCCTCTTGCACCCCCCCTACTGGGGATGTGCCCGCAACCTATGTACATGCCCTTGACTGGAATCGAACCTGGGACCTTTCAGTCCGCAGACCGACGCTCTACCACTGAGCCAAACCGGTTTCAGCAGTCTGGTCATTTTCAATCGTCTTTTGCTGCCTTTTCGTTTTAGCGATTTTTATATTTAATTAATTCAAACATTTAATACAGATACACTTCATCAGACAAATTTTTAATATCTGAAGTTTTTGGATGGGGCCCTAACCATGTTTTTGTGTTTCTATTAATTTATACTCGTGACCATGTTTTCCTTGCAAGTCCGGTCTTTGGTTGTGAGCTTGAATTTGATGATCTTCCTATTGGGGAATCGCGAGAGTTCAGGAGGGGCTGTTCCTTCAGGAGAGGTTTGCATCTGCGTCTGCACGGACCCGGCTCATATAATGATCAGTATAAAGCCCATTTATCTGGGATCCAGCTCCATAGAGGGAGCACTTTCGGTTGATCCTGAACTCTTACTCCCCCTGGGGCTGTTTCCCTTGATAGCTCAGCTCAATTGAGCCCACAGAAGTTTACCTCCTTCGCCAAATTTTTAGCCTTAGCACTGAACTATAATTATACACTAGTGATGTATAAACGGGCGCTGCCGATGAAGAATGACATTCAAAGCCTGTTTTATTAAGCATTCTTGGAATTGCTCTGTAAATGTCAGAGTGAGACTTAAGCGAGCTGTTTAAGTTTTCAACGAGCTGAACCCAGAAATAGAGTGTACTGTCGCATTCATTTTTTTGCCTTTTCCTTCTAGAGCATATTTCGGACTGTCCCCAGGCCAAACTTGTTTAACTCTAAAGTATTCCGTGTTGGAACCAACTACAGAAGGCTGACATTGAGAAGTAGATGTCCGATTCACTGGTTGGGGAAGAGAAGTCCTATGTAAGCGTAAAGGAAGTGAGGAAGATGTAACCAGTTTAGTCTTTAGAGATACCCCAAAGATAAGGGTGGGAAGGTGAAGCAAACCATGAAGTTGTAACACCTGGTGTTAATGTAACCCAAGGAAAAAGCAAAGGTCACCTGAGGAGGGGTGCTGTAATTTTTAGAACTACTGTCACATTCTTCCTGTCAGTAAGGGCTTCTAAGTTCCTTTACATAGTGACTGTTTGTTCTCTGTTTGAAAAGTTGGTAAATACAAGTCTCAGCAACACAATATTGCCTGGATCAAGGAGTGTCCAAGGCACCACACCCAGATCTGGAAGGCTCTACAGATATGTAGATAATTAGATATATTGGTTTCAATATTCTCATTGTATAATAATCCAATGTTCATTAGTCTTCCAAAAATAATAATTCTTTTGTTGCTTTACCCAACAAAAAAAGTTCATTGGCTCTTTCGTTGGTCCCTACAATGACAGTTCTGAGGTGGTGTTACGAAGGCTCCCCCTCCCGCCCCCCCTCCCGGATCAAGTAAATCACACTGAGACGTTTAACACCAGGCCGCAGTCAAATCTTTCCCCTTCAGAGTTCTGCTCACAAATGGCCTTCCTTCCTGATGCCATCCTCATTTTCCCCGGGGCCAACACGATCGCTCTCTGCTTGTTTCATCCTTGTTCTCCTGCCTGTGTGAACGCCGGGCACCCCCTGGCTGGTGAGTGCTCACCAACAGCCTCCCTCTCGCACTGGACCTGACGCACGCTGTGCAGGGCCCGGAGTCTGTATCTTTGCATCTCCCATGCCACAGTCAGCGGAGCGCACCCCAGTGGCCACCCCTGGGTGCATCTCCCATGCCACATTCAGCGGAGCGCACCCCAGTGGCCACCCCTGGGTGCATTCATGTCTGTGGAAGCCTCCAGGTCATTGGAGGTCAGTATCAAATGAACACTCACCTGCGATAAGCAGCTCCCACCACTCTCAGTCTGTTCTGCCCACCTAACTTCCTGATGTGGCCTCTGACCTTGCTTTTGGGTGAGTGGCCAGACTGTGCTTCGGTGTTACTCCTCAAAGGTGCCCAAGATGTTCACGCTTTCATCACTCAGAAAGACTTGCCCTGAACAATATTTCTATGCAATAAAGTAAATATCTTAAATTATCTATATATATAAAAGCTGAAGCGACCATTGGACCATAGACTGTTCGACCAGTAGCTATGAAATAAACTGACCACCAGGGGCAGATGCTATAACTGGTAGGTTAGCTTGCTGCTGGGGTTGGTGATCAGGACTGGGCTGGACACATCCTGGAGCCCTCTCACAGTCCCTCCGCAGTCTGGGACCCCACTGGTGCACAAATCTGTGCACCAGGTCTCTGTGTATATTTATGGACATTTATAATTGTATTCAATGAGGATATTTTTATTTTGTGAAATGTGTAAAAACAATGGGTAAACACTGAGTAGCCTGCATTCCAAAATGACTCCTTACCCAGGTGTGCACTGTTTCTGTAAGAATCTTTCTCTTTTTATTTTGTTAATCCTCACTGGAAGATATTTTCCCATTGATTTTTAGAGAGAGTGGAAGAGGAGGAAAGACAGAGAGAAATATTGATGTGAGAGAAACACATCGATTGGTTGCCTCCTGCACATGCCTCAACCAGGTTCCGGGCCAGGGAGGAGCCTGCAACCAAGGTATGCGCCCTTGACCAGAATTGAACCCGGGACCCTTTAGTCCACAGGCTAACGCTTTATCCATTGAGCCAAACCTGGTAGGGTGAGAATCCCTATACTGTCATCCAGGACTAGGGGCTCCTGCCTTCTTCACATCCGCTCATGGTTAAGAGGACCTTTTGCAGGTTGGAAAGCCTTCATTCTTTAAATCTGATCTCTCTTTACCTCTCTATTTTTTTTACATAAGGCTCTCCAATTTCCCTCCTTGTGTCCATGTCTAAATGAATATAGCATCTCTCCATGAGGTCTCTGTGACTCCAGTTTCTTCAGTCCACCTGCATGCTACTTTCAGATTAACCTTTACAAACCAGGGTTTTCACTGTGCTATTTTTCAAATATTTATAACAGTTTCTTGTCTAGAGTTAGACATTTCTGGTGGTTTTCTGCATTTCCTATTTGTAGCTTTGCTTTGTGATTGAATCACAAAGTTATAGTGAAATAACTATCGATGTCATTCTTTGCCTTTTTTCTGTTTGCTACTAAGAGTTGATTAATTTGGTGAATGTGTGCTGGGTTTTGGTAAGGGAACAGATTTAGGCAGCATACTTGTTTCTAAAAGTTTGTGTGTACAAGGGTTCACCTAGGATTGTCAGACTACACACTGGTGAGTCCCGAGACCAATAAGAAGAGATGAGTATTTGAAGAAGAACGCAGAAAACTCTCCCCCTTTTTCCCCTCTTGATAAATGTCCGGACTACTGTGAGCCCTCACAGCCTATAACCTGGTGCTGTGATGATGGGAGCATGCAGAGGGGAGGAGGTTGGGCTGTATGTTCCCAAATGATTGTGCTCCTTTTTATTATGTACTAGCGAAGCATAATAAAGCATAATGACATATTTCCCCAGTATTCCATGGGTCAGATTAGATTATATTTTTTATTCTACTGTGTACCTCAGGGATGCCAAGTCATACAACAGCTGCTAAGGGGAAGAGAGAGCTGGTAACGTGGAACACTCCCAGCCAGTGTCCTCATTGTCTTTGTGAATGCTGTGTTCAGGATGCCCTCGGAGTTTGCCAGTGCCATCTGCATTTTGCATCTTATGCTTTCCTCAGAGATTATCCAGTTCTTGCTCCTTCCTGAAGACCAAGCTTGATCTGGCTTTTCTGTAAAATCTTCTCAACTGTTTTAGGCTCTTTTCTCAACTCCTTTTTCATTTACAATTAGTCCCTGAGGGTTTAGTGTTTAGACTGTCTCCAAAGGTGGGCACTGTGTTTGTCATTACTGCTTTTCACCAGGTATTTCCTGTTCTCTCCCATTCTGAGCACGTGGCAGGATTTCACTTTCCTGTCTGCTCAGAGTGAAGTGTGGCCACATAACTTACTTTGGCTGATGAAATGTGAGTGGAGTTGTGTGTTATTTCTAGGTAGAAGCATTAAGAGACTGTGAGGTAATTTCCGCACGTTTTCTCTCTGATGCTACTACAATCAGCGATTGGAGATGGTGGCTGGTCTCAGCCATGAGCACTGAGTGGCTGTAGTGGATGGAGCCCCCTGCTTGTCGGTGTTAGACACGGAACATGAAAAAGAAACGAACCTTCGTTTAAGCGCCTCAGGTGTGTGGGTCTTTTGTTACTGCAGCATGACATAGAGCCTGTCCTGACCGACTCGGGTCTCCCCATTCCTCACAGTGCAGAGGATGAAATGTTTATTCTCTGACACTGGTTGCTGGGAGGCCAGAGAACTAACTGCCTTACTTATGCTGTAGGTAGAATTCTTTATGTTGGGCACTCATGTTTTCTTTGGAGGTCCTGGAGTTACTGATGGATAATGACATGGTATGCCACAGAGCAGCAGGGTTCTGTATAAATTTTTCTTTTAAAAAGGCCCCGAGGGAATCAGTGTGCAAGGGACTCACTCTTATATTCCTAATAATTAATGTCAGGGGTGGTAATTAAAGGAAAGATTGGTACAAAGGAAGTTTTATGACTGCTACTTTATAAATATCCCAAAGCTTAGCATCAGCCTAGATCACAGGGAAAATCCCCAAATGTTTGTGTAGGTGGTTAGAAAACACAGGCGGTGGCCTAATGAGCTGTGAAGTTCCTCCAGACTTGGACACCTCTCGGCTCCTGCTATCCTGGCGCCCCTCCAGCCCTTCACTCTCAGTGGGGTCGCTTTCCCTGGACACCAGATGCTCCCAATGCAGCCCAGGGCCTCCGGGGGACAGACCCCGGGGCTTCCTCCGGATTCACAGTTGCCCTTTTATTTGGAGAATGTAGGACTTGCTGGTGACTTGGTAGCTGAGCTGCTTAATTTCCTTTTTGGAAAAGATGGGCAAAGTCTCTTCTTTCGGTTAATTATGGATCCCTCGAGTCTCAATTAATGCCCTTGGCTTTCTGACCTGGTTTGTGGTTGAGTCCTGTCCTGGGATCGCCTGGTTTAGCACTGAGGCTGCTGCACCCATCATGGCTATAAAAAGGGCTGCAGCCAACAAAGGTGTTGCCTGGGGAAACTCTACTCTCTTATCGCTACCCCAGTTTGGTTCCCTCCGACCTCGTTTGGATCTGCTCGTTCTCATTGTCACAGCCACGGTGAAGACCGCGTCTCATCACGCCCGGACCCCTGCCTCAAGCACTCGCACCAGCAGTGCACGAGGGGTCCCCAGGCTGTCTGATGGCAATGGCCTTGTAGTATAGCTTGATATCCGCTGTTGTGATCCCTCCAACCTTGTTCTTTTTCAATCTTCATTGCTTTAGTTTGCTCCTGGACTTTCTCCTCACGCTGAGGGTAAGGAGTCACAGATAAGATCATCCTTTACTTTAAAGCAGGTGAGGAACGTCTGACCCGCAGGTTGTATAAGGCCTGCGAAACGATTTCACCTGCCCTGCCCAGACATCGGGGTGAGTTATTAAATGTTTGACCAATTAGCAGCCTGGCTTTTAAGCTGACAATTGTGTATGGCCCTCCAGTGATGTTATAAAGTTCAAATGGCCCTTGGCCGAGAAAAGGTTCCCCATCCCTGCTTTAAAGTGACAACTAGAAATGTCTTATTTCTGTTTGGAAACATTGAATAGTCACAGAAAAGCTTTATCACAATGTTTATACAAGGCTCACCTTCCTTCTTTCCCTCCCCCTTAGCTTTCCCCCTCCCTTCCTTTCTCCCCTCCTTTCACATTCACTAAATTTCCACAACGTGCCAGGCATTATGTTCTAGATTCTGAATCAGACACAGAAGTGAACAGAACAGTCACTGCTCCCAAATGTCTCACAGTTTTCTGACTTCACGCGGACAGCCTGAGCAGTGTATGCAGTTGCTGTCACCAGTGCAAAACCATCTGAGGAGGTCATAGCGTGCTTTGAGGGATGACTTCCTGGCTCGTGGTTCCTTTCTCCGCAGGCTCCTTTGTTCAAGGTCCAGGCCCAGAAAGACACAAGTCCTGGGTCAGAGACACAGGGCAAGGATTACCCTGAGCACAGCACAGCCAGACTGTCCGCGTGCTTTTGCACAAGCCCTGAGCCCTGTTCTCCGGGGCCCTGCCAGGAGGGCCCGGTGACACCCGTGCCTGCAGCGGCTTGCATTACAGGAGAGGGTCCTGAGCTTACAGAGAGAACCCACGTCTTTCACAGAGGGCATCGGGCCTGCCTTTTTCTCCAGGAGATCTTTTTCTCTTTTATATGCATGGAAATTCTCCCCCAACTCTCTTTCCTCTCACCCGTCTTTAAGTCCAAAGAAAAATAAAGAAGCTGACACCTTTAAAGTAAGATGTAGCTGAAACCGGTATGGCTCAGTGGATAGAGCGTCAGCCTGCAGACCAAAAGGTTCGACTCCGGTCAAGGGCATGTACCTTGGTTGCGGGCACATCCCAGTGGGGGGTGTGCAGGAGGCAGCTGATCGATGTTTATCTCTCATTGATGTTTCTAACTCTCTATCCCTCTCTCTTCCTCTCTGTAAAAAATCAATAAAATATATTTTAAAAAATAAAGTAAGATGTAAGCGGATTTGCCCCTCTGGATTAAGGGTCTGGATATGGTCCCTGCCCTGCTAGTTGTCCTTCCGGACTCCGCCTTCTTCTCACTCCCTATCCAGCCCCATAGTCTGCTCCGCCCAGGAATACAAACCTTAGCTCTGACTGAGTCCTGGCACTCATTTATTAGATCCATTAAGAGCGGAGTTGGCAAACTATAGGCCACAAGCCTGATCTAGCTTTTGTTTTTGTACATCCCTGGAGCTAGAAATAATTTTTAAATTAAAGGAAGAAGGAAAATAAAGACTGTGAGACAGAGACAGACCTCAAAGCCTAAAATATTTACTGTCTCGAGCTTTAAGGGAAAAGTTTGCTAACTCCTACAATAGAGTAACATGATAAAGGGAAGTCAAGTATGTAGAAAAATGGCAGCTACACCGTCCCCAGAATGGGTGGGGTAGGCGGCCTGGGCAGGCTTGTACCTTGTCATTCTCTGGGAGTCATGCTTACCTCGTTGGAAGAACGCAGACTGACTATTCCTACATCTTAGAAGGTGTAGATTACTCAAGTTATAAAACTGTATACAGCTGAAACCGGCCTGGCTCAGTGGATAGAGCGTCAGCCTGCGGACTGAAAGGTCCCAGGTTCGATTCCGGTCAAGGGCGTGTACCTTGGTTGCGGGCACATTCCCAGTAGGAGGTGTGCAGGAGGCAGCTGGTTGATGTGTCTCTCTCATTGATGTTTCTAATTCTCTATCCCTCTCTCTTCCTCTCTGTAAAAAAATCAATAAAATATATTTAAAAATTAAAAATAAAACTGTATACACACAAAATTACACATATACACTGTTGTGAACTAAAACAGAAGAAGCGAAGAAGAGATGCGAATTACTGTTCCGATTATGGTGTGCGATTCGAGAGGAGCCCTGGCTCATCTTCCCTCCCAGTTAAGTGTGGCCACAGCGTCAATTAGGATGGAGATGATGTGCTCAGATCTGGGGAATGAATTGCCGAGTGCCAGGAAAATAATACTAAAGTGTCTGTGCATGCGTGGAGCTCGCCAGACAGCTGCTCCAGCGAATTTCCTTTGTGTAGTCAACCATCTGAGCTCTGCTGAAATTCTCTCCTTCCAGAATCATCCTGCAGTCCCTGTGTCCTCACATTCTCATTTTCTTTCACCTTTCTATTGTCATGAAGATCTACATTTTTGCTCATACCTCATATACATTGAGACATACTCTCAAAACATACTGAACACGGAAAAAATGCTTGGGAATATTGATGTTTACTTTAAAATGACTGTGGGATACTTTCTTCTTCCAGGATCTCTCTGGGGTGGACTCCAGCCTCTAACCTTGGCCTTGGACTGTGGCAAACTGTTGTTTGGTGTAGAACACAGGAGACCTGACTTAACAATGTCTTATTTTGACTGAATCATGAGTGGGACTAAGAGAAGTGAAAATTTGAAGAATGGTTGTTGCCTCCTTGAAGCAATTTTAAATCAGAATATTCTATCATTTTAGAAACAGGTGCTAATGAGATGTGACAATTGAATGATGCCTCAAAGGAATGAGATTATCCTGAGTGTTTTTCTAATATTTATCCAATTTTCACCTGGTGACAGCAGAGTACAAAAAGACAACTGGTGCCGTCACATGGGCCTTCCATGTATTGACTTAATTCCCACATTCCCTGAGGCAGATGCTATCGTGACCCTCATTTGATAGGGGAGGAAACTGAGGCACAGAGAAGTAAGTGGTATAGCTTAGACACAAAGCCCGAGGAGTTAGTTCCAGAGAGGGTAGCCTTCATTGACCCCTAGTCACTCTTCCATCCCATGGTCACATCAGAATCACCTGGAAATACTAAGAAAATAATGTGGCCTGAGTGTCACTCAGATGTTCTTTCTGGGGTTGCTGCCACATTTAGGGGTACCTCCCAACATGCACTCAGGATGGAGAACCACTCCTCTGAAGGATTGTCTTAGGGTTTCAGTACATGCATTTGATACTTAGATTTTGATTTCATTGGTTAGGGTATGGGTTCAGATATTGGTAATTTTTAAAAACTTCCCATGTTATTTCAGGGGTTCCTATGGTTAAATATTAGAAACAATAACATTGCCCCTTAGAGGGCACCATTAAACAGAAATAGTTAATTTCACATTCTATCTAAAAATCCTTAAAAACCGTTTAGTTAGTTAACACTTAACCTAAGGAGTTTCATGGTTTACTGTAGCTTTAAATCGGATTCAAATCAAAGACTCTTTTAAAAAAACAAATATGTTTATTATCATATTCCTAGGTTATGTCACTCACCTCTAGGGATTAATTTTAAAAAGTCAGTATAGTGCCTGGGTGATAAAGGAAAAAGAAAAGCATTCATAATAGAAGAACGCAGCTTTCTTCTCACTTGCACAACACAGAAGAGGACTGGTGAGGGCTCAGCCAACACCGTCTTAGATGTGGCCTCTAGTCAGACACCCTGTGTTGGATTGGGATGCTGTGGTGTGAGCTGGGTTGCTGTTGGTGCCACAATTATTTGAAATGCTGAGCACTCCTTGGTAACACTTAGAAGACATGATGTACAGTTTTCTCTCTGGCTTACCCAATGGCTGCATTCTTGGAAAATTCAGGATCTCCTAAAACTGTGCAAAACACTGTCTATTTATATGTAAAAATGGAGCTGAGCTCCAGCCTACGGAACTGTTTGGTGGGACATTGAGAAGTTGAACAAAATTGTCTTATGTTCCTGGCCTTCACTCAGTAAAGGCCGGACTCCCAGTGTTGGTTAATTATCCGGGAAGGTCCCACAGATTTCCCCAGTGCTCCCTAGGGGGCGACAGCCCTCCACCGAGAACACTGGCTAGGCTTGCGGTGATGACTTAGACATGACATTTCTCCAGGGTAAATCAACACGGGCAAGAGCTGTCATTGGCAAGCGAATGGCCACAGTTCCATTGTGTGTGAAGAAGGAAGTTCACTGAGGAGGGGCACGCCGGCTTGGGCCCGGGCTCACACGAGGCCGTCCCCACACAGCGACACAGGAGAGGAGGCGAGAGGCCACTTTGGCCGTCTGCGGTGCGGGGACTCGGTTATAAGGACACAAGCTGATATTTGACCGCAGTGTGCATGAATCCAGTAACTTAGAAGGGGATCTGCCAGCAAACACACAAGCTAGATTGCTGGAAGCTGTGCTGGAAACTGTGATCGGCTGAGGTAGAGCGAGCTGTGCTTTCCAGCATCTCCATCAAGACGTTTCTCTGGAGCCCGTGTGTGCTGGGCCCTTAGACCTGCCCTCTGAGCCAAGCCTCCCCCTTCCTCCCTTCCTCTGGCTCAATGAGAAGATCGCTGCTCCCGGGGATTAAATGCTTCCCAGCTTGGAAATGGTGATGGTGACTTGGAGTCATGAATCATAAGGGATTACCTTGGGGCCTCACCACGACCTGAGGCTGCACACGGAAGACACGCAGTGTGGCTGAGAGAGCCACTCCTGTGCTGTTTTCCCATTTTAAACACTTTTTTTTTTAAGGCTGTCTCCTCCTCTCCCGGGCATTTCCTCCCAGGGAACCCCCTCTGGGACACTCACATGCGGTGTATACGTGCTTGGAAGCCACCTGCCCCGGGGAGACACCAGCCCACGGCCCAGGGAAGGTTGGTGGTAGAACTCCCGTTCTGTGAATGAGGTGACGGGCACTCACACCTCCCCCGGGTCTCCATTCTGGACTCGGAGTTCTCGGGGACATCAGGCTGCTTCGTTTGCCCAGAGGGAGTTCTTGGGGAGCTCTGGACCGGGTTCCAGCAGCATTTCAGCTGCCACGGACGCACTGCTCAGAGGAAGTCAGAGGAAATGCATTGTGAAGGCCTTCCCATGTCAGGACTGCTCATACTTTAAAATCACTCATGATGCAGCTGGTAAACATGATTGCTGCTATAAAATATTCTAGATTAACCACCCCCCGTTAAAGGAAAAACTTAAACTGAACATTCGGATTTCGGAAAACAGACTATCAATTTCAAAATACAATGGTTTGCCTTGTTGGAAACCCACAGACTTCAGAACCCACTAGGCCTGTGTTAAAGTCTTGGCTCTCGTATTTACCAAAAGGCTTAACGTGTTACTTAACTCCTGAGTCTCAGGCTCTTTATCCCAAAAAAGCAGTTCGAAGTCTCTACTGTGCAGAGTGGTTAAAGACCGAGTTGATAATATCAGCAAGGACTAAGCATTGGGAAGTTAACTCATTACACTCTGTTTATGCTTAACTAAACTAGGTAGTTAGCTAGGATATTGTGACTTGATAATGGCACTTCTCAAAACAGAAAGTGCTAATGTTGTAAATATAATTATTTATAACGAATTTGCTTTGCACACTGTGAAGTTAAGTTTCATTCTCATTCATTCAGATTTTAAAATCTTTGTGTCAAAAATTAACGGTTCTCAGTAATTTTTTAAACATCCCTTTGAGAATCTTATGAGAGTGACAAAAAAAAAATTGGTGTATCTTCATATATTCACCAAAGTGTGTACAATTTTAGGGGGCTCGCAACCCAGCGAATTTCACACAAGGATCACTTAGGGACTATGGGCCTTATATTTGAAATCCCAGAGCACACACTTACATTATAGCTTTCAACCTTGGTGTTCTCCATTTTGATAATCATCATGAGGATTTTATTTTATCTTCAAGAAACCTATACAAGTTGCTTGTTAAAAGACAGCAGAGCCCAGCCAGAGATTCCGGAAGTTTTGTTTTCGGCATCAACAGCGTTGAACAGCCTGCAAAATGTGCAGAGGTGGGGTGTCCTGGTCACTCCCCTCACCTGAAAAGCAACGATGGAAGTTCCCTTTCTTTGGGTCAGGATGGCCTTGGGGTCAGTAGGATTGCCACGGCCTCAGCGCCCACTATAGGGCTTCGGAGGCCCCCCTACTTCGCTCTCCTTCACGAACCCCACACTGGAGTCTCACGTGCGCTCAGAAATGACCATTCAGCCCTGGCTCGCCATGGTGTCCTTTCCCTTCGCCGTTCCCACGCTCAGTGTGGCTGAGAGCATAGTGCTGCCCAGGGCTGTTCTGGTCTCATGCACACGATCTCTGCCAGGCAGCTGTCTGTCCTTGGGCTGCACAGCCGATAGGATCTCTCCTGGGCTCAGTGATCCTCTCTAGCTCTGCCTGGGAGCCTCGCTGCGGAAGCCTCCGGAGGGTATGGGCATTGGAGACAGAAAACACACACTGGGGTGAGTGAATGTGCTCCCCCATAACCTCAGCTCTACCATGGGTGGCTGAATGATTTGGTCTGGTCACCCAGGTTTCTGTGTGCGACAAATGGGAAATATGACATCCTGTCCTTTGTCATGGCACTTTGTAAGGAGTGACAGTACATAGAGAGCACTTAGCAAAGTGTCTGGTACATAGTAAGTGCTCAATAAATATGTTCTTACAACTTTCCAAATTATCTGGAATAGTACTGATTTAAAGTATTTTCTCATGGGTACTGTCAGGAACAGGTAGTAAGTACAAGTTGGTAAATGTTTCCATGAAAAATGGTGATGTCTATGGAAAGATTTAAAAAGATTTTATCCCATCATGCAATAGTTCTGCTTCTTGGATATGCTATGGAAATTTCCAGAAGTGTGAACAAAGTTATGTGTATATGAATGTTTGTCACAGTATTTTTAATAATAGCAAAAAAAGGATGGCAGTTTAAGTTTTCAATGATATTTATAGTGGATAAAAATAATTATGGTGTTTGCAAAGATAGACTATTATACAGCCATGGAAAGTAAGGTTTACCCAGAATCTTCAGTAATGTAATAAAATGCTTGTGACATAAAATGCTTTAATTGGAAAATTCGGGATGCAAAATTATATCAATATTTACAGTGTATTCCTCGATAAAAGTTATCTTTGGTTATAGACAGAAACTGAAGAGAAATATGAGTCAAGGATTAATGGAGTTTATTTCTGGATGGTGGGTCTGCAGACAGTTTGTTTCTTCTTTGACCTTCCCTTGCTCTCTAAAACGAACATGGGCTATTTTTAAGCAGGAAAAAAGCAACACACTTTATTTTTAAATAGCATGGCAACTACACAGAGGCTTATCAGTATGTGTCTGGAATTTTCTTTGGAAAGTATGGTTACAGCAAATATAGGTCAACTACTTTCCAAGATTTTTTAATTGGAAACTCTAAAAAACTTCAGTATAAATTATTTTCTGGGCAAATGTGGATGTGAAGGGAAGATGGAATGTTAAAGGAGATGTGCTGATGCTGTGACCCCCCGCCCCCCCATCACTCCTCTCTCTGGCCTTTGGGACGACGTGAGGGTGGGGTTTCTCTGTTTCTCGTTGAGGAAGAGCGCAGAGGCCTGCAGACCGCCTGGGCCAAGGGACAGAGTTCTTTCAGAGGAAACGGATTCCTCAGCTCGCCGCTGTCATGTCAGGGTGACAGCAGAAATGTAAGCGGAAATTGCTTTATCTGGGCGTGACGGCCCTTGGCGGCCATAATTAAGACAACCAGCCATATTTCAAACAGCATCCTTTATTTTCAGAGCTCCCGAGAAAGAACCCAAATACAGAAATGACAGAAAACGGCGCGGGAGAGGCTTCTCCGCCTTCATGTGCGGGGGAGTCGCTTGGGGTCTTGGTAGAGGCAGCTTCCTTCGGGGGGGCGGGGGGGGGGGAGGGCGCGACTCTGCCCTTCTCTCCGGCTCCCGGGGCCGCAGATGCCGGAGGAGGATTGCACTTTGCAGAGAGAAGCCGTAGGGCACCGAAAAAGCTTGGCATTTTCCCTAGGAAGAGAGGAGTGTGTGTGTGTGTGTGTGTGTGTGTGTGTGTGTGTGTGTGTGTGTGTGGAGGGCGCCTGGACACCGTGAAGAGCATCAGAGTGCTATAGGCCACGGTTCCAGACTCACTGTGTGTTGGAATCTCCAGGACGTTTTAAAAAATAGAGTTGGGCCGAAACCGGTTTGGCTCAGTGGTAGAGCGTCGGTCTGCGGAATGAAGGGTCCCAGGTTTGATTCCGGTCAAGGCATGTACATTGGTTGCGGGCATATCCCCGATAGGTGGTGTGCAAGAGGCAGCTGGTCGATGTTTCTCTCTCATCGACGTTTCTAGCTCTCTATCCCTCCCTCCTCCTCTCTGTAAAAAATCAATAAAATATATTTAAAAAAAAATAGAGTGGCCAGATTATTATGGATGGATGCCTGGGCTCCATCTTACAGCGATTTTAACTCAGTTGGTCCCAAAAACTCTCCGGGTGATCTTGCTGGTTAGGGAGAGCTGAGACTCCTCAGCTGGCTCCTTCTTGCCTGGCACTGGGGTCAGTCTCGGCTCAGGGATGCTTCTACCCCTGTTGGCAGCCCGCCCCCTCCTTTTTGTGCGGGAGACCCCTTGCTTGAAGCATATTAAGACTCTTCAGTAGGAGCCAGAGGGCCCTGCCCCAGGGAGCTCCCCCACCCCTGCCACGTGGGCGTTCTGTAGGCTCACTTTCCGGGAGGCCCGAGGGTCAGCCATTGGGAACCGTTTATAGATCCGGTGGGAGCTGGCGTCGTGGGGACATCTGGCCAACACGCGGGAGGGAAGCCACGGGGCCTTTGGACGGCATTTCTGGCTCCGGCCCTCCTGACTGTGCTTGTACGAAACTCCTGAAGATTCCAGAGTGGGATTTTTTTTAGAGATAGAATTTGATAAGTGCTAAAAATTCAACTCTGTTCTCTCTTAATCAGTAAAACGAAAATCTCTGGGAGAGAATAATTAATATTGCATACAAGTAAGTGGTTTATATTCCAAAAGAATGCCTTCTCTGAACTCCAGCATAGGTTAAAAAAAAACCCAACAATACCAAAATCGTCACCTGACTTTGGTGACATAGAAGTTAAAGGGGAAATACTCAGTTTCTCACATTTACAAAAACAAGGAAGAATAGTGTAAAGATGAGAAGTGCAACACTGGAGAAGGTATTTATTTTTGGTTCAGGGCCAAATCAAGTGAGATTGCTGGAACTAAGTTTCTATTTATTTATCTATTTACATGGTAGCAAAAAACACATGACATTAAATTTATCATCTTACCCATTAAAAATTAAAAAAAATATATTTTTATTGATTATTTTAGAGAGGAAGTTAGAAACATACACTGAGTGGCCAGATTATTATGATCTCTGAACGCATAATAATCTGGCCACTCAGTGTATTTATATCTCCAATGGGTACCAAAGTGTTTTAGATTTTTGCTGGAGATCAACCTCTTATTTGCACTGAACTTTCTATCAGCCAGTGCAAAGGGGAAAACTGATCAGGTGCATGATTTATAGTAGCTTTGATTTTAAATAAATGAGGCACTCAAGAGAAGTACACTGAGTTGCCAGATTATTATGTGTTCAGAGATCATAATTATTTGGCCACTCAGTGTAGATGAGAGAGGAACACTGATCTGCCCTGACCGGGAATTGAACCAGTGACCTCTTGGTTCATGGGCTGATGCTCAACCACTGAGCAACACTGGCCAGCCCATTCCTACCCATTTAAGTGTACATCTCAGTAGTGTATATTCACATTGTTGTACAATAGATCCTAGAACTTTTTCCTCTTGCAAAACTCCACACCCCTTAAACACGAATTCTCTGTCCTCCAGCCTCTGGCAACCGCCTTCTGCTCTCTGTGTCTATGATTTGGACTTTACATACTGCACCTGAGTGGAACCATACCGTGTTTGTCCTTTGTGAGTGGCTTGTTTTGAAATGAGTTCAGTTTTTAATGAACGCTTTCAGAGATGGAGTATAGACCAGCCTGAATTAATTACATGGAACTGGAAAGCCCTTGTGTTGTGTCTTCTCGCGGGCCAGTCGGCGTGCTGGCCTGGGGGCCCTGTGGTTGGAGGACTGTACATGCGGGCCACGCGCAGCAGGTGGTGGAGGCCGTGGGTCCTTCAGGTGTTTGTGGAGGGAAGGGACCAGGTGGAAATGCGGTAAAAACGCTTCTTTTAAAGAAAAACAAATCAACAAACAAAAACAGCCTGGGATTATTTTAATAATTGCGTCAAGTGGCGCCTACGCCAGATGCTTTGCCATTTGTCGCCTCCGCCACTTGACAGCCACTTGAAGCCTCTCTGGAAGGTCCCGGCCTCTCCTTGCAGAGCTGTTCTCTGTGGCCGGTGAAGAGAGCCTCATTTGTAGCTTCCTGATAAGCCCTCGTGGCAAACAGAGGCACGGGTTGCCCTCCTTGCTTTGAAACAAAAGTGCCAAGAGCTCTATGAGGCGGGCCTGGCAGTGCCATGCGGCCTGTGGTGGTGCTGGTGCGAGCAGGCTCGGGGCAGTCTCACTGCTGGTTTAGGTGACCTGCCTCGGGCCCAGCTCCAGTCAGCATACAAGGTCTCTGCCGACAGGTGGCCTCCCTGCTTCCTGCCCCGTGAGGCAATGCCCAGAGATTGCAGAAGCTTCGTCCTCAGCATGAACACAAGGAAAACATTTCCTGCCCGCCCACCACCCTGACCTGACCCGAGCAGGTGGCCCAGGGTCAGGACCCATTTCTTTTGGACGCTGGCGTGTGAAGCCATGGTGCAGAGACGCTGCCCAGGAAGGAAGCTGGGCACACCTGCAGGGCGCCCGAAACCAGCCGTCAGAGGGAAGGAGCACCGTGTGCGGAGGCTGCGGAGAGCGGACAGAGTGAGGGGGGACAGAGTGAGAGGGGAGGGCTGGAAGAGCAAAGGTCTCCAATTTTGTGCTAATTTCCCAAATGTCACGAGGGGCGCATGCACTGAGTTCATCTCAGAGGAGTTCAGAATCTCCTGCTCATGACACAACAAACACGCTGTGCTGCTCTGGCCTCTGGCTTCGCAGTGAGGCTTCGAGAAGTTCGAGGAACGAAGAACGCCGAGAATTTACGTGAGGCGCAGCAGCCAGAGCAACGCGGCTACCTTGGATCCTGATTCCAACGTGAAAATGAAAAACGACATCTGAGAGACAACTGGGGAAATGTGACTAGAAAGTGGATTCTAAAGAAAAGGAACAGAAGAGAAAGCAAAAGGTTGCGATAATTGTTAAAACTGGGTGATGGGTAAATGAGGGCTCACTATCATATTTACTCTTGTCTGTGTTTGACATTTTGCACGATAAAAATGTACTCTTACCCTCTCTACGTAATCACACAACAGCATTGAGACACTAACCCCATGAGCCAATGGCCAGCATGTCACACCTGGGAACTCTGAGCAGCATCCTGCACTCACTGGCGCAGAGCCTGGCCCGCTGCACGACCTGCCACCTGCCATCTGCGACGTGCACCTGCGCTGTGCCTTCGGAGAGCTGCCGGGCCCACGCCTGTGCAGAAGCCTGGGAAGGCCGATGCCTCTCCTCTGGGCTGGGGGTCAGCTTACTCTTCTGCAGTTCCCATAATTAAAGGTTGATGGGTGGGACGGGTTTGCACAGAGGTCTACATTTCACCAGCAGCGTGAACATTCACCATTGGTGGCCCACTTGCTTGCCTGCTCGGGCCAGTTATGTAGGACTCATAGAGCCCTGGGGGAGGAGGGCAGTCCATCTGTGCCTGGACAGGACCTCCTGGGAAGAGCGTATGTCCTCCCGCAGGGAGGTCTTCCTGTGGGTGCAGCGTCCCACCTCAGACAGAAGCCGCCTTAGCCCCTCTGCCTCTCAGCCGCTTTCCTTGTCTCCACCTCCTTCTGCGCCAGGAGAAAAACCCACTGGGTTCCCTTCTGGCCTTAGAACGTATTCTCTAAGGCTGCTGCAGAGTCTCCCTCTGTCTTTTTTCTTCCCCGGCTCTGGAAACCATGGTCCCTTTGCTTCCTTTAGAATTTTGTCTGAATTTCTGGCACCCGCAGTTGCAGGGCTCGGACCAGACAGGTCCAGCTAACCCTGAGACGGGTGGCTTACGTTCCGGAGCCTAGTGAGTTATTTCTCTGAAGGACATTTTCAGGAGGACTTTGAAAACATCCAAACTTCTAGACAAGCATATGGTATTCATATCCAAACCTGCTCCAAAGCTCCAGGGCAGGCGAGGCACAGAATCCTGTTTTGTTCTTGTTTGTAGGCTAAGGAGTCATCGCTGGATAAGCCGCAGCACTTCTGCGTCAGTAGGGATCTTAGGAATAGTATTCCAGTGCTTTAGCCAGTGCAGAAGTCTGTCCACGCCTCAGACAGAATCAAGCAATGACGTCATGAACAGTCTCATAGCTAGAGCCTCTTTTAAGGATGAGAAGGTGGTGCTTATCTGACGGTGCCTACGGTGGCACAAGTGGGTTCTGACTGAGAGCGAGGTGGCAGGTGGAGGGATCGAGTTGCCCGAACTAGATCACAGCATGAAGGGAATGTTCAATATCTTCCCGTTATTTCCGCATTCTAATGTGTCTTTACCATCACTCAGTATGCGCACTGCAGCATTCAGTTCTTTCTTATAATATTTGCTTCATTATCTCACTACATAGACAACAGCCTCTGAAGTCCTACTGTTTGTGTATATGTAAGTAATGGCTCTGTCACTTCTGGGTGAATAAATCAGAAACTTTACACAATTCCTGGCAATAGCAGCCATACAATATGCTTAAGAACTGGTGGAAACAGATAGGTTCTTAAGCATGTATTTATAAACGGTATTAAATCACTTATCTGGTCAGTTAATCCAGTGAAATAAACCACATTTTTCTTAAGTATGTTTTAGAATAGATAGAGGGCAAACATGTATACAAGTACTAAATTATTAAATAACCATTTTCCTTTTTTTTTTTTTTTTTTTTTTGCCATTGGTTAAGAAACCATTCAGCTGTTTTGAAACAGGCATTTGTCTAACTAATACATCAGAGATAGCTATTTGAATTAGAACTTGACTTCACATTTATTTTTACGTTTTTCTTTGTATTTCCGGCCTTTGTTTCTCACAAATTCCTTGATAAACCAGAAACAACCGCAGCCACCTCCTTTTCCTAAAGGTTCTGTAACAACAAAGAAACTCATACTAATCAGAGATAGAAATGTCTATAGACTGATAAGTTGTTTTCCACACACAGTTGCCTGGGTATAAGTTTAACCTTTAGGTCAAGTTTAAAGGGTTGAAATTTACCCCTATCCTTGTCTTTCTTCTCACCGGATGACAGTGAGTGTTACGGACATCAGTAAAGCCGCCTTTGTTAACCTCAGTACCACTCTCAGATGGTCACACGGTTTGTCGGTTAAAGCGCACGCGTTTATAGGACAATGGTTCCTAACCACTCACTTCCCATTGCGTAGGCAAGTGCCTCTTTCATCTGCATGTACAGATGATGAGCTATTGATGCACTTAGATTTAATCTTAAAATAATGCCAGCTCCCCCAATGACCAATGGCCAGAGAGTATGTAAAGATGCAGGAATGGAGATGAGGGAAGAGAACTAGCCTTGAAATTCAGATCCATTCAGGAGAGAAGGTACTACAAAGGGCCATCTCATCTACACATGCATGTGTGTAAGTATGTCCCTTCCTTCCTTCCTTCCTTCCTTCCTTCCTTCCTTCCTTCCTTCCTTCCTTCCTTCCTTCCTTCCTTCCTCAAATCCGTATTGAAATCCTCGCTCAGTGCTGGGTATTATGACAGAATTGCTGAAAGGAACAAGGCACACTTCTATGCATATAAGTACAACCAATGGACACAAAACTCTGGGGAGGAGAGTATGTATGGGGGGGGCAATGTTAAAATATGTACACAGAAAATAATTTTAAAAAAATTAAAAAAAAGACACACTCCTGCTCCTAAGGAGCTCACTGCTGAGAGTCTCCCTCTTTGTTTATAAGCATTTTGACTTTAGCCAACTTTCCCCCTACTTGCTGCCTTAGTTTCTTTTTCTGCTGATATCAGCTGCCAATGCAAGATGTGGAATCAAACGGTTTGGGGTTGCTGAAATAATGGCCCATTGACGGGAATATGGAGTTACATTTTCTAAACATCCTAGGTCACTTATTCCTTTTAAATTTAAAACAGATAGAAAGGCCACTTGCCAGGGCAGAAAAAGCTAGTTTTCCAGACAGTGATCATATTTGAATTGGACTTCCAAGTACATGGAGCCCAAAGGTATAACTTCCTGGAAGTTATCTGCTGATGACACGCTGTCTTTGGGACTGAGTCCAAAGCACCCTCCCGCCTCAGTCAGGCAGGTGTGATTCCTGCTCTTCAGTGGGATGTTGGGGACCAGGGCTTGGGAGCTGAGCCCCACAGGGTGGATTTGTCTGTGAAAGACTTGCTGGGTTCGGAATCCTGCCTTTGTCTCTGTGCCCGTTTTTGCACATGGATCTTCTCTTTGTGCATCTGGTCAATAGTTTATTCCCAAGAATGTGAGATCATTGTTGGCCAGGAATTTCAGCCCTTGGACTCTGCTCTTTAACTCCTGAGTGGGTGTCTGGTTCTCTGGATTTCTTGTGTCCTCAGTGCCCTGGGGTTAGCCTCTAGGCAGGCGAGGGCCGGGAGACAGGACCACGGGCAGACCAGGGGACACGAGGGAGGACTTTCTGCTTTGGTGTTAAGACTCATAAATGTGAGCTTCGTCTGTTTCATGTGCCGCCAGGGGCGCCTGCACTGGTGCTTTTTCCTTCCTCTTTCAAGCACTCTGTCCCCATGGCCCTGTCAGCCTCAGGCACCGGGAAAGGCTGTTTTCCACCAACAGTCGGAATAATCTCTGAAAGAGCTTTTGGAAGACTGAGGCCCTTTGTGGCACTTGCCAGGGCAGAGCTTTTATTTTATTTTTAATTTTCATATATTTTATTGATTTTTTACCGAGAGGAGGGGAGAGGGAGAGAGAGTTAGATACATGGATGAGAGAAACATCAATCTTCTGCTCCTGCACACTCCTTACTGGGGATGTGCCTGAAACCAAGGAATACGCCCTTGACCGGCATCAAACTTGGGAGCCTTCAGTCTGCAGGCCGACGCTCTATCCACTGAGCCAAACCGGTCAGGGCCAGGGCAGAGTTTTTAAATCCCAGGGGACACAAATCACATTGCAACTCCCAGAGCACGAGGCAGTTAGCACCCTGCGGCCATGTGATCTGGAGGCGGGGGAAGAGCTCCCTCTTAAGGGTGCGGGGCCATGTGACCTGCTCCTTAAACAGACCCCACTCGTGCATGTGCAGGAGGGAGCACCTGGTGGGGGAGCATCTCTCTCCAGCTCATTGGAGAAGCTCCTAGAGGCCTCCACTCCCTTCCTACCAACCCCCACATCACTGCTCTCAGCAAACAGGCCGCAGCAGCCTGTAGGTTCTCTGTGAGGGCTGGAGTGGGAGAAGCACGTTAGGTTATTCTCTGATTGTCCACTGCTGTGTAACAAACGCCCACAGCCTGGCGGCCTGAAACAAGAAGCATCTCCTTCTGCTCATGGATTCGGTGGGACAGGAACGTAAACACGGCACTCTAAGGACGGCTTGTCCCTGCGCCATAGTGTCTGAGGTCTCAGCTGGGAGGACTGGAATGCCCGAGGGGGCTCGAGTCACTGAAGCTGGAATCATCTGGAGGTTCCTTCGAACATGTCTGGTGCCTGTGCTGGTGCTGGGATGCCATGGGAACTGGGCTCAAAGGGGTCTCCACCAGAGTGCCTAGATGTGGCCTCCTCATGTGGCTTGGGCTTCCTCCACGCAGGGTGGCCCCACGGCAGTCAGACTTATGAGCTGGGGGCTCAGAGCTCGGAGTGAATGAGACGATAAACGAGTCCTTTTTCTGAGCCTCGAGGCCACTTTCACCATCTTCTGTTGGTCAGAGCTGTCGCAGACTCCTCGACTCCTCGGTGGAAAGAATGTCACAGCCCTGGAGGCTGTGCTTTAAAACTGCCACAGGTCCCGTTTGAGGGAGGACTTACCTCCAGGATGAGAGACAGGATGGGAACATTGGAGGGGAAAAGATAGTCCATGGCCATAGAAGGCAGAGGGAGTCTTTTTATTTTTAATTATTCTGGGGCACTAACCCTGAGTTCCGAGAGCGACCTTATCCCTTCCACTTCCGGGTAGGAGTGGCAGCAAGGGTTCCGGGGTTCCAGAGCCTCCTGGGGCGGGGCTGGCGCTGGGCGCAGGGGCACGCACTGTCCCGTGGGCAGACGCTCAGACCTCCGTCAACCTGAGAGCTGAAGGCTTTTCTTTTAAGACCTCCTCCAAGGAGCTCTTTCTGGTCCCCGGGCCTCAGTGTTCCCCTGACTTCTCTGAGCAGATACACGCTCCTCACAGCCGCTCCCTGGGAGGCGGTGAAGCAGAAGCCATGCGCTGCCGGTCAGCGGGGTTCAGTTCAGGTGCCCTCCCCCTGTCCTCAGGATTGACATTGGCTGGAGGAGACATTTAGGGAGACTTGTCCTCAAAGCCCGCACCCAGCCTGTGGCCGGGCGCAAGCGTAGAAGTGTTTGACCTTTCACCCGAAGCATGTGGGGACACTATTTCCAGGGTGGGCCCGGGGTGTGTCTTTGTGAACTGAGGTCACCCCCTGAGCGTCACTATAAGTGTGTGCACCCCCACGGCTGCCGAGGACCTGGGGGGAAGCCCGGGGGTCGTTTTATTAGCATCTTTTTCTTTAACCGAAATAACTGTTAGTCCCTAAGAGTCACCAGCTCGTTGGGCCATCTGGTCCGATCTGTCTACCGCTGGAAAAGCGCTTTGCTGCTGGAAGGCCGGGGCCAGGAATGTCCTGTGGAGCAGCCGGACTTCCAATGGAATCTTGGCTTTTGACTAAGACTCGCAGCTTGAATCTCCCCAGAGAGGCCGCTGGGCTGTTGCCGGAAAACAGCCCGTGAAGACCGCTCTGAGCTCGGCCTCCTGCCGCTCTCAGGACCGAGGCAGCCCCATCTCAGGCCCGTCTCAGGCTGGACGTTTCACAAGCAAACACCTTCCCGGTTATCCTTAACAGAGGTCGTGTGTGTTTTGAGGGGGATCCAAGATAAAAAGGGGGAGATGAAATCTGGAGGGTGATACAGCACAGAGAGGTGGAGGGGGCCGGACTGGGAGGAGATGGGGGGGGGGCACACAGCGACAAGTGCAGACAGGGCCATCTCACCGTTTATCCCGTAATGAGTGAGGTCCTCACCTCTGACCCGCCCAGGTGAAAGGAATAACTGTGCATGTGTGTTCACAGCCAACGACTCTCACAGAAAGCCTCACCGGAGCTCTGGAATAATCCACCCTGGCCTCACTGCTCCGGCTCTGCCTCTAGCGTGGCAGCGCACGGGAGTTAGACCCGAGGGCCTTGGCGAGGCCAGCTTCCTCCGATACAGCCGCCCAGCTGCACAGCATGCCGTCCTGTGGGACAAGCAGTCGGCATCAGAAAAGATCCTGAAACCCCGGCGGCTCTGAGGTCTCATTTTCCTTCCACAACGTGGCACCCTCATCCCTGGGCCCTGGATCCAGCTTATGTAGTGATTGCATTTTGGGCTGCAGCTCAGAGACCACCCCGGGCACCTCCGCAGGTGAGGAAGGTGTGACTTGGCACCCACAAACCTCCGGGTGCAGCGCTTTCTCACACACACACACACACACACACACACACAGCACACTGGCCTGGGCGCTGGTTTACACACACACACACACACACACACACACACACACACAGCACACTGGCCTGGGCGCTGGTTTACACACACACATCCACACACACACACACACACCACACTGGCCTGGGCGCTGGTTTACACACACACACACAGCACACTGGCCTGGGCGCTGGTTTACACACACACATCCACACACACACACACACACCACACTGGCCTGGGCGCTGGTTTACATACACACACACAGCACACTGGCCTGGGTGCTGGTTTACACACACACACACACACACACACACACAGCACACTGGCCTGGACGCTGGTTTACACACACACACACACACACACACACAGCACACTGGCCTGGGCGCTGGTTTACACACACACACACACACACACACACAGCACACTGGCCTGGGCGCTGGTTTACACACACACACACACACACACACACACAGCACATTGGCCTGGGCGCTGGTTTACACACACACACACACACACACACAGCACACTGGCCTGGGCGCTGGTTTACACACACACACACACACACACACACACACAGCACACTGGCCTGGACGCTGGTTTACACACACACACACACACACACACACACACACAGCACACTGGCCTGGGCGCTGGTTTACACACACACACACACACACACACACACACACACAGCACACTGGCTTGGGCTCTGGTTTACACACACACACACACACACACACACACAGCACACTGGCCTGGGCGCTGGTTTACACACACACACACACACACACACAGCACACTGGCCTGGGCGCTGGTTTACACACACACACACACACACACACACACACACACACACAGGTGACCCGGCAAGGTAAGACTGTGATGCATGGCGAACTCCCAGGCTGTGAGCTCCCCAGAGCAGGCCTGTTTCCGTGTTTCTGGGGAGCTCTGTGCCTGGCCGAGGGCGGACCCCAGGAGTGGGTGGGGCAAGCAGAGCAACCTTGGGGAGAATCTCGGGGTCACCCTGCGAAGTCGAAAAAAGCAGCTGGTTTCCATGGACAAACAAGTTTGTCCCAGTGGTAGAACAGGTCACGTGCGGGGAGCCCCGTGGCCAGCCGTGGAGCCTGAGGCTGCGGAGGCCGGCTCCCGGAGGACTTGGACCAGTGACGGAGCGGACGGGGCAGTGCGAAGCCCTCCGCACGGAGCCGTGCCGGCGTGAGGGTCTCAGTGCCGTCACCGGGGCCGGAGTTCGTGCACAGAGAGGCCTGGGCCTTTGTAACCTCTGTGACCCGCCTGGCTCCTGGCCCTGACACCCGGCAGCGGGGCTCCTCCTGGGGGTCTGTGTTTGGGTTCTGGCAGCTGCGCTGATGAGCGGAACGCACCTCCGGCCCCTGCTGCTGGCTGCTCCTCTCTGTTTCGGGCTGTTTCCAACCTGAGAGGTGGAGAGGATGTTCCTTTCTGTTAAAAATCACATTAAAAATTATGAATTTAATAACTTCCCAGCTTAAAGTTTTATTTTCTAAGGCCTCTGAGTAGCCCAATCTGACAGAATGCCTAGAAAAATAAGTCTTAAGAGGCCCAGATTAATTGGCAGCCCCCGTGCTTCCTGCGCTCACAAGTTCTCATTGTTCTCCGAGGGGCTGGCCATGACTCAGTTCCTCTGGACATAGTCCTCCCGCTCTTTGGAGACAGTGATCTCTGGGAAGGCAGGGCCAGGGCTGACTCACTGTGTCTTCTCATCCAGCTCGGCGCTGGGCCCCCGAGGACACCAGCTTATTAAATAACTGAGGGTGGTGTCACCTTCAGCTCGGTGCCCCTGGCGTGGGTGCTGGCTGCCTTTGCGAGAAGCTGGTGACATCCGAGAGGCACTGGCAACCGCCCCGGGGGGCCTGGCATTGTACCGAGTGCACGGGTTTGGATTCTGTGGAAGATTGTTCCAAAGATGGCCACCAAACTCCACCAGAATGTGCCTGTCCCTCCTCCCACCCCAAGGTGCGGTCCATTGCCCTCTCCTTGAGTCTGAGATGCCCTTTGACCTGCTCTGACCCCCAGAAGAAGGAGGGATGTTACTTTATGCCCAGAGTAGGCTTTAGTCCACTTGTGGGTCCGTTTCACTCTCTTGGCGTCCTGAGCTGCCACAGAGGAATCTCCTGTCCTGCAGGGAAACCGGTGAGGAAGGAGAGGCCCTGCAAAATGGGGCTCCCCGGAGAAGAGCGGCCTCGCAGGACGAGAAGCTGCGAGGGCCCTCTGCTGTGGGCAGATGCGTGAGTGAGGCCATCTTGGATCTTCTACACAAAACTGCAGCCGCCTGAGGAGCCAGACCACACTCCGTGGGTCAGACAAGCATCCCGATGAGCCTGTTGGCCAACGGAGCTCTGGGCAAATAAAATGGCTTTCACTTTCAGCCACCAAGTTCTGGGCTAATTTGTTACACAGCAGTAGGTAACAGATATACACTGATGTAGGGTAGTTCCCCCTCCCATGCAATTTTTCACATGTTAACTGTGTGACTGTGAGCAAATTTTTCTTAGCTTCCCCCTTTATATGTAAATAAAATAAAATAAAATAAAATAAAATAAAATAAACCTACTTCCTAAAATGAGTAGTAAACATGTTCTGGGGGACCTTGTCAGCCATGCCCCCTAATTTGGAGTCGCCCACAAGCTAAATGCAGGGTTAGTCCTAGGTGGCCATGAATGAACCACATAGGGTTAGCACCAAAAACCATAGCAAATTGGACCACACACAGGCACCGGACCCCAATGGGCAAATCCATAGGCCAGGGGAGCCTGTTCCATTTTCTCTTGAGATTAGAAACTAAGCCCAGAAATCGAAGGCAGAGAGTTGAGTCCTGGAGCTTCCAGGTCATGGAAAGTCGAAGCCAGGATCAGAGTCACAAGGCGCCAAAGTTACACACGAGCTGAGAGGGAGTTGGAGTTCTGAGAGGCCAGGGCGGCCCGCCCACAGGGCAGGTGTGCGGACGGAAGTCCAGAGCAGAGGCTTCCGCCGACCCTCCTCTCCCTCGTGGTACAGCTCACTCTCCTGTCTGTATGCTCTGACCTCCCCTAGGCCTCTTGCCTCCGGCGTGTGTAGGCAGCCGCTACTTCCCACCAGGTCGTCCCTGACCATATTTGAAAATGGATGTAAACACTACACACACAGTGGCTGCTACGTGGTGATTATTAACAATATTCAAATCTCTGGTGTAGAACAGTGTTTCTCTTTTTCTTTATAGGTCCTGGAGGCAGGGACTCTTTACCTACTTTTCTATCAAAATCTGTCTCCTGTCTTCTCATTAGGTCTGATGGCATCATCTCCTGCCCTGAGTCCCAGGGAGGATGCAGCCTCTTTCTAAACTTCACACAGAAGCACCAGGGTTTCTCCTCTGAGGCCACAGATCTGCTGAGCTGGGGGGAGTGGTGGCCGCCCCTGAAGAAGGGGGAAGGAGGTCCGGGCATGAGCAGCTCTGGTTTCTGGGTGCTTCCTGTGAACGGACTCACACAGAAGAGAACTTTTCCAGAGTTGCAGGCTCCAACTGGATGCTTTACAGGTTGGCTCCAGAGCAAGAATTTTCAATCTCTGGAAAAGAAGGACTCAGTCCTTTGATAATATTTTCCTAAGAGCAATAAATTCTGTGTCCTCGTTTGTATAGGACTTTCTCTTCTAGCCTGAAGCAACAGCGAATCTTTACACTAACTAGCAATGTGACCTTGGGCAAGTCATGTAACCTCTTATTAGCCTTATTAGCTTTCTTGCCTGAATAACCAAGTTGGCAGTAGGCTGTTCTCGTGGAGTTGTTGGAGATTCTAGATTGCTAGTGGCGGGCCCGGTGCTTGGCAGGTGCTTGGTGACCCGCTGCTTCCGATTCTCCCTGGACCTCCGGGTGGTCTGCTTCTCTTGTCCTTGCTCTATTTTCTGGACCCAACTTTCATATGTGTCCTGGACTAACTTGACTCTTATCAACTTCAACATTGAACTCTGCTTTCCTGTTGCCCTGGGTTCTGTGACCTGCCTTTGAGTCACTGCCCCGCAGGCTCCTTCCCTGTATGATCTCAGTGCGGCCCTCCCATTCAGTTCATCGTGGCTTTGAAGTTGAGACCCAGACGCCCCTCAGCAGGCACCATCCTTCGGCCTCTCCCTGGGGAGGGAATTGGCTATGCAGAGTCATTCATTTCTTGCCAAGATCTTCTTTTCATGTGGCTCAGGCCAGGGTTAAGGGGAAAAAGTAAATGTTTTAGAAAAGGGCCCTTCTCTACATTCTGTGTTAGCTCTTTCCTTAAATCAAGGGAGATGTTTGCTAAGAAGACCTTAGACACAACATGGAGGACAGCGTATCCTACCTCCAAGCCCCGACCCCTCCAAGGACCTCTCCGTGGTACTTCTGCCCAATCTGCTTACACCAGCCCCTCTAACATTGGGCAGCAAGCAGGAGAGCCTTGGGCCAGCTCTCAGGCCTGTGAGTTTCTTTATCCTTTGCAGGTAGGGCACAGGCCCTGTTGGCAAAAGCTGGTTCAAATGCTGCTCACAAGCAAATAAATCACACATTCAAAAATAAGCATATCCAGCAAGAAATTAAAAATGGGGAATAGGTTTTTATGATACAAAAAAATTCTACATAACATTAAAATAATAGGCCAATTTAGTCAATATGGTCTAAAAAAATGGGAATCAAGCTAGCCTGCTTTGGAATTCGTACAGACCAAACAACGGATGGTTGTTTGAACACTGAACTTTTGAGCTGGTTCCTTTGTCTTGTTGTTGGCGCAACTCGCATCTGAGGGAAGAAGGCTGCTCAGAAATCTCAGAGTCTCCGCCAAACAGTAGAGCACATTCCTCAGATGGTTGAGCACCGTCTGTGGAAAACGACGGTGGGTGTCAGGGCGGAGGCTGGGGTGACTGAGCCGAGCATCCTTCACGCTCAGCCCCCGGCACAGTGCTGCCCCTGGTGCATCCTGCCCCTCCCAGGCCTGGCTGCTTTACGGGAGAAACAGATTCACAATCTGTAGCCATCACAGGTGATTGTCTGAAGTTGGCCTTCCCCGGGGGCGGGAGGGTGGAGGGCTTTTTATTTTAATAAGCTCTGCATTTATGTAGAAAGAGAAGACAGTTTGTTCACAGCAGGAATGCTCTAATCAAGCTCCCAGTCTATGAGGGTGGAAGGAAAGGAAGTCTTTATAACAGCAGCCGTGCTTGCACAGAATAAGTAGATTTTTATCACTTGATAGGAATTTATAATAATAAATCTCCTATTTCTTTTGGTAGCCATTTCTCGCAATTGGAAAACAGCACAATGCCTGACTCTACCTACAAGAGGGTCAATGTCACTATGGCGGAAGCATGAAAATACTGAGTTGCTGGTGGTTTTTTTTTTTTAAAGAAATAAAGCTTAGCCCTAGCTGGTTTGTCTCAGTGGATAGAGCATCGGCCTGCAAACGGAAATGTTCCAGGTTCAATTCTGGTCAAGGGCACATGCCCGGGTTGTGGGCTCGATCCCCAGTTGGGGGACTTGCAGGAGGCAGCTGATCCATGATTCTCATCATGGATGTTTCTATCTCTCTCTCCCACTTCCATCCTCTCTGAAATCAATTTTATATATATATTTATTTATTTTTAAACCACACAAATTTATATAAAAAAAGAAAGCTTTTTTCCCCCTACACATTTTGCCTGTATTTGCTAAATTCCTACTTGAATTTAAGAATATTATAACAGGATGAGGATAGAAAAGAACTTTTGTAATCTCAAACATGCTTAATGATAAAATTCTCAGAAATATTTGTAATTAGCTCCTTGTTTTTCAACATTGAAATTTTGTCCATGTTCCTAAAAATAGTTCATTCACTATTGCCTTTGTTTATGCCATTAATGTGTTTATAAACAGCACACAGAAAATTTAGCCTAATATATCAGATTTCTTTTCAACTGGTAAATCCAAGTTAATGGGGTGTAACTTAATAATGTCTTCTTTTTAAAATTAAACTTTTGTGTTTAGATTTGTCTAAAAATGTAAAACATTAAATCATATGATAAAGTAATTATGGAAATATATATTAAACAATTAAGCTAGGAGGTAACAGTGACCTCCTTCCTTCCTCACCTGTCCTTTAGCGCCCATATCACTCAGAAGTGAGGGGTCTTCTTCTCTCATCCCTGTCCACATCCCTCTTCTCCATCAGTAACCCCAGGTTTTTTTTTTTTGAGGACTTTCAACTTGGGGTAGCTTAGGACTGGCTTTTGAGTGAATTAAGCCCATTAGTATATGTGGCAGATATTATTTGCCACATACACTGATGGCTGTTTTTCTAGATGTTATTCTAAAATCTTCTAGAACCTTGTCACTCTTCATCAAGAGATAGAGGCTATGTACTTGCCTTTTGAATCTGGGTGGTTTTTTTGTATCTGTGTCAATCAACAGCATAGGGCAGTGGTCAGCAAACTCATTAGTCAACAGTGGCAAACCGTGGCTCGTGAGCTACATGTGGCTTGTGAGCCGAGGTTTGCTGACCATTGGCATAGGGCAAAGTGAAACTGTGATTTCTGAACATCGGCTAAAAAATTGAAAACACTTTTGACTTGTTCTCCTGGGGTGCTACCCTATAAGCAGTCTGACAGCCCTCAGACCTCCATGCTGTGGGGAGGTCCAAACTGGCCCAACTGGAAAGATCATGTGAAGAAGCTCCAAGACTGCAGGAGAGAGGGGTGCCAGCCAGCTTCCAGTACCCACTGGATCCATCCACGCAAAAAGTTTGGGAACTGCAAATCACCGTATAGATAAAACAACTTAATTCCTTTATTTTAACTCCTTAATCCCCCAATTTTTCCCGTTTTACTCCTGATCCACGACCAGCCAGACATTGGAAACCCTGAATGCCAGGGAGCTCACCACCCTCTGGAGCACCTGTTCCATTCCCAAGCGGCTTTCATTGTTGAGCCCAAATCTGTCTTTCCGCAATAGTTGTCCTAAGGCAAACTAAAATGTCTAACAATTCTCTATGGAAGAAGAGTGTCTAAGTCTCAGCAAGGCTCGTAAGAAAGAATTTTTTGATATTCAAACTGCCAAGGTGGAGAAATGTGAGCTGGATGCTGTAATAATCAGCTAGATTGACAACTAGTTGATCACTTTCTAGCTGAAGAGCTTTGATTCACCGATCAACCTAAATCAGCCTCAGATCGGAGCTGCTTTCCTTGGCCTCCTGGTCCTGGTCAGTATGGAAACCGGTGGCCTGGTCAGGTCATTGAGGTTATGCTGTGAGTGACATGAAGCTGAGAGGGGCAACTGTTACATTAAATAAGAACTCAGGATTCTCAAATATGCTAATATGCTAAAGAACTACGGACTCCAAGATTTAAAAGAGAAGCACTTAACGTTCTGCCCTCCAGTCTCCTCAGAATCACTGTATGAGAGAAATGAAAAATGACTGCATTTGGCCTCTCATTGGTTGAGCATCAACCTATGAACCAGGAGGTCACGGTTCAATTCCTGGTCAGGGTACATGCCCAGGTTGTGAGATTGATCCCCGGTGGGGGATGTGCAGGAGGCAGCCGATCAGTGATTCTCTCTCATCACTGATGTTTCTAATTCTCTCTCCCTCATCTTTCCTTTCTGAAATCAATTAAAGTATATTTTTAAAAAATGACTGAGTTCGGAGTAACGCATATGGATGTAGACATATACTTGTCAAAAGGACTTGATGTAAGACAAAGGGGTTGTGCAGCTATCAAAAAAGTTCCTGTCGATAGCTTACAAAGAGATCACAGAGATGACCAACGGAGTTTAGATTTCCATTGCTTGTTATTGACTAGAGATGAACATGTTTCAACTTGTGTGGTTGTTTTAAATACTGTTCCGCCTCATTTCATGTATTAATATCAGGTGCAGCTAAGCTGCCTGAAGCAAAGAAGGTGCTCATTCTTCCCAGCCCCCCACCTTCAGCCTAATGAATGCCCTACTCCCGGGTTACCTTCTCACCAACGCGAGTGTGCCCCGTCCCCTGGGCAAGAACCTCGGGTAAGAGGAGGCCGTGGCCCGCGGCTGGATGCAGTGGCCATGGCCCATGGGCTGAGGCCGTTTCTGACGATAATGCATGGTGTGGGCAGAGGTTTCCGGACCTGAGGCAGAGAATCCAAGACGGTCTCTGTGAAGGGAGCCTGCAAAAACATCCTTTGTCCAGCAGCGGAGGGCGCTCTGGCATGGGCTTGGGTGGGAGCGTGTTCCTTGTGTGTATATCGTGTTCCTTGTGTGTGTAACGTGTTCCTCTCTGTGTGTAACATGTTCCTCTGCGTGTATAACCTGCAGAAGTATCCTCGGCCTCTTGGGTGGGTCCGGCCCGCCTGTGGCAACACTGGCTCCGCTTGGAATAAAACCCACATGGAGAACGTACAGAGGAAACTATTCGAGAGGGAACTGGGTGTGTTTCAGACGTTAAGTCTGCAGAGAAAAATCTGTAGCTTTTTTTTTTTTTTTTTTTTAAAGAAAAACAAGCTCCTGGAAATGAACTTTGAGAGAGATCATTTGTGCAGGGAGTCTTCCCAGAAGGGAAAAAGAAACAGTTTAAAAGCAATTCAAGTTTTAATAGGTTTCCCCTCCCCCCAATACCAGGAACAAGAACGCGGCCGTTGGAAAACCAGCAGTTCACTGAGCCCAGATAGAGGCCGTGGGTGTGCTGAGCAGAAGCCGAAAGACATTGTTCTCTTGCTGATAAATGACTCGCTTCTCTGTTTAATAACTGCTCTCGTGACTGAGGAAATGACACTATTAACAACAGTGACCACTGTGCTGTTTGCAGTCCTGCTCACGACTCTCTTTTTCCTTCCACTTTCTCCATTACGTAGACACACCTTCTAAGTGGAGAAGTGGAGAAAAAATAAAACTGAAAAGGCAAAGCAGGACGGTGAGCTCCAGGAACATTCCAGAACCTCACTGCCTTTGCTGTTCTCTGCACGCTGGCCACCGCAGAGTGACTCTCCCGCCGAAAGCAGCGGCCCAGAGGCTGCGCACAGACTGGCCGGTGAGAATCCGTGTTACGCTCACAGACGCAGGACCTGGGTGAGTGTGAGTCCTTCGGGTGATGTTTTCTCAGTTCCCAATGAAGGCTGAAGTGGCCTTGTCTTCACAGATGGCGATGGCGTGAGAGTCCACTGGACTCCTAAACTCAGAATTCCAACCTTATTTCCATTCTCGCCCCGGGTCTCACCCAGGAGAATATTTTAGATCTATTTCTTCTAACTGTTCCCCACATGGAGGTTGGATCCCACAGTCATGCTGGGAACGGAAAGAGAGTGCAGGTGTGTGTATACACCTGGTGCCGCTGCTCCACCCGCCATCCCCCCAAATCCCTCGTGTTCGGGACCCACTGAGGCAGGAGAGAAGGCTCTTTACCACAAAGTCACACACGCCAAGCAGAGCTCTGAGGATCGCCAGTCCAGGGCTGGTCGTGGGACAAACGAGGGAATCGGAGCATGTGGTCTTCAGTGGACAGCAAATGCCCCAGGTGCCAATCGAATGGCCTGTGGCCAGAACCGTGCCTGCTGCAGTTGTGGGCCCGGCGGCCCCTGGGTCCTGCCGGCATGGTGGGCTGCACTGTGTTCTCCTCTCCATCCACCTTTGGTTGTGGAGCAATCACACCCGGCTCGTGTCCCCATCTGCCTCAGGATCCACGTGTGGGAGGCCGGGCTCTCCCTGGGGCCAGGTCTTCAGGGGTCCTCCTCTCCAGCTCCATTTCCTCTGTGTCCTGGCGCTATCTCCTCGCTACCATTCCAAGCAGCCGAGTTCCCTGTGGTCCGAAGGCCAAGCCTGCAGGATTGGAATAGTGATGATGACATGAATGCCAAAACCCTGTGCTGGGAACCACGCACGCCAGCACATCTGTTTGGACAGAGGGACAGAAGTAACCAGTTATCCTGACATGTGTCACAACATTTTAAAAGTAAAAGTTGCCAATCAACTTGGGTAAAACCAATTGAAGAGGTGTGTGTGTGTGTGTGTGTGTGATGTGTGTGTGATTGTGTGTGTGTGTGTGTGTGTGTGATGTGTGTGTGTGTGTGATTGTGTGTGTGTGTGTGTGTGTGTGTGTGTAAAGTCACAAATTCAAAATACACTCACTCTCACCCAAGGCTGTGCTGACATCGCTGCCTCTGGGAGCATCCGGGAGACCCCACATCAGCCTCCGAGGGGAGGGCCTCATTGAAAGGCAATTTCCTGGGGTCCCCCTCCTACACCAGACTCTCTGAAGTGGGGCCAGAAATCAAGTTTAACGGACACCCTGAGGAAGTCCTTTGGCAAACGCAAGTTTAGAACCATTGACTCTGAAATGCTCAGATAGTTTGGTCAGTTCAGTGACAGCATCAGATCAGACTCCTGCCACGTCACAGAGAGAACAGTACCTTTGTTTATCCTATAAATACGTCAGAGCACGCATATCCTCGTGCACCTTTGGCGAGCATGTTGTATCTGTATGTGCTTCAAGTGTTGAGGCAGATGACAGACAACGTAGTCGAGCTAGTGACAGCTGTTCTCATCTCCGGGGAGGAGTCCCCACAGGAGCAGTCTTCCCAGGAGTCCACACCCTCCATAATTCAGGTCACCAAGAAAGATTTGACTCACCTAGGCACTGGGGGGCCAGCGCTCTCCTCCCAGAGCGGCGACAGACAAGATTAGCCTTAGGGGGGTGGGGGCGGGCAGGTCCAACCCGCAGCTCTTGTCCTGCAGCTGACACCCCCGGGAGAGTCCAGCCGTAACTAACCTCACTTTCAACTGAAAGCAGCAGGGCTCACGGTGATGGTCAAACACAGCCTACCACGCCTTCCCAGTGCATCGCAAACGATTGCCATGTTTGCAAGTAGCTCAGCAAGAGGAGAGGGGGGCTGAGTTCTGAACCTGCTGTGAGGCCAGTGTGGCTGAGCAGCCGTGTGAGGTGTAAGACAAGGAGCAGAAACCAATACGGACTACTCCAGTGAAAGGGGAAACTTACTACCAATATGTACACAAGCCGTGCTGGGCTGCCCACAGGGCACACACGAGGGTGCTCTGTTACCAGTGGGAGCACTCCATGTCCCGGCCTGCTGCTGGGGGAAGTGGGCTTCTTGCGATGTCATGAGGAGAAGAATTTTCTGAGACTCGCATGGGAGAAGGAGGTATTGTGAAAAGCTTTGTTTCTGTGGAATCTGAGTTCCCAAGGCCCCATTTCTCTGCGCCCGGCCCAGGAGAAAGTCCCGGTTGCTTTTAGCACAGCGAGAAGTAAAGCTCTGTCCATGTGCTCACAGCCCAACCCCATCAGCTGCTCAGCCTGTGCTCCCAGCTGCAGTCCGTGGCCACATACATGGCTGCGGAGGGAACACGGGTGAGAGCAATCATACTGTTGATATTTGGCTCTGTTGACTAATGAATTTGCCGACCACTGTCCTAGTTCATAGGTGGATGCTCAACCACTGAGCCACGCCGGCTGGGCATATGCGCCACATTTAAAACGCCTGCTGCCTCAGTTTCTTCATCTGCCAGAATAGCACCCACCTCACAGGGTTTCTGTGAGGAGTGAGGAGCCCCTGAGCACAGCCTGGGCACAGGAAGTGCTCCAGAAGTGTCAGCCAGAGTTGTTATGAAAACTCTTAGGAGCCCCTGTCACCATCTGGATCAAGGAGGGAGGCAGTTCCAGGAAAAGGGGTGTTAATGGCTCACGCGCTGGGCAGCTGGCCAAGGACAGCAACTACAAAGGGCCAAGGCCTGGGCCGCACTGCCAAGCACGGGGACGTGGAGCTCCCACGAGGGGTCTGCAGGCCGTGGTCGGGAAGAGGAGTGGACGGTGCGGGGTGTTACCGAGGAAGGTGTGTGGACGGAGAGAGCGCCGCCCACTCACAGGCCGCTGAGCTGTCTAGGGAGCAGGCGTGATGGGAAGGTCGGGAGAAGGGCCTGCCATCCTGGCTGCCGGCCGGGAGATGAGACTGTGTGAGCGGGCCGGACAGGCGGAGACATTTACATCAAAAACGAACTTGAGTCAGAGAGCTGACATCTCCTGCTGGTCTTCTTTTGAGAACGTGACTCATGGGCCAGAGGCAACCCTGGCAACTGGCAGCTACGTCACTGCGACCTGGTGCGGACCTCCGTCCTCGGCCAGAGCGCTCCCCTTGCTGGCGCCCAGAGAAGGCGGAGCGTCCCTGTCGTGGACGTGGAGGAAGTCCGGACTGCTGGGCTTGGCTCGGGCGACGAGAGCAGAAAGGAAACGCTCAGGCTTATTCTAAGCACTTTCAGTGCATTATCTCATTAACGTTTAAATCCAGGGACAGATAAGGGAAGTAAACGCAGAGAGGTAGCTTAGTTTGCGAAGGTCATTCAGCAAGTGGGACAGGGGGTGTGGCTGGCAGATGATGCCAACGCCTTGTCCTGACTTCATGGCCGACTTTTGGGTGTTGGGTGGGCCCCGAGAATGCTGACTTTCCCACCTCCTGCCCAAGTCTGTCTGCTTTTATGCCCGGGAGCCTCCCTCCGGACCTGCTCAGCCGACATGCCGGCCATTTCAGCCGATGGGACAGTGAGTGGAGGACCCATCACCTGGGGCTGCCGCCAGGCTGGATTACATGCTTGGGCGGGACCACAGGGGCTAATCACCCCCACTCCTAGAGGCCAGTGACAGGCTCTTCAACACGATACCACCCAGGCCTGGCTCCGGGCTCAGGCTCAGGGTGAGGCCACCATGTTTGCCAGGATTGACATCCTCTCTGTTCTCTGTTCATCAGTAACTCACCACACCAGCCCACACGCCAATGGAGGGGGTCACCCAGGGTGTAGTATCATGGGAAGTGAGGATCGCTGGGCCACCTTGGGGCCTGCCTACTCCAACACATTTGCTCAAAACACTTCTGTGAGCGCACATTGGTTTCCGACAGAGTCCAATGAGGGCTACAAGGCCGGAGATGGGAACACTGTTCCAGCCTTTCCACATGCACTGCCCTTCCCTGCTGGTGCACCGGCCTCAGGGATGCTCCCGTGGCCTCAGCGCCGGGCAGCCATCAAAGCGTCAGCCAAGCAAATGCATTTTTCCCCCTCCTTTGGTTTAGTGGCCATTTATATGATTGCTTTAACTTTGCTTAATGATTGCAACTTTTTTCTCTTATAAGATTTAAATGTAATGCATTTTAATATCCTAAGAAATGTATGAAATTTTATATGTAACAACTTTCACACTAAAGCTTGCTAAAGAGCCACATTTAGAGAAAATGTATGTGTTGTTCATTGCAGCATTATTCACAGTCGCCAAGCTATGGAGGCACCCCAAGTGCCCATCAGCAAACAAGCGGATGAAAAATGCTGTGGATATAAAAACACATATACAATGGAATATTACTCAGCCACAAAAAGAATGGCTGGACCTGAGGGTATTATTCTAAGTGAAACAAGCCAATCAGGATAAAGATAGGCACCATATGATTCTATTTATATATGGAATATAAACAAACAAAACAGAAACAGACTCCTAGATTCAGAGGACAGACTGATGGTTGCTAGAGGGGCAGGGGTTGGTGGCTGGGTAAAAAAGGTAAAGAAATTAAGAAGTATAGATCGGTAGTTACAAAATAGTCATGGCGATGTAAAGTACAATGTAGGGAATTCTACATAATAAAGAGGTAATATGCAAATTGACCCTCAAGCCCTCACACCATCACAAGATGGTTGCCCCCATGTTCTCACAAGATGGCCGCCCCCATAGTTAATAATACTGTAATAACTAAGTATGGTGGCAGGTGGGTACTGGAAATATCCCAGTACAAAGAGTATATGATTGTCTAACCACAATGCTGTACATCTGAAACTAATACAAAATAACATTGAATGCAAACTGTAATTAAAAAATATTTTTTAAAAATAAAAAAGAAAATGTCTCTGTTTCTATGTACAGCATCAGCATTGAAACGGTAATTATGTTCTCAGTGTCTAAGACACTTGACCCAGAGGATTAACTTACGTCTCTGTCCTTT
Organism: Pipistrellus hanaki; assembly: GCF_964339955.1. Taxonomy (NCBI): domain Eukaryota; kingdom Metazoa; phylum Chordata; class Mammalia; order Chiroptera; family Vespertilionidae; genus Pipistrellus; species Pipistrellus hanaki. The sequence goes on along the minus strand of NC_140509.1, from coordinate 85,541,640 downwards.
CTAACTTTTTTCAGTTACAAAATGAACAGCATCCCAGGAGGCCAGTGTCTCATTCCAGGGCCCCCGCGGGTCCCTCCTGCCGCAGATGAGAAAGCAGGGCCCTCGGCGGGCAGAGAACAGAGTGAAGTGAGTAGGAGTGGAATGGTCTCTCCTTCTGTTGTGGGAATGCACTGTTGCCCAGGCAGCAAGACCCGGACGGGGAGAGCGATGACAGCGAGGCAGGGGCGAAGGGACAGCCCTTGCCCCGGTGTCTGCAGCCCCTGAAGCAGCACACGGAGGCTCAAGGGCAATGTCCAGGGCCATCGCTCCCTCTCTCAGAGCTCCTCTGGAGCTTGCAGTGCTTCTCCAGCCTCGATGAGCCCTTAAAACAGTGGCTTGTGGCTTCGGCCATTCCTTCCATCCCCAGCTCCCAAAACCTCAGCGCCAGCATCTCAGGGAATGTCTACTTTGGCGAAGCAGAGCATTACAAATCTTTCCCTAATCTCCCCTGGCTCCTGCCTCTTTCCCTTGTGCTCTGTTTGTTCCAGCACTCAGAAAACTGCTGGTCCCTTTATCAAACATCACAGTTTATAATTTCCCAAGTCTTCACTTTGGAGCAATTGGATGCCCCTGTTTGTGAAACAGGAAAGCATAATCAAGCATAATCACATGCTCTCTGTGCTGGGGTCCCTGGAGGGTTTGTGGTTGTTTTTTTAGCTATTGGAATGGAATTCTGAAATCTATTTTTCCTGACCTAGAGCAAAACTGGGCCCCCCTTCCATACTCCAACCCTGCCCAGTTCAGTCTGGGACTAACATGGGTTAAGTCCAACACAATGGGGGCAATAGAGCTTGACAGTGAACGGGTAGGGGACTCTGGACTCAGAGATGAGCCAAGCATCACCTCCACGGCCACGCCCTGGCTGCAGCCACCCTGTGAACCAGGTGGCTTCCGGGGCTTGGTGTGAGCCCCTTCCCAGGAGTGAAGCGGTGAGCCCTTGGCTTCGGAGTTCCAAGGATGGGAGCTTACATTCTGCTCGGCCCCTTGTGACTCACTCGGGATGCGTGTCCTCCATCCGTGACGGAGGGAGCACTGGAGTCCACGGCCAGGAGTTGTGAGAGCTGAAGGAGGAAATGCAGTGCTAAGAATAGCACCAGGAGGGGGCAGTGATTACCCCCGGTGTGGGGGCTTCCTGGGCCTCCCATCAGGCTTTGCTTCCCTACACATGGACCTCATTTTGTGCTTCTCTATCTTCCCTGGGCCGTATCAGGATGCTCATTCTCTTAGTGTCCAGCTTAGCGTACAGATAATAATGATGATGATGATGATGATAATAATAACGATAAGGAGACAAAGTTAATCAAAACCAAAGGTGTGATTAACAAGAAGCTGGACACAACGATGTCTCCCCAAGGACATGTCATGCCTCAAAGTATGCGTTTAATGAAAGCATTGGGTTCCCTCAGAGGAAATTCGAGCAGTGAGGGAAGGACAGGGCGGGGACTCTCATGTCTTCTCTGCAGGTACCGGCTCTTCACTGAGGGCAGCTTGCCGCTCCGGGCTGTTTGTGGGAACGGGTCCGTAGGGCTCTGGTAATCAGGTGAGAGGGCTTGACGACGAGGAGGTGCTCCTGAGGTTCTTTGTTAACCGGAACCGCTGGCACAAATGACAGGCGTGCTGCAGATTGCGAGCAGAGTACAGGTGTGTGCAATTTACTTGAAAATGTATCAAAAAGTGAGGTGGATTGATAAATGGATAAAGGGTCAATAGCTCGATATATCTTGATACAACAAGTACATTTAATGGTAGAATCTTGAAGGCGAGTCCACATGTGTTCAACATAAAATTCTGTCAACTTGGCCATGTTTGAAAATTTTCATAGTAAAAAGAAAAATGGGACAATTCCACAAAAAACAGTGTGACAGTCTTTCCCTAAAAGAATGACCAAGAGAGGTATTCAGGAAGAAAGTGAGCACAGCAGGAAAAATGATAATTGAAGAATAGTCTAGAATTTGGGAGGAGAATGATTGGAGTTAATGTGTTTTAGGTCCTGATTATTATTGAGAGAGAGTTAAGATATTAACTTTAAACTTGATCAATACTTCTGATCTGACAGGAAGTTGCTGTAGGGATTAAGTATCATAGAAAAAAAAAAACACAGTTTGTCACATGGCATTCTTTTGCCATATAAACAGGGGTTGGTAAAAGTAGGTTTAGAGTTGTAATACAATTAAATAATACAATCATTAATAAATAATAATATAAGAATAAACTGTTTCGAGTACCCACAACCGTAAACTTTCTTTGTCCACCCCTGGATAGCAAAGTAGGAATGGGAGGGACTTCCCTAATGATTGATAGATGGTGTTTAGCACAATGAGAGCCAATGTCAGTCACAATGGTGAAATGTTAAAGGACTTAATTTTAAATTCAGGAACAAGGAGATACCACAATAACTATTTCTTTTTAAAAAAAATTATTTTATTGAATTTTTACAGAGAGGAAGGGAGAGGGATAGGGAGTTAGAAACCTCAGGAGATAGAAACATTGATCAGCTCCCTCCTGCACACCCCCTACTGGGGATGTGCCCGCAACCAAGTACATGACCAAAATTGAACCTGGGACCTTTCAGTCCACAAGCCGACGCTCTATCCATTGAGCCAAATCAGTTAGGGTAATAACCATTTATATAATAATAAAAATCCTAGCTCTCACAGTGAGAAAATAAAAGTACAAGTCATGAGCATAGGAAAGAAAAAAAAAAAAAGAAAACTATCATCACGGTCAGGGGACATAATTTAATCTACATTAAACACCTCAAAAATTAAGTGTTTTAGCAAGATGATTGGATTTAAGATCAATATAAAAATCCATGGCATCTATAATAATAAAACCATAATATGCTAATTAGACCGGACAGCTGAACTACCTTCTGGACGTCCTTCTGGACCACCTTTCAGATGAAGCTGTGGCTGTGAGTGCTGAGCCCCTTGCATGAATTTCATCCATCAGGCCTCTAGTTTATATTTTAAAAATGTTATGAAGGAACAAACTGTAGCAAATAGACGAATCTTGGAAAATTTTTGAGTGTAAAAAGCAAGTTGAAGAAGGTTAATATTCATTATGGTACCACCATTTTTATAAAGTTCAAAAACAAGGAAAACTGAACAGCATATTACTTAAAGATACAGATTTGAACCATTTTTAAAAGCAGCAACGAGAAACCCAAGTTTCAGGATTTTGTTTTCCCAGGCCAGCCAATCAGGAGGAGGCATCTGGGCCACTTGGAAGGTATTGGTCTCCTTCTTACGTTGAACGACGATCCTCAGATGTTCCTTGTATAATTATGTTTCCCAGCTGATGAAGACACTAAGGATATTTTCTATTAATGAACTATTACATTCAATATTTTTGGCACAATCGAAAGCATCCAATGATTGCTGGTCATATTGCAAGTGTTGGGCTTTATTTTACCACTTAATTCTTATTTCCTAAGGGACTTCTCAGCATCATGAGGCAGGCCAGAGTGCCATTGTGCACTCTTTTGCCTGAAAAACAGCCTCTCCTTCCTTTCAGTCACACACCCTTTTTTCCGCCCAGCTACCTACGAATCAAAGACCCAAAGTGCCAGCTGACCGTTTGAGGAGCATTTCCCAGCAGACTTCTTATTAAGAGACATGCCATCCCCGGCCAGCGTGGCTCAATAGTTGAGTGTCTACCTATGAACCAGAAGGTCACAGTTCAATTCCCAGTCAGGGTATATGCCCAGGTTGTGGACTCCATCCCCTGGGGGCATGCAGGAGGCAGCCAGCCAATCATTGATATTTCTCTCATCATTGGTGTCTCTATCTCTTTGTCCCTCCCCTTTACTCTCTGAAATCAATAAAAAATTATTTTTAAAATTACTGAGAGAGAGAGAGAGAGAGAGAGAGAGAGAGAGAGAGAGAGGCGTCCCACCCATGGCATCACCCCTCCCCATCAGCAGATTGCCTGACTGTCTCACGGCTCAGGGCTTGGCACTGTCATGGAAGCGCTTTTATTGGGGAGTGGGCTTCTCAAGGCTTGACTAGTTCATGGACCAGTGATTTATAAACGTGACTTAATCGAAAGCATTCTCTTCCAAAGAGCCATGAAAAAACTTGACTTGGGGAAGTTGAGTTCAAAGCCCTTACCAGGCAGGTGTGTGGGGCCTGCTGTCCCCTTGCCTCTGCTCCTGGGCAGTTCTGTGGACTCACTGGCTTTTACTCTGCCTTCATTTTTCTTTCCTTCCATGTGTTGTGATCATATTAGCAGACTCCTTGGAGCCACTGGGGATTCATAGTTAAAAAAAAAAAAACCTGCTGGAAACGTAAACATAAGTGTACACAGAGGCATGTGGGAGACTTCTCCAGCAGCCCAGCTCCCCACCTGGGGATTAGGTCAGCTTGGCACCTGCCTCCTGGGGAGCTGGGGCCGTGAGTCATCAGCTACTTGCTGAACTGGCCTGGGCATCTTTCCGAGCTGCTGGCCGGGCAGCGTGAAGACTGGTGTGCACCTCACAGACAGAGCGAGTGGGACCCGAGCTCCTTCCAGGGCTCTGTTGTGCATGCATGCAGGCCAGCTTTCAACTGAGTCCCTCCGCAATGGCAAATGCCAAGGCCATGACTGAGTCCATGAGAATGAGGAGTTAGGAGCATATGATTTAATTAAAAGCACTATTTCTTCCAAAGAGTCAAGAAAAAACTCGAGTGGGGACAGTTGAGTTCAATGCACTGAGAGGACGGTGTGGGGTCCAGACACAGATGGGCCATGGCCAAGTCCAGGCAGAGGTACTGACGGAGCAGAGTAGCCTAGGCATGGTGCTTCCCAGGGCCAGTGCTGGATTGTCCTCTCTGCTTCTTATGCCGCAGTCTGGATCCACTAGTGGCCTTTGCATATTGGATGTTATAGTTGGGAGCATGGGGTGGGTGGCTGGGCACATCTCTTTGGGTTCTAGCAGAAGCTGACTTTAAAAGAAGTCCTTCATCTTTCTGGATGGCTTCTGCTTCTGCTTTTTCATTTAAAAAAATATTTTTATTGATTTCAGAGAGGAAGGAAGAGAGAGAGAAACATCAATGATGAGAGAAAATCATTGATCAGCTGCCTTCTATATGCCCTCTACTGGGGATGGAGCCTGCAACCTGAGCATGTGCCCTGACTGGAAATCGAACTGTGACCTCCTGGTTCATAGGTCGACACTCAACCACTGAGCCATGCCGGCTGGGCTACCATATTTTCTTTAAATATGCTTTTCTGCTCCCATTCTTATTCTCCTCTTTTTCTGAGACTTTATTACATTCATGTTAGTTCACTAGATATCCCATAGGTCACCGAGGCTCTATTTGTTTTGATCTTATTTCTCTCTGTTCTTTAGATTGGATACTTTATATGGATAAATTATCTCTGAGTTCACTGCCATTTATTCTACCATATCTAATCTGATCATCCAATTAAGTTTTTCATTCCTTTTATTCCTGAAATTTCCATTTTTTTATAGCTTCAATTTCTCTATTGAGATTCCCTATGTGCTTGCTCATTAAGACCATATTTACCTATAAGACTTTGAACCTATTTATAGAACCTGTTTTAAAGTCCTTGTATACTAATTCTAACATAGGGGTCATTTCAGGGTCTGAATCTATGTACTGTTTTTGTCCTTGGTTATGGGTTAAAATTTTCTGCTTCTCATATGTCTAAAATTTTTTGTTAATAATCTGGATATTTTGTGTGGCACAGCCTAAGTCACCATTAATTTCTAGAGTTGTTCTTAGGAGTTGGCCTTCCTAGTGCCCCAGCTGAGTAACTGGGATGCTAATGAGGGCTCTCATGCTGGCTGGGCTAGAATTCCACTGTTTTCTGCCAGTCCTGTTGGAACAACGCGCAGCCAGCCCTTAACCAAGGACCCACTTTGCAAAGTTTTCTAATCCTTCATGTGTCTATCTCTCCCCACTCCCAGTGCAACTACCTTCTCTTCTGAGTCCTGAACTTGAAATTCTGCTTTCTCAGCTCAGCAGGACTGCACTATGTTAGAGTGTTATCTCCTGATATTGAAGTCAGATGGTTCGCAGCCAGAGAGCCAGGTGAATGTGGGCTCACACCATGGACTTTTCTTCTCTCGGGGATCCCAGGCCTGCAGTGCCTGTTGTTCAGGGTCTGAAAACAATGCCCTCGTTTACTTGTTCAGCTTTATAGTTATTTATGGTGGCACCAGGTGCTCCATTCTGTCCAGAAAAAGAAGTGCCTCTAGCCGAAACCGGTTTGGCTCAGTGGTAGAGCGTCTGTCTGCGGACTGAAGGGTCCCAGGTTCAATTCCGGTCAAGGGCATGTACCTTGGTTGCGGGCACATCCCCAGTAGGGGGTGTGCAAGAGGCAGCTGGTCGATGTTTCTCTCTCATCGACGTTTCTAGCTTCCTATCCCTCTCCCTTCCTCTGTAAAAAATCAATAATATATATATGTTCCTCTATGTTAGGGGTGTCGAACTCAATCAGAGAAGGGGCCAAAATCTAAAATCCAGCCTAAATCGCGGGCCGAATGGTTTACTGAACAGTCATAAACTGACAATGTCATAAACTGACAGCGGAGTGCAGTGATGACAGCGCGGTGCGGGCCACATTGCAAGGCCTGGTGGGCTGGATTTGGCCCGCAGGCCTTGTGTTTGACACATGTGCTCTATGTGTTCATTTAAAATTCATGTGGTAAAGAGGAAAACTAAGAGATAGTTATCTTAAGTCAACTATTATTTCGAAGTCATTTTGAATCAAAAACATTTTGCATGCAAATATAGATGATATGTAAATGTTATGTAAAAGTTATCTAAATATTAGATGTACCAATTATGGTTTTCGCACTTAGGTGTTGCTACTAGTTCTTGAAGATCTTAGCATGAGTTGTAGGAACTTATATTCCCATTGATACAGTTTCCAAGCATGCGATGACTATTTCCTTTAGTCCTAACACTAGATCGTAGGTTGGCCAGACCTGAGAAGCATGGACTATTATAAAAGTAATGACTTTATGAGAAATTATTTAAATAGAATGAGAGTTTAAGGTGCAGATATAGAAGGAAATTGCTGTTACATTTCAGATACTAAAGAAAGTGTGACTCAAAGAGGAGACAGATGTTTATTTTAGTTGCTTGAACTGCAGGAGTGAGAGTATGTTTGACATCCCTGAATACCATACAACCATCACTCAACCACTGTGGGCCACACGTGAGTCTTCCGGGAAGTTCTTTGTTGAATGTTTTCTTTGCTTCAGAGGTTAAACCTGGACTGTCCAGGGACAGCCTCATGAGCCAGCAACATTTCAAGTGGAACCCTAATTAATGTGGTGACATTAGGTTCAATGGCATTTAGACATTTTAAATGAGTTCAGTTTAAAGGACTCATAAAAAAGATCTCATAAAAAGATGTGCTCACGCCGCCAAGTGCCTGTAAGGAAGTCTGCTTCCCTGTTTCAAAGGAAAGGAATTGTCTGCTCTCTGTGGTCAGTTCCACTGCAGTTTGTTTTTTTAGTGTCCAGTAAATTACTGTTTTCTATTAAAATCGGCAGAGACTTCTGGTTCAGGCAGGATGTGCCAGAGCACCTGACCTGAGAAGTATTTGGTAACTAGGCCAAGGCAGCCCCCTCCTGGGCCTGGAGACTTGACTAGGTTAGTCTGAGGCCGAGGTTAAGTGAGAGAGTGTGTGACCAACAGAGGTCATGAAAGGCTTGAGATGGTTAAGACTCGGGCTTGGAATCTGACCCACGCAGATTCCAGTCCTGTCTCTGACTGGGCAGACTGGCTTGGCCTCTCGGAAAGCAGTTTCCACATCTGCAGAATGTTGATCATAATTGCATTGGCTTCAACGAATCCGCGTGACGCTTCAGTGAGATCTTGTTTATAAGGTCCCAAGACAGAGCTTGAAGATAATAATGCTCAGTTAACGGTAGATGTTATTATGAAACATGCATGTCCCATGACTTCTCTGTAAGTTTGGGTCATAGGCTAGGTATGAGCAAGTCTTTCTCTCTTTTTTTCTCTCTCTCTCTTACCCCTCTCTCCTCTCCCAATCCCTTCCCATGCCTTCAGAAGATTGCTACTCTGAGTAGCAGCTGGGCAGCCTCACGCTCATCCAGTGGTTACGTAGGTAGATCTGTCAATGTCATTTCCAAATGCTTGTGCTGTGACATTAAGCAGACTTCAGACACACTGCTCCGGATCAAGGGGAGCACCGTTGACTCATCCTGGAGTTTGTCCTGGGTGGGCCATGCTTTGTTAGGCCGGAAGGAGGTGTCTCTTGCTGGAAGCCCAGGAAGGCAGGAGCTTTCGGTGAGAAAACCTCCTCCCTGGTAGGCGGTTTCCATGGACAACTACCCGGAGGATGCTTTCCGGAGGTGGGAGGCTGGGAAAGGGTTTTCACGTTTGTAAGTTTCTGCATGGGTGAGCCAGGTGTCCCCCGAGATTCTGGCTGGCCTCTGTGCCCCTCACTCTGCTTGAGGTTCTTGATCTGTCTCCATCCCCCCCTGAACTGGCCTGCAAGGTGAGGAAATCTTAAAGCGGATAGTGTCATCTGGACCAAACTGTGCCCTGGAACTTCAGAAACTAGAGAAAAGGAAATGCCAAGACTTCTTCGGCTCCTCCTCCCACGCACCCGGGCACCGGGCCACGGTGAGCCCTAACTGCACCTGGTGGAGGACAGCTCGGCTTGTGGCCGGTTCAGACAACGGCGACAATACCCAGCAAGCTGCGATGACAGCCTGTGCACTTGTGGAAAACTCTGCTGCTGAGATCGGAGGGAAAACAGAGCCAGCCTGGTACCCCCTCCCTGTTCACCTCGATGGCATATGCATTTGAGCCCCTGAACCAGGGTGGCTTAGTGCAAACACCTGGCAAATTTTAATTTTTTAAAATATACTTTTATTGATTTCAGAGAGAAAGGGAGAGAGACATTAATGCTGACAGCGAATTATTGATCAGCCGCTTCCTGCACATCGCCTACTGAGGCTCAAGCCCACATCCCGGACACGTGCCCTAATCGGGAATTGAACCATGACCACTGAGCCACAGCACCCCGGCCATTTTACATTTTTTTAAGAGGACAAGCCGTAAATGTCTCTGTGATGGTTCACATTTCCAAGGCGAAGGAGCTCTCTGATGTCTCAGTGAGAGGGGTTTTGTTGGGGCCAGAACAACAGATGAGGTAGCACAGCCATCCCATCGGGCTGTGCGCAGGGCTCGCTGTCAGCCTGGTTCACACGCAGGAGCTGGAGGCCAGCAGTGACCTCAGCTCCACTCCCCACTCCCAGCGCCAGTCACGGGCCTCAGGGCCTTGACCTCAGCGAGACGCCCAGCCCTCCGCCCAGGCCCCGACCACAGGCTCCCGCTCCAGCCTCGGAGGGGAGCAGAGGTGGAAAGTTTACTGATTGACTCACTGGGGGCCTTTCCAACTTGGAAGCCAGGATCTTCTTCCTGTATATTTCAGTAATAAAAAATAATTACTGCCGCTAGTGAATTTTTGTGCTAACCACCAGGTCCAGACATCTGCGTTAAACTCCGCCGCGGGGCCTGTGGTGGAGGTTTTCCACAGCTGCCGAGCTCTGCACAAACTCGGACATGTCCAGCTGCTGGGCCTCCAAAGCATGGTGGGAACGAGGACGTCTCAGACACAGGAGAACTGGCCGCTGTGCATGTCCTCACGGCAGACCCGATAGAGGCTGCTTTTGGCTAACGCTACCGAGATGAGAGCTGCGCCATTGGCTGGAACTGTGAAGACAGGACTTTGTGTATCCTTCGATGGGGAGGGCATTGAGGAAGGGGAGGAAGCTAGCCCTGAGTTGGATTTAGGAGAGCAGATTCAGATCGAGATCAACCGAAGGACTTGTACACATGCATATAAGTACAACCAATGGACACAAAACTCTGGGGAGGGAGGACATGTATGTTCGCAGATAATAATTTAATAATAATAATAATAATAATAATAATAATAAAAAGAGAGGCAGCCTGGAAAGCTGGAGCAGGTTAGCCTCCTCGTTTCTGTCGCAGAGGAAGAGTCAGCGGCAAGAATATTGGAAGGGCTATTTGCGCGCTGTTTCTGAGCACCCAGTGTTGCACGATGGGAGCTAAGAAGTTTCATCATGACCTCATACTGGTCGTTGCAATATACAAACACGTGGTCTTATCTTAGCAGAGAATATTTACTTAGTGGGAAATTGGTGGCCCTTTTCTCACAGAGCACAGATGGGTAGCATTTGTGGAGGTGGCCAGGCTCTGTGCACACGAATGTCACCAGGCCTGCGTGTCCTGCGTGCCTCTCAGCTGACTTGGCCATTCCTCCCTTTCCTTGGACTCCTCTTATCTTTCCAGCTACCCTTTTCCTTGGTGCTGAGAGGTTAATTAGGGAGCCACAGCCAGGGTTCTCTGGAGAAACAGAACCAAAAGGAGGGCCTTATATATGTGAGGAAAAATGCTAAGGAATGGACACATGACTATGGGGCAGCCACGCCCAGAATATGCAGGGGAGGCCAGCAGGCCGGAAATTTGGGCAGAAGGTTTCTGTTGTAGTCTTTTTGGCGAATTCCTTCATTTTAGGAAATCTCCGGGTTGGCCCCATCTGGCCGCCAGCTGAGGAATGACGCACACGTGTGGAGTAATCTTGACTTAAAGCTGGTCGATCAAACATGTTGATCACACCCACCAAAGACCTTCATGGCAGCATCTAGACTAGCGTTTGACCGAACCACTGGGCACCACAGAGCGGTCAAGTCAACACATAGAAGTGCCCATCACACCTGTGTCCTCTCAGACACATTCCAGAACTCCCGTGGCTGGGCTCTGAGTGGGGCCAGTGGGGCCTGGTGGGTGGATGTGTGGGATAATATTAAGAATAGTGTTTCCAGAGGTGGAGTCAATGTCATTTTGCTGTGCTCAAATGTTAATAACATTTCCAAATTCTAGAACACTGAAAAGATGCAATAGGGACTATTGCGGCTGAAAGGAGAATAAATACCATTTACACCTCGGGGACAGGTGGCTTCCACCGTGAAGCCAGATTGCAGGAGCGTGCACTCTCCTCTGCTCCCCCTCAGAAGCCATAAAGGCGGGGTGGCAGCGGACCCGGCACAGGCGGGCAGCCTGGGAATCCACGCTCTCCTGCTAAGCTCTGGCCCCGGAGCCGGGCCGCCTGGGTGCCGCTATCTGCTGCAGAAGGGGGCTGTTTAAGGATGCCCAGGACCCCGTGTTTACAAAGTGCCCACCAGTCGTCCAGAGATGGGTCACTGGCCCAGAGTCCCCACCTGCTGCCTCCGCCTGCAGAGCCCCCGCCCCATCCCATCCCGTCCATGCTCTCCGACAGGGACATTCATTCCTCCTTGCCTTGTGGATTGTCCAGTGCCAAGTTCAGGAGGAGAAAGGATTTCTCTCTTTCTCTCTTTTTTTGGGCCTTCTGCCTGCGGATCTCCCTCTTCCTTCTAGGCGAGCACAGCCCCTCCTCAGCTAAGCTCTCCGAAGCCTCCAGCCAGGCGGAGCTCCCCTCTCTCAGCTCCCGGGGGCTCATTCTTTCTACCCGTGTTTCCCCGAAAATAAGACATCCTCCGAAAATAAGACCTAGCTCAACTTTGGGAGAAAAAATTAATATAAGACAATGTCTTATTTTCGGGGAGACAGGGTATCATTCACTTAAAAACATCTTGCCCAGCTGTTGGTAACTTTTAGGTCCAGATTTTATCTCTTTAACAAGATTGGAAACTCCCTGAAAGCTTAGCCCAAGGGTCACATTGCCCTATACCTCCCGCAAACACTGCCCACATCCACACAGTCCACACCCACTCAGGCGCGCGCACACACGCACACACACACACACACACACACAGCCCAGAGGACAGGTTTACTAAATACTTATAAGGAATGCCGATGACTGCTTCACACACTAGCTTATGACCTTTTGACATGTAATAATGACAATTTTCACAGAAAAATTTAGCCTCAGAGTTATTTTATGATGTTTTCTACCTTAAAATTGCATTCATTGAGCAATTACTAAGTGCCAAACACTACTCAAGACACTATGTGTCTGTTGTCTTATTAAATCTCACAACAGCCTTGCAAAGTAAGAATTCATATGCAGGTTTTTTAAATGGCCACTTGTGACTCAGAGTGGTTAACTAATTTGGTCGAGGTCATGCAGCTAATAAATGGTGGGATTGGGGTTTATGCTTATCTGCACCTACCAAGCCACCCCACTGTGCACAGTGCAGTGTGGGAAGCCGGGAACTCCCCCTCCCTGTGACGCTCCATGTGGGACGGTAGGAAGTGGGTAGGCCCAGGGCCAAATGGTTTGGCCCAGGTATTGTTTGGAAGTTACATGACCTTAGGCCAAATCTCAAAGTCATCTGAGTCCTTCTGGTTAGATTGCTTAGTCTACGATATGGGTGGGAAATAATTTTCCTACCCTACATATAGTATCAACACTACAAAGAGACTGACTATAGCTCTGGGGTTTATTTAGAATCACCTTCTATACTTTATGGAGCATTATTGATTGTCCATCTGCCCACGATACTAAAATCCATGTGATATTTGATATTGGTTTCTGGATCCATTTTGCATCAAACAAACAAACATCCTACCTTTCAGAGGCTGGAACCCCAGGACAGATGAATGACAGGGAAGGCAAGCCCTCTGCTTGTCTGTTTTCTTCCTAGTTATTTCTGCAGTCAACTCTACACTGTACAGAGATCTCTGCGGTTCTGTCATTTTCATTTTTAATTTTAGTGTATGATTTTGGTTTTCATTTATATTTTTATTAGCAGAAATTTTTCTTCATGCTGTGCCACTTCCAAGTCTGTCATACTGACAGGGACCTAATTAGTAGGAAAAGTTATTCCCTGCTCATCGACGGATTTGTCAACAGTGAGGTGACCTATTGATGCCGAGGATGAGGATGGGCTGGGAGAGGGAGCGGACAGTCAGTCACTTACATAAACAACGACTCCTCCACCCCAAACTCCCCCTTCCCCAGCTAGACTCTAAACGTTTCCTCTCCTCAAACTGTGAGCGCAGGTTTCCAGGAACAGTGGCGGGATTTCAAACATTCCCTAGAAAGGGTGTAGCCCTGAATTCTCCCCTTCCCCCACATCAGTGACACTGGCAAGCCCAGGCTTTTATTTTTTAAGCTCAGTTCACTCAAAGGTGAATCGAGATAACACCCCTTCAGGGCGATGGCGAGGGAACTGAGAGAGCCCTGGAGGAGGCAGGTCCTCCGCGGGAAGAGCTTGGTTATACTCGGCCCCTTCTCCAGAGCTGTTTGGTTTCTAGTCCTTTTTCCTGCACAGTTCCACTCCTTTCCCTGCACAGTTCCACTCCTTTTCCTGCACAGTTCCACTCCTTTCCCTGCACAGTTCCACTCCTTTCCCTGCACAGTTCCACTCCTTTCCCTGCACAGTTCCACTCCTTTCCCTGCACAGTTCCACTCCTTTCCCTGCACAGTTCCACTCCTTTGAAAACTACGCTCCTAAGAGAAGTCTGCAGGGGCAAGCTTTCCGGGCCCCTGCTGGACGGTGCTGGGCCGGCACTCGGACGGCCGCTGGTTTGCAGACACGGGTAAACTTAACAATTGATCTGCACCGGGCCCCCACCACCACTCAGCCAGCATTGACACTTGCAGGTGTCTAAGGAACATTCATACTTTTGGAAGCCATTTCTTCTTTGGGCTTCCTGGCTGTTATGATGTCACTCATGCTCCCCTGGTTTTATTCCAGATGCATAACACCCACACAGAAACTGGAGGCCACGATAGTGCTGGGCTCCAGACTCATGGCGTGTCTTTTGGAGCCAGTGGCTCAGATGGTGTGGCCTTCTGAACTGAAGTTGGCACCGTTCCTAGCATTTGCTCAGTGGAAGTTCAGTGTGGGGGAGGGGGTAGTGGTGGGGTAGGTCCACTTGTATTCACTGGGAATCCCAATAATATCACCGACCCAAGAATATGCCGTTCTCAAGGCAGTAGCTTATTACAGGTAACACTAAAGAGCTTTGATCGTCTTCACCAAGTTCTGGAAGGGCTAGTAAATACACGTACAGGATGATCCAATTGCAGACATGTTTGCACAGGCGCAGTGACGCCAAAAATGTATCTCCATCATGTCCTACCTCCAGTCACCCCAAGTGAAATGGAGAGCTTGGGATGAGAGCATAGCTCCAGTACAGATCCCTTAGGCCCTTCTTCTAATCGATGGCCAGCCCTTGTCCCCATTATTTCTTATATTGAGTTCATATGTGCTGGGGTGAAAACAGAGTGGTCTCTGAAAGTCTGTGCATTAGTTAACTGTTGCTGCATAACAAATGACCCCAGATCTTAATGGCCGAGACAACAATCCTCCTCTGTCATTTCTCAGTTTCTGTGGGTCAGGATTTCAGTTAGGGCACGGCAGGGGTGGCCTGTCTCTGCCACGTGACCTCTGGGGCCTCAGAGGGGAGACTCACAGGCTGAAGTCATATGAAGGCCCATCACTGTGATATCCGATAGCTAATGCTGGCTCTTAGCTGAGGGTCCAGCTGGGGCTGTGGGCCAGACACCCACATGTGAGTAGCATGTTGAAGTGATTTGCAGATTAGCTCCACCTTTCTTGTCACTGATGTCTGTGTGGCCTGGGCTCCTGACAGCGTGCTGACTGGCTTCTAAGCGTGGCCATCTTGGGACACAGAGAGAGCCAGGCAGACCTGTATGTCTTCTGTGACCTTGACAGGTGTGCACTCACTTCTGCTGTGTCCTACTGGCCAGGGGGTCACAGAGGCCTTGGCTCAAGGGTAGGGTGCAGGACGCCACCTCTCATTGCACTGAGAGAGCGTAGCAAGCAGTGGGGGGCGGGGGGATGCTGGAAACCAAATCAGTTTCACTGAAAAAGAGATAGACAGGAAGCCAGGAAGGCTGGTCAAAAACCTTAATTGCTCTAACCTTTAGTTGAGATTTTGTTAGCTGAAGCAGAATCTACCTTGTCTGTGAAAGTTTCTGTTATTTCCTGCCTAAGGGCTACATGTAAATTTCTGTTTATGTTGCTTAAGATGTGTTCCCCAAAGCCTCAATAAAAGGGGATGGCAGGCCCAGAGCAGGAGTAGTTCTCCCACTATAGTTGGACTACCGCCTGGCCCCCCAAATCGCCAAATTGAATTTCTTCAAGTCTCTTTTCATTTGTGTGCGGCCCTTCTCCAGGACCTGAACCCTGAATTGGAACTCTTTCTACGCGGGCCGTGAAAGAGACTCCAATAGGGGGAGATATTGGTTCAGCCACCTCAGCAATGCAGCCTGTGTGGGCACCCTCCGTGGGCACTGGGTTTCCTGCGGGCGGTGCATTCGTTATCCACCTTAAATGGCCAAGGCCCCCCTGAATCCATGCTGCTGGCACTCCGTGAGCCCCAGGCGCCCCCGTCTCCTGTGGGGTACA
Organism: Pipistrellus hanaki; assembly: GCF_964339955.1. Lineage (NCBI taxonomy): Eukaryota > Metazoa > Chordata > Mammalia > Chiroptera > Vespertilionidae > Pipistrellus > Pipistrellus hanaki. The sequence continues at coordinate 85,526,222 of NC_140509.1, read as the reverse complement.
CTGTGGTTCCGCAGTTCAGTGACAGCCCGGGAAGACCGGCCAATTGGAAAGAGTGAGCTTCGTGCTGGGCTTGGAGAAAGGTCTGGAAAGCAGGGGGCTCACCAGCTGCGAGCCGCTACCGCTCCCGCAGCACCTGCATCTGCTGAGCGGCTGTCTCTCTAACACCACCCCCTCGGACCTACCGACAGCAAGCCGGGCCAGGTGTGATGTTTTTTCTCGGAGGTCCCTGGTGACAGGCCACTCTCTGTCCAAGGATTCTACGTTCTAGTCGGAGGGGATGGACACCACACAGAGCAGAACAGACGAAGAGGCCCGGGAGTAAGCGGTGGAGCTGGTGCGGGCATTGGGAAACGCGCACAGTGCACACAGCGCCTGGCCACTCAGAGTGCCGGTGAACGCCTCTGCGGGCTCCTGGGTATGCCCAGCAGGTCCACGCTGGGGGTGGAGGAGCTAGGGAGACCCCGGGCCTGTGGCACTAATGCCCAGAAGTCCCGCAGGTGGCTCAGCGCGGCCGAGGCGAGAACTCCCGATTCCTGGTGCAGGCCTGCCCGCTGCGCGGCCCCGGGCCCAGGCCTCAGGTCAGCGGGGGACGGAGGCTGGGCCAGGAGTCTGTCACCCGGGGCCTGGACCGTGTGCTCAGAGGCCCTTTGAGAACTAAGTCAAGGAGGAACCCACTGAGAAGTACAATCTTCCCCGTCCATTCAGATCAGAAAAGGAGTTAATACTTCTTTCTTACGGAGTAGATTTGGTAAATACAATTTTTTTTCGGGTTAAGTTGCATTTTAAAAGCTCTCTGATGTGATGATTGGCAAAACGTTGGAGGTGAACGAAGGGTGCATGGGGGCCATTACTCTGCGCGCGCTCTCTCTCTCTCTCTCTCTTTTTCTCTTTTCTCTCTTCTCTCTCTCTCCCTCTCTCTCTCCCTCTCTCCCTCTCTCTCTCCCTCCCTCCCTCCCTCCCTCCCTCTCTCTCTCTCTCTCTCGCTCTCTCTCTCTCTCTCTCTCGCTGTATGCTTGAAAAGTCCTCAGACAAAAACGAAGTGTGAGTAAATAGGAGAGGGGCTCTCACTTTTTCCTCTTAAAATGAGAACACTTCATTCTAACCACTTTTTTTTTTTCTCACAACTAACTTTTGCAAAATGAACATATAACTGTACCCACACCCGGGTTTCTGAAGCCAAACATTAGCATATTGAAGCGATTTGCAGGACTAGCTCCACCTTTCCTGTCACTGATGCCTAAGAAATCTAAACCCAACTTCTTCTAACGCCACTTATTCAAAATAGACTCCCCCGGGCCGTGGTGTTTTGTGGAAGAGCCACACTCAAGGGGCCAAAGAGCCGCATGTGGCTCGAGAGCCGCGGTTTGCCGAGCACCCCCTCCCCGCGTCTTCCCCCATCCCCACACCTGCACCCCCTCCCCGCGTCTTCCCCCATCCCCACACCTGCACCCCCTCCCCGCGTCTTCACCCCCATTCCCACACCTGCACCCCCTCCCAGAGCCCACAGGGCCCAGCCCAGCTGTCCTGGGACCTGCCATGCCGGCACCAGCTGGCCCACGTCTGAAGCTCCTCCTTCTACCCAGGGCTCTGCGCTTCCTCCAGGAGGCATTTCCAGCTTCACCGCCACTGACCCCCCTGCACCCTCTCCCCTCTTCACCAGAGGCATGTGCCTGGGCTGCTGTGTCTCCAGGCGGTGGTTCTTTTTGGTGTCCTTGGGGCCAGGACGATGTTAGACTCGAAGTCAGTGACCCTGGAAGTGACTCTTTGGCTGCTGACTTGATTTCAAGTTGCTGCTGCAGCCATTGTGGGTCACTATAGTCTTTCCTTTTTTTCCTTCTTCCCTCCCCTTCCCCCTTCTCCTCTTTTCCTTCTTTCTCTTACCTCCTTCCCCCCCTTCCCCTTCCCCTCCCTTCCCCCTACCACCTTCCTCCTTTTCCTCTACCTCCTTCCTTCTCTCCACTACCCTCTACCCTTCTTTTCTTTTCCAATAAAGGCAACTGGGAAATACAGCCACAAAGAGGCCTGCCTGCCAAGGACCATCCTGGCATAAAGGACTTGGTGGGGTTACCTGAGGCCGGTCACCCCTGGGGGCCTGGCGCTCTGCCTGGAGCACCCTTCCCCAGAGCCCAGAGAGCTGGGACTCAGGGGAGTTCACACATCTGGCTGCCCCTCAGTCCCCGGCTTCTTTAAGGAGAAGAAAAAACTCAACTATAGGAATAAGAAAATGGCAGTAAATCAACAACTACCCGTACTTTAAATGCAAATGGGCTAAATGCTCCAATGAAAAGACCTATGGCTAACAAAGGCCAGCACTTACAAAGAATCAGGAGCTCGGATTCTCTGTGGGTTTGCATCCCCCCGCCTTCTCTGAGGTGGCCGCCCTGAGACCCAGTCAGCGTCACCCCTTAGGAACGCAAATGCTTGTCCCAACGCAGCTTTGCTTGATGACACGCTCCAGGAAGTCAGGGGCCCACTGGGTAAAACTCAGCTTCCCCTTTCCCGCCTTTGCTACTTTCTCAAACCAACTCGCAGGAAGACTGCAGCATCAGCAGCCTGACAGTTTGGAGCTGAAAGAGCGAGTCCAGAGTCTGGAGTGTCATGTCTCTCCTGACTGAAAAAACGAAGAGCTTTGAGGAGTATGGATCGTGCTTGGCAGGGCGCGGCCTGGCGCCGGCTCAGTTTGCACAGACCACGCTGACGCAGGAACATCAGCCTCACCCTCCGACCGAGGCTCTGCCCCCCAGCCCTTTCGCACAGGACAGGAGTCCTCCTGAGAAGGGATGTGGCCCCATCACCGGGCCCCCACGGACAGGAGTGCCCCAACTGTCCCCTCCCCATCTTCCTAACCATCTGCTCCCACCAAAGGGACAAGCCTGGCTTTCCGCACCTGGCAGTGGGCGGAGCCTTCTGGAGGGCGGGCGGCTGGGAGCCGGGGCAGCAGCACCACGCAGTGTCCCCCTCCCTGGCGGCTCACGCATGGAGCTCGAGCTGTGTGACATATAATATCATGTTAGTTTCAGGTGTACAGCATGGTGAGGAAACACTTCTGTAACTCATAGTTATTAGGACGATATTGACTATATTCCCTATGCTGTGCTTTACATCCCAGGGTTGTCTTAATAGCTGGCAATTGGCACTTCTTAATCCCTTCCTCTGTCACCCCTTCCCTCGCCCCCTCCCCTCTGGCAGCCACTAGTTTGTTAGATTTCACATGTAAGTGAAATCATATGGCATCTGTCTTCCTCTATCTGACTCATTCCTCTTAGCATAATGCCCTCTGCGTCCGTCCATGTTGTTGCCAATGGCAAGATTTCAGCCTTATTATGACTAACATTCCATCCGTGTGCTACATCTTTATCCGTTCCTCTGCGATGGACACGGGGGTTACTTCCATATCTCACCTGTGTGAGTCCTGCTGCAGGGAGGGGTGGATGCACGTGTCTTTTCAATTTAGTGTTTAGGTTTCTTCAGATAAATATCCAGCAGTGGAGCCGCTGGGCCCTTCTTATCTCTTGTTATGCAGCCTTCATTTTAGAGTCTATTTTGTCAGATATAAGTATTTTGCTACCCCAGTGGGGTGTTTATTTTTATTTTTCATTTCTATTTGAATAAGATATATTTTTCCATCACTTTACTTTCAGTCTCTGAGTGTCTTTCAATTTGAAGTGTCTCTTGTAGACACCATACATAGGTTCTTGTTTTCTCATCCATTCAGTCTCCACGTGTCTTTTGATTGGAGCGTTTAATCTATTTGCATTTAAAGCGATTATTGATAGGTCTGTAGTTACTGCCATTTTATTATTCCTTTTTTTTTTCCCTTCCCCTTTAACATTTCCTATAATACCGGCTTGGTGGTAATGAACTTCTTTAGCTTTTTCTTGTGTGGGATCTATTGGTTTCTTGACTAGACCCCAAGAAGCCATGTTGGAGAGGCCCCTGCAGCAAGGACTAGGGTGGCCTCTGGCCCACAGCCAGCAGGCATCTGACTCCTGCGTGCAGCCACTTGAACTTGGGTGTGGCTCTTTCCCCAGGGGAGCCTTCAAATGAGACCGCAGCCCTGGCTGACAATTTCATTGCAGCCTGCGAGGCACTGAAGCAGAGGGCTCAGCTGAGCCGTGCTGGGGGTCCTGGCTCACAAAAATGGTGCAAGAAGAAATGCTGTAAACCTTTAATTGGCGATTATTTGTTATGCAATAACTGATATACGTAGTACCTTTACATGGTAAAATATCTGGGGGTACATGATTGGGAGGTGCTATTATTGACAACGAGGGCACTGGGGAACTTTTGCTATAAAATATGATACTGAAAAGAAGAGCACTCAATTTTGTAGTCACAGGTTGGTGAGGCTAGAGGAGCCTGCTTATTTGAGAAGTTGCTGTGGATTATTTCTCAAAACGACGTGTCACCCTTTGCTCAGCACCCCTCTCTCCTCTAGTTGTTGTCCGATCGCCACCTGGGCACTGCTTTCCTGCCTGCCTTGTTGTCTCAGTGACTCAGTGGATCATGTGCCTGTCTTTGATTTCAGTTTATGAAAAAGGAGTTGATCCCATTGGCTCCTTCCATGGCATCTAATGATCGAGTGCAGCTCCCTACCCCCCACCCCAGCCCACGCTCAGGCCTGGGTTTGGGGACTTCATTTCCCAAGAGGAACCAGGACCTCTGAGACCTATCTGTGCAGAGAGGGGTTTCAGACATGGAACACTCTGTTCGAGGAAGACTTGGAGCAATCGGCACAGTCCATCCAAAATGAGTTCGTATGGGGCGACATTTAAGGGAAGATCATCCACTTTAAGCTCCGAAGCTTGGAGGCCGGCCAGCGCCCCCCCCCCCCCCGCCCCCCCTCACACACACACAGCCTGCTGGTTGGGATCGCTGTTGCAAAGGGAATTCAGGCGAGAAGGGGGCTAGAACACGGGCCAACCCATGCTGGCAGCATCCCTTTGGCCTGTGGTCCTCCCACCACATGTGATCTCTGTATCCATTCCTGACAGTGGCGATTCCAAGCGAGCTCCCCACCGCAGGGCCTGGAGGAAGCCCAGGTCTTTGTCATCCAGGAAGTTGCTACACCCCCGCCCCCTCCCCCTGAGTCTCCATACATCTTGGCTTTACTCTGATTAATGTCAAAACCTCTTTCCTCCATGCTTTCTCCTGGTTGGAATCCAGTTGAAGTGGAGAATTTGCGTATTTCAAAGCCTACGGTTGGATTGGAGCATTCTTAATTCCTCCTCGGCCTTTCAGCCTGAGTTCTCAGATCCAGTGCTGGCCGCTCTCCCCTTTAAGCTGCCTCCATGAAGCTGAGTCCTGCTATCATGCCTCAAAGTTTGAGGAAATGCTGGAGAAGATTTCTGCAGAGAACAAAGTGCAGTGTTTAGGAAATTGCCCACATTATGTTGTCAAAAATGGGTTTTTCTTCGTAATTTGTTTTCTATAAGAGCATTTGGATTAAGTTTATTTTAAGCATTAACTGCTTGGGAGGTTTTCTTTAATACACCAGCCATTTGTATCTCCTTATTATGAAAGAACACCCACCTCCCCCCCAAAAAAATACATCAGTGTGGGGACAGGTCCAAGCCTCAGACTAATGAGAGGGCACAGTCCTCTCATGGCCACGTGCAAGTCCCAGCGTGGAGGGCAGAGCCTCCCGGCACAGTGATAGCCAACAGCTGTGGTTGTGAGCTTGAACCTGTGGTCCGAACACTGGCCCCACGTGCCTGAGTGATAGAGGCTGCAAGTAAACAAAGCTGGATCGGGTGCAAGTAATTGAGGAGGAGTGAAACTCACAGAATGTTGTAAACATCTTGACCTCGCCCTTACTTTGCCTCATGGCATCGGCTATAAAATAAAGACACGGCTTGTGGGTGCTATCTCTCAGGAAGTAGCGTCCCACCGAGACCTAGCCTTGGTTCTCTCGTCTGTCTTTTCTCAATCCTTCAACCGCCCCCTCTCAGGTTCACCCTTGGCCGCGAGGCACACATCACCACCTAGACCTGAAGAAAGATCAAGGGGTCCCTATGTGTGATCACTTTCTCAGCCTTCCCTTCCCTCAGAGGTCCCCAGACAAAGGTTAAATCAAGCATGGAGATTCTCCCTCAGCAGGGCCATGCTTGATTTGACAGCCATCACCCAGTAAGGGCTCAGGATAATGTCATCCCCGTGGTGGGAAAGAAACACCATGAGGTTTCCAGTCCTTGGACCTGCTGCTCCCCAGTTGCTCGCAGGCAGCGGGGTGGGAATGGGGGGCAGTGCCTGCCTGTGGGGACTGAGCCTCTGTGAGGACCACGAGACAACGGTGGGACTCATTCTCCGGCCTGAGCTGCAGGGCCCGCCCGAGGTCTTGCGGGAAGAATGCAGGCTAGGGCTTCGGACAGCCAGTTAGCATTTTCTGGAAGAAGCCTGTTTGGTTCCTGTGTCCAGGCTAGATCCTGGGGCCGCATACCTGTGGGCTAGCGCTGTGGGTTCGCTGTCCTTTGCTGGCCTGAGCATTGTCAGATTTCCTGCTTCACGGTTTTTTTCCTTATTGTTTTCTCCTTTGCAAGTAGGAAAGTGTGTGCTTCACATTTTTCTTGAATGTGTTCTCTTTCCCCCAGGGCAGGCGTGGGTCTGGTTTTGTGGGCCCCAAGCTTAACAGGTTGGGAGGGTCCTCTTTGAGAAAAAGAATATACATTTGAACACAAAATTAGGTACAAAAGCGCTGATATTCATTTGAAATGAGAAAAGAAGCCACAGTATAGTACAGTTTTTAAAAAGCTGTCAAATGTAAAACATCACAAGGTCTAGAGAAATATCGCACTGATTAGCTGCCTGACCATAATATCCTTTTCCCTATGTTTTTGGCTGTATACTGTGGTGACCTCCTCCTACAGTAATAGTTTTTGTTTAGAGAGAGAAACATTGATATGAGAAACACTGATGGGTTGCCTCACGTACACACCCAACTGAAATCAGGGTTTGAGCCCACAACCCAGGTGTGTGCCCTGGCCGGGAACTGAACCAGCAGCGTTTCGGTGTGTGGGCCGAAGCTCCACCTGAGCCACCATTTTTGTTTTGTTTTGGTTTAACTTTTAGCGTCAGCGCCGCAGGGAACCCTCCTGACGCCCTTTGCCCGAAGGAGACGGGTGTTTGGCAGATACACTTGTTCCAGTGAGACTGAGCTAACTAGCTGGGTCCTCCTTCTCCCTTCGGCAGCACCACAGCTCAGACCCCGAGAGGAGGAAACACTTCCCATTTCAGAGCCTCCAACAAGAAGATTCCAGAACCCCTCATGCATTCAGTCAGGCAGTGACCCTCCACCGGGCACTGATAGGTGCTCAGCTGTGGTGCTGGGGTGGGAGGCCTGAGACAGCCTGTCGGGGAGGCCGGCACAGCCAGGGGCGGGGCGGCTGGAGTCCCTGACGACAGGGAGAAGGAAGGGGGTCGCACACACTGGCGGTCCCAGGCAGCTCTGGCTCCCACGCGTTTTGTGTGGCTGGAACGGTGTTGTGCTACGTTCATTTTTAAAATTAGGAAATAGTTGCCAATGTTGAAATATTTGGGAAAAAATCTATACACACTCAAGAACACTTACTTCCTACACATTTACAACCTGGATTTCCAGTGTCTCTCAAAACGGTGGTGAGCAGGTTCCCAGCTTACGAGCTGGGAAGGTGGAGGTAGAGGAGGGGGTGAGGGTGGGGGTGGTGCCGGGCCTGGTCCCCACCCCATGGGGCTCCATCAGCTTTACGTGTGTGTGTGTGTGTGTGTGTGTGTGTGTGTGTGTGTGATGGGTGGGGGAGGGGATGAGATTTCATTTATAGAAAGAGCTCTGCTGGTTTTGTTAGTTTTTTACTGTCTGAAAAACACAGTTATGACATAACTTTCCAAAACATAAAACAGTCTCTTCCATGTTGGCTAAGTTCTTGGTGTGTTTCCGTTCCCTCCATATGTCTTTTGTGGACCCTTTATTCTGGGAGGCCCAATACAAATTGGGTGCCGAGTGTGGTCACATTATGCTAAAAGAGACCATTTTATGGTCATATTAGGCCTAAAATACAGAAGTATATAATGCCTTAAAGCCTAAAGGGGCTATTTAGTTACCAAGGTTCTTCACAAATCTCATGTTAATGAGAAACTATGGAACTGGTTGTACAATTACAAGCTTTTAAAATAACCATTAAGTTCCATTTTTTATTAAATAAATCTGGACAGTAGTCTTTTGTAGAAAGAGATTTTCTACCAGGAGGAAATGGACTGTGAAGAAAGAACTGGCTCCTGAACCTTCTAACCAAACTGACCAAGCTGCCCTCCCTCCGGCCCCGGTAAGGCGATCTCTTCCCGTTTTCCTGGCTTCGGTGGAGAGGAGCAGGCCGCCTCAGACTGGGCCGTCTCCGGCTCTGTGGCCTGGGCTGTGGCAGAGGGTGGGCCTGGGCGCTCTCCGGGGCTGAGACAGGCTGTGGGGTCCCCTGCCTGCACTGCCGAGCGGGGCCTCCTTCTCCCTCTGCTCCTCACAGGCTTCTTTCCGTTCTGGTTAGTAACTGACCATGTCTTACCTGTCACCAACGGGAGCATTTTATGTTTGCAAACACAGCTTTATGGCACCGGGTGGCTTCTTTTAACAAATTCAAAAACCCAGGGATAAATCCACACATATGGTCAGGTAACATTTGTTAAGGGAGCCAAGGGTAGTCTCTCAGTGAATGGCGTTAGGGAAACTGGATGTTCACATGTAACAGAGTGAAATTGGAGCCGTATCTGACATCACTCACAAAAATTACCTTGAAATGGATCAAGGACTTGAACATGAGACCCAAAACAGTAAAACTCCTGGAAGACAACACAAGGAAAAAGCTCCCTGACATTGATCTTGAATATGATTTTTTAGATACGACACCAAAAGCACAGGCAACAAACGCGAAAATCAGCAAGTGGGACTGCATCAAACTAAACAGCTCTGCACAGCAAAAGAATCAACAAAATGAAAGGCAACCCACAGAATGGGAGAAAATAATTGCAAACTATACATCTGATAAGGAATTAATATCCAAAATATATAAGAAGCTCATACAACTCCAAAAAAGTCAAATCTAATTAAAAATGGGCGAAGAACCTGACCAGACATGTGTCCAGAGCAGACATGCCAGCGGCCAACAGGCACAGGACACGGCCGTCCATGTCACTGGTCAGCAGGGAGACGCTAATGAGACCAGTGAGATGTCACTTCTCACCGGCTGGAATGGCATCCAAGACACCAGACCGCCAATGCTGGCGAGGATGTGGAGGAAAGGGAGCCCTCGTGCTCCGTTGGTGGGAATGTAAATTGGTGCAATCAGTGAAAACAGCATGGAGCTGCTTAAAGAACAAACCAGCTAATAGGACTACCATGTGAGTGAGCCACCCCTCCCTGGGTGTGACGTCTGAAGGGAATGAAATCAGTGTCTCCAGGAGCTGTCTGCACCCACATAGTCATCGCAGCGTCACTCATAGCAGCCAAGACATAGAAGCAGCCCAGTGTTCACCGGCAGAAAAATGAATAAAGGAAACGTGAGATACACAACAGAATGCCACTTAGCCACAAGAGAGAAGATCCGTTTGTGACCAGGGGATGGACCTTGAAGGCATCATGCTAAGTCAGTGGTCGCCAAACTCATTAGTCCACAGAGCCAAATATCAACAGCACAACCATTGGAATTTCTTTGGAGAGCCACATTTTTAAACTTCTTCTAATGCCACTTCTTCAAAATAGACTTGCCCCGGCCGTGGTATTTTGTGGAAGAGCCACACTTAAGGGGCCAAAGAGCCATATGGGGGTCGGGAGCTGCAGTTTGCCTACCATGGAACTAAGTAAAGTAAGACAGAGAAAGAAAAATGCTGTATGATCTCCTATGCGAAATATTAAATAACCAAACTCATCTGAACAATAAATACAATTGCCAGGCGCTGGGAGGCGGGGGAAATGGGACGTTGGTTGAAGGATACAAACTTCCAGTTTCATAAGATAAGTAAGTCCTGGGTGATGTGCCACACGGCAGCCATAGTTAACAGCATATTGTACACTTGAGAGTTAAGAGACTAAATTTTAAATGTTCTTACCTCTGTCACCACAATAAAAAAATAGCAATTGTGTAAGATGATAACAAACCTTATTGTGGTAATCACTTGTCATATAGATGAGTATCAGATCACCGCATTGCACACCTTAACCTTACACAGTGTCCTCTGTCAGCTCCCTCTCGGTAAGCCTGGAGGGAACAGTGGTGTGGTGCTGACCCGGGGGTTTACTTACAGGGTGAGAAGCATAGAGGGAATTGGGGTTAAGATGCTTATTGCTGTGGCTCACATGGGGGCAATATTCAAGGTTGTGAGGCTTCCCAGACCTGGAGGTGTGTTTGGAAGGTAGTGCAACCCAGTGCTGGCAGGTGGGGATCCCAGTGGGGCCGGGAGGGTTCCTGTCGCAGCCAGCGGGAGTGGGCGCAGCTTCTCCCTGGGCTGACTCTACGCAGTCTATACATCCCGGCGGAGGGCGTGTTGAAAGCCTGTTGATATAATCCTGACACCATGTAGACCATAATAAATGGGGCAGGCCAAGTAACCAAGGCAAATAATTCTACGCCTGAACTTGAAAAGCATATTCTAGGTATATAAACATACAGAATACACATGTTTATAGGACTGCAACAATGACAGTAATTTATCCACTTTTCTTGAGGACTTAAGAAAATAAATTGGGTCATCTTTCGTGCTTATTGTTTTCGGTAAAGTAACATAGATGTGCATAGATAAATATACAAGTATTGGCGGCAATTGGAGGTTTGCTACAATAGTCTAACCGCATAACTTACAGTGGTTCTGCCTCAAAGGTGGCATATTTACCCTGAGATGGTGACTACAGAAATGCATTGGCGGGGGGGTGGGGTGGGTGGGGGGAGGCAGGGAAGCATATTCTTCAATAGGAGGGACGCCACCCACTTGGCCTGGCTCTTAGGTGTCGGTTCTTCCCGAGGCTGGGGACTTGGACCCGCGAAGCCGTCTTCCAGGGCAATAAGAGCCCTTTCACGCGTGATATTCTTAACAGCTCACATTTGGAGACGCCATTTAAGACAAGTCTAATAGAGCTGGTTTGACCCAGTTTCCAATAACGGTAGGAGAGTTCCTTGGGATTCATGTGGTTCTGCAGAGAATTAGTCTGTTTCTCTGTTAATTCACTTTCTGTGGGTCACCCAGCATTTCACTTCTCCTCTAAAACGTTTGAGAAGTTGTCCCTGATATGTGTCCTCCATCAGCATGCTCATTCCCAAATGAGGTCGACCAAGATGAAGAGTCTGAGGTCAGCCTCATCTGGAGTCTAGGCTCTGACTGCACCAGCAGGTAGGAAGGACCAGGGGCTACAGAGAAGGTTTGGTTTAACTGCCTGATTCTACTGCTGGAAGCATCAAGCCAACCAGGTCTCCGTCCCCCATGGAGGGTGTCCAGCCTCCTGCCATGGCTTCAGGACGAGGACCCTGTGTGCAGAGCTGAGGACTGCAGTGCCCTGGCTTTCCCCGGGCCTGGAGCCCAGGCTCTCCAGGGAGGAGGAAACCCAGGGGCCTGGGCAGGTCCTCGGTGGGCTCAGGGTTCTCTGGATGCACGAAAGTCGACAGTCTGATAAGAGTGCTCACTTCTCTGAGAGACCCAGCGTTGCCTTGTCTGGCCTCTGTCCTTTAGAGTCACTGTGTAGGGACGATCGAATAGCCTGTTCTGAACCTTGGGTAACAGTCTCCCACATAAAGCTGACTCCTGTCCTGTCGGGAGTCTCTCTTCTCACTGGTCCTCTCATCTGTGGGAGGTTTGCTGTCCTCCCTGATTCTGTCCCTGCTGGCCGGCCGGCTGGCGTCTGTCCTGGGCTACAGCCTGTCTGGACACAGTGCCACCCAGGTGGCCTCGCTGGGCTGATCAGCTCTTTTGGATTCTATCAACCTAACAGCTTCTGAGTAGCTCTGAGTCTACCCTTGACTGACACGGGGTTGAACCAACCAAAAGGAAGAGCTAAAAATTCATCTATAGGATCACACTCAAGGATGTGAACAAGGGTTTTTCTATCAGTTAACTTAAAACACACGTATTTTCACATTACAAAGAAATTATTGCTTATTGTCCTTTAAGGGAGAAATTCTAGATCGTTCACACTCCTGAACATCACTGGCTAAGGATAACCAAAGGGGGAGGACTCACTAGGTTCCTCTCAGCGGCTTGTCTGGCATCTTCAGTCATCCACTGCATCCCGAGAGCTTCTTCCCAGGAAACGCTGCACAGGACGGTCCTGCCTTTCAGCGCTAACTTCCCTGGAGGTGCCCACCAGGAGGAAAGAGCTTTCTCCTGACCAGTTTCCATTGAGTGAGCGAGGGAAGAGCGGCATTTGGTAATTGCTGGTCTGCTTCTCATGAGGTCTAAACCCTTGAGCTCAAATGTCCTCTTCTTCTCCACGTGGTCTCTCTGTTCTGTTTGTTATGAAATGGAGACTGTGCTAATGGGCTTCTAATTTCGGGGAGATTCCGTGACCAGTCGGGATGTAGAAATGGCTTTGGTAGCTCACAGGAGTTCGTATTTATAAAGCCCAGCCTGATGCCCACAGGATCCTCCCTCCGCCATCTCCCCCGAATTCTGGGCGGGGTCCTGTGTCCCCGGCTCTGCAGACACCAACTGCGGCCCCAGCAGGTGAAGCCAACCTTGGGGGTGGGGAGCTGCTGAGTGGCAGTCATGGGGTTTGAGTCCTGGTTGGTGCCAGACCCCAAAGTTGTGTCCTTACCCCTCTCCTCGTCGGTGAAGCCATCACTCCCCGCAGGTGAGCAGGGAGAGCCTCACCTCCCAGCTCGCAGTGTCATTTTAAAGTTGTTACACGCTTAGAAGTTTACTTTTAGTTATCCAGGGACCATATCCATACTGGCCTGTACAGTAAGATAAAATTTACTTCTAAAGATCATTCTGATGCCACGGAGTGAGGCATCTCCACACACACGTGTGTTCTCTGTAGTTCATACCCATGGAGACCCTGACTCGGCAATCAGCTGCACAGCCTACCTTTCTCCTCGTCGCCGGAGGCGGGTCCCGGGGAGACTGAGGCCCAGCCTCGCCCCCGGACCAGGCTGAGAGGCCCGTCTCATCTGAGGCTGGCCAGGAGCCCCGCAGCCCCGGGGTCAGCTCTGATGCCAGCCCGGCCAGGCCTCCTTGCACACACACGTGAACACCGGCCCTTCTCTGTGGGGTCCCCCTCCTCCCGGTTCCTGCGGCCATGCGGCCTGTGCTGTTCCCCATTAGGCTGCGGACGGCGCCCTCAGATCCTCGCCACCATCCCTGCAGCGAACCAAGAAAAACAAACGGCGGTTGGCCACGGGCCAGACCGGGGCTGTGGAAAGCAGTCCTATCATCTGACCCTTCACAGCGTGAAACCACCCTTCTGCTCGCCTCAGGCTTTCCCCTCTACTGTACTTCAGTATTCACAGAGCCACTCTCAGCCTTCTCTCTGATCGGGAGCCTGGTGTGTCCTCCCTAGACTGTTACTATCACTTAGTGGTGTCTTTATTATTAAAGTGGCTTCTTGGAGACGGCACGGTCTGGCCCGAAGCCTCTGCCTTGCAGTGAGGGGGTCCCTCCTGAGTCCTCGCCCCCGTGCCGGAGGGACGGACGTGGCCGGTGGGGCTGTGAACGGCCTCCTTACACACCCGTTAATTCCGGGCGCTCTCCTCGCATCGTTTTGGAGTTCCTTTTCCTTGCCTCCTGTATTTTTTCACGTGCACGAGTTGATCCGTTCTTTGCTGAATATGCAGGCATACTAGTGCTCTGCAGACCTACGAGGCCTGTCTCTCTCTCTGTGAATCCTCTCTCTCTCTCTCTCTGAATTCCTCTCTCTCTCTGAAGTCCTCTCTCTCTCAAGTCCTCTCTCTCTCTGAATTCCCCTCTCTCTCTGAAGTCCTCTCTCTCTCTCAAGTCCTCTCTCTCTCTGAAGTTCTCTCTCTCTCAAGTCCTCTCTCTCTCTGAATTCCCCTTTCTCTCTGAAGTCCTCTCTCTCTCTTTCAAGTCCTCTCTCTCTGAAGTCCTCTCTCTCGCTCTCTGAAGTCCTCTCTCTCTCAGGTCCTCTCTCACTGTCTCACATTTTCACTGTGAGCCCTTCCTGCCTCGGTCTCCCTGGGCTTGAGCTCCAGCCTCTTCACTCGGGCTGGCTCCCAGCCCATCCAGGTCGCCCTCCCTGAGCTGCATCCTGGAGACTCCGGTGGTCAGCTGGGGCAGTTGTAGGCCTTTCTCCCCTTGTTTCCCATTTCTCAGGTCACTGTCTGTCACTGCCCGAAGCCGAGTCTTAGAAAATGTTTTCATAGGTTGTTTCTGTTCATTATTGTTTGAGGTGGAGGGTGGGTCTGTCCCTGTGGGTGAGGGTCCCGGGCCCTCCCCCCGTAGTGAGCAGAGGCCGAGTGCAGGGCCGGATGGTGAGCCTGGGAGGGGTGAGGAGTCTCCCACTATTAGCCACGAAAGGCAACATGCTCTTGTTTTTTAAGCAAGTCCAACGGATTTACAAATTAAATTAGGCCACTTAGTTATTAACTATTTCCTTTTCTTAGACTTTTCACACTCTGTGATTGCCTTTTCTGTGGAACTTAAAGATATAAAATCATGGAAAAATAAAGTATTCTTGTATACAATTCCCAACAAACAAACTAATACATAAAACCTCAAGGGTCTGGGCAAACACGTGGGCCAATTCTGGGTGTCCATTTTCACCTGCTAATCATGAGTCAGAATCACTGCTTGTAGAACTGCTGTCACTCCTCACTGCAGAACGAGTCGCCTCATAACACTGAAGTGAGGGACATAGCTCTGTTGTCACTTTTCTTTATATATATAAGGACTACCTCCAAGTGTAAGGTGACCAGATCATCCCGCTTTTGGTGGGTCAGTCCCAATTCTTAACAATTTTTCCCGCGTCCCACGGCGTTTTAAAAAAGTCCCAATTTTTGGAAAGGATCTCTTTCCAAAAATTGGGACTTTTTTAAAACGCCGTGGGACGCGGGGAAAATTGTTGAAAATCAGGACTGTCCTGCCAAAAGCGGGACGATCTGGTCACCTTATCCAAGGGGAACACATCACAGTGAAACCTTCCTGCAGGAATAATAGGAACTAGGTTTGCTGTGGGTTTCCTTCTTGAAGGAGAATGAAAATGCTTCATGATTTCACCAGCCTGCCACGGACAAGGTCACAGGACCTCTCAGACCAGGGAGGCGGCAGGCTACAGACGCTCCACACGCTTCTTGAGAGGCCAGACAGCGTTGCAGTGAGAGAATTCCGAGGACAGGGGAGGAGGAGCCTGAGACATTGGACACGAGGAGAGTCGGTACTGGAAGAAGCGACAGGAAACCCGAGAAGCAGAGACTGAACTCTCCGGGGACTCCCGAGCGTGCTGATGGCAGTGAGGCCCAGCCGTCCAGTCTCACTCACTCAGTGTCCTTTGTTGTTAGGAGAAAGACATGCAAACACAGTGTCTCTAAGGGTGTTTTAATTGCTCAGAACATGTGTTTGATTTAACAAGGCACCGTACCGGACATCTTCCAACAGCCTTCCACAGAGGGTGACGTTCGTGCCACGGATCTGGCTCACTCATCGCAAAAGAAAAGATGAAAGAGTGGGTGGGACCCAGGGAGGTCTTTATCTGAGAGGGAGGGGACGTGATCCAGCAGGCAGATACCTCCTGTTATCTGTTGTTTATCAATATCCAAGGCAACTTCCTCCCCGGCCCCACAGCAGGCAGCCAGAACTCCGCATTCGCAGAGGCCATTCTACATAGAGAGGAAGCGGTTTGGGAGGGGTGCTTTACCTTTAAATCTTAAAAACAAAACCTTGAGTAGCTGGAACATTAAAAAGAATCTGTTTGCGGGTAGATTTTCGATTGCATGAGACTCCTGGAAAAGTCTCTTTATCTTCCTGGCAATAGCGGTGTGTGTTACCTTGAGCTGCTCTATGCTGGTACGGTAACAGTGGGGATTTGTAACCTCCCCTGCCGCTCTTTTTTGAAAGATATATTTTTATTATTGATTTCAGAAAGGGAGAGGGACAGAGAGATAGAAGCATCAATGATGAGATAGAATCGTTGATCGGCTGCCTCCTGCACGCCCCACACTGGGGGTTGAGACCATAACCTGGACCTGGGCCCTGACGGAATTGAACCGTGACCTCCTGGTTCATAGGTCAATGCTCAGCCACTGAGCCACTCCTTTTATTCTTTTGACACTGTTTCTGTAAATGCGGACTCTGGCTAATACGTAGCTTGCAGAAGAACATAAGAATCCTAGGAACTAACTTCAGAAGATCAGGCTCTGACTTTCAGTCACCCCTGAACCAGATTTGCTGACCTTCAACAGGAAAACCAGGGTGACCTTGGTTACGGCTACAGCGCCTTCAGGAAAGCTCCCAGATGCACCTTATTATGGCTCAGCTCCCACTTTATCTCCTCCACCTGCTTTGCTCCTAAGTGTTTGTCTGCAGAAGTGGTTTCACCCACAGGCACCCCCCTATCAACACCACAGTAACTGCTGCTGAACTGTGGCCAGAGTCGTGCTCATCGGTGTAATAACTTAGCTCGTTTCATAATTGCGCAGTTCAGGAACGAAGGTGTAGAGGCCCAGGCGGGAGAGCCCCAGGCGCCTAACCACAGACAAAACTCCAAGCCCGGGCACAGCCTCTCCCTGAAGCTGAACCCGCAGGCGAGAGGCTTCAGCTGCGTTCCAGCTCCAGGCCCAGCAGAGCAGCAGGACCAGGCAGGCCACGCCACGCTGCCATTGAACCAGCTGCCCTGACTAATGACCCTCGTGCTGACCAATCAGAGGAGACCACTGGCCCCAGGAGAGCTGATGAGCGTTCTATAAAAGCCCCGGCCGCTGGGGCTCAGGAGGTCAGCTATTCGATTCCCGCCAGGGCCCATGTCCAGCTTGGGGGCTGCAGCCAATGGATGATTCTCTCATTGATGTTTCTGTTGCTCTCTCCCTCTCACTCTCTCTCTCTGAAATCAATCTTTAAAAAATTTACCAAAAGTAAGCCCTCAGGAGGGAGGACCCAGCCTTCCCTGTGGGACATGCCAGCGGCTTTCCCCTCCTCTTCCCAGGGGTGCTCACCCCTTCCCGCCCCTGCGACTCCCCGAACCTCTCCCCCCTCCATCTCAAGGCGCATCTCCCTCCTCAGCTCCAGGGCCTTCTGCTGAGACTTGTTCCTGAGCTGGTTTCTTCCCCAGCTCACTCCTTCCTCTCTGACTCTGTAAATAAACTCGCCCTTATACAATAATTTGCGTCTTGGCTCTGAACTCTTCGCCAGGACGAAGAGCTGAGGTTGCTGATCCGAGGCTGACGCCTGGTGCTGCTCCTCCGCTGACAGAGGGCTCCCCCTTTTCCAGGCCTGAGCCGCTCCAAGTTTATCTCTGTCTAGACAGCGCTCGGCCCTCTGCTAGCACTGCCATCAGTATTTCTGCATGTGAACCGCTCTTATGAAACAGGCTTTGCCAATTATTTAAGTGTTTTTTAAAAGTTAAGACGTTTTACTTTTTAAACTTTAATGCCTCATTTTAATTTCCCACGGAGCACCGTTATCCCAATGCCCGAACATCCGAGTTTAGGAAAAGTCACAGCTCACCAGCGCTGGTTTGCTTTCTGGCTGTAACAGGCCGGGTGTCCATGGCCGGCACCTGCAGCTGCCCCGGGCTCCTGGGCAGAGAAACCTGCCTGCAGGCCCGCAACCGGAGCCCCCCACCCTGCCCTCACAGCCGCTGAGGGCCAAGAGGCCCCTGAGGCAGGTGTGGGATCCTCTCCCGGCACAGCCGCCTGGCCGGCCGCAGGCGAGGGGTCTGGCTCCAGCAGCCGCGCCGGCAGGAAGTGGGTCTCTGGTGGGTTGAGTGGCCCATGTAGATACGATCCGGGGAAGCCAGCGAAGAAGGCCCGTTGGGGGAGAGACACCTCAGCTCTTCTCAGGCATCGGGAGGGGCAGGGACCTGGGTGACCGGGGTGGGAACAGACGGATCTAGAGTGGAAGGAGCTGAGTGCAATCAAAGCAAGCGAGGCAGAGAGGAGGGGGAGGGCAAGGAGAGGGGAGATCCGCCCACTCACGATGGCACGTGTGCACCTTCCCGTGGGGAGCCGAGACCACCTGAGGCCACCTGAGCTCTGCCCAGAGGGGAGGGGGTGGGAACCTGGGCGGGAGGGGACGGCATGTGGACTGGCCTGGGCAGGGCCTCGGCAGACAGATGGGTGCTGTGCCCACAGGGTTCTAGGTCCCCACCGACACCCCCCCCCCAGGCCCTCCAAGTGGAGATCCGGAGCCCCAAGAGCTGTGCCGTGAAGCGCACCGTATGGCGGTGCTGGGTGGGCCACACTGTCCCAGAGGACGGGGAGCAAGCAAATGGCTTCCTGCCTGCGTGCTGAGTCCCACGTGAGAAGCAGAGCAGGCACTGGGCCCTGCGGGGAGGAGGCGGCGTGCAGGCGGAGGACGGGCTGTGGGAGGGGCCGTGGGATGGGGAGAAGGCCCAGCTCCGTGCGGGGCGGGTGAGGCGGAGCTGGCCTCGGGGGGCTTCAGCCGCAGGCCCTGCTCAGGGCCCCTCGTGCCGGGTGGGGTCTGCCCAGAGCACGGGCCCCGCAGGGACTCCCTCCCTCCCGCCGGGAGAGGGGCAGCAGGAGAAAAGCAGGATAGATGGTGAAGGAAGAAGCCAGTAAAGTGAAAGTGGCGAGAGGCAATGTTTGTAAACAACAACTCAGGTTTTCCAAATCAGGTACACTTTCCACCCTTCACACCAGCATCCCCTCCTCTGGCGGTTATGACAGGCACGTGGCGTCGGCCTGGCTCAGCGGGCCACCAGGGCGCTGCTCCCTGCTGTACAGGACGCGGGCTCCTGCCTTTCGGCTGCCCTCTCTCTCGCACACAGTGTGACCGCGCACAGTGTGACCGGCAGAAGCTCCTGCCCACAGGCCATCCGTGGCCCCTGCCGCTGCCAGCTCCTCCAGTGCCACAGCCCCTCTCTCCTTCGGAAACGCTCCACCCTCCCAGTCTGCTCACACGCGCCTTCACCCTCCCTGGCCGGGGCACCCTCAGGGCCGTTGGCCAGCTGGGCCGGGGGGTGGCCTCCTGCATTCAAACATGAGCTCTGGGCCCCCTGCCCGGCGGCGGCTAGGCCGTCCAGGGAGCGGGCCGGAGTGGAGGGCTCCCGTACGGATTCCCCTCTCAGTGTCACGTAGGCTGCCATCAATCCTGCAGGACAGGAGGGAAGTGCGAGTTGTTAGCAAAGTGAGGGCCCATGAAGTTCTAGCAAATCCCAGAACTCTCTTCTCGGCTGCTGACCTCACTGTGCTCTGTGGCCAGGGAGGCTTGCTGTGCAATGACTTCACTTCTCTGTCCTCAGACTGGAACTCGGAGCTCTCGGGTGGGGGAGCCCATTTCACTGACTTGCCCTTAGCCCTTCGAAGAGAATCAGAAATACGGAATGGCCGCCACACGCTTCCGAATCAGTCCTTAGATTAGAGTGTGTTCTCACTTCCGGGCCAAAACAAAAACTTGATGGCGACTTAGAGGCATGAGTTCTTAAAGGCAAACAGACAAATAGTTACCCGTTTGTCTAGACTCCTCTAAAAGCAGGACTGGAACCCAACACTAACCCCCGGACCTCAAGAGGTCACAGCATTCGGTGCCCCTGACCTTGGGTCCTGGAGCTGCCTGCCCAGACCCTCATCCGCTTGTCTTTGGAGGCCCCCTTTCCAGAGTCTCCATGAGCCCCTTTCATTTCCTGCCCCCTCCCGGCCACAGAGATTTGGCCACCCTGTCCATTGAGTCCCCACCGTGTCCCCACGATCCTGGTTCTGTCACACGCTAACACTTGATTGCACGGAGAGTCTTACACATGATTTCACTTTCTCAGCCAGGGTTTCTCAGTCCCGGCACTGTTGGCATTGTGGACCAGGTAGCTCTTTGCTGTGGGGCTGTCCTGTGTGTTTTGGGATATTTAGCATCATCCCTGGCCTCTACCCACTGGATGCCACCCTCCCTCCAGGAATGACAACCAAAACTGCCAGGCAGCTGTCCTTTGGGAGGCAAATGGCCTCTCCTGGGAACCGTTGTTCTAAACTCTAAGGTCAGAGGGTGGTGACAGGTTATATTACCTTTAACTTCCTAGCACCTAGCAGAATCCCTGCTCTGAGAATCGAGTGAACCAATACATGTCCATATGGTATTAATATTCAGTAAGTGTTAACTTCTATTAACCTCTGCTCTCGTTGAGTGGGGAAGACAGATAATAACAAATAATCATGCACATCTACAATCAGCCGCCAATTCTAGAGCGAAGTCAGGGAAGGCTGCCTGCGGAGGCGATGCGGAAGCTCCATCCTGAAGGACAAGCTGGAGTTCCCTAAGCCAGTGTCAGCACACCCAGGCAGCTTACAACTTCCTTCCTCCTAGGAGCTGCAGCAGAAACGAGTCCAGGAGGTCTGAGGCGGCCCGGGAGGGGATTTCCTAAGGCTCTGTCCATCGAGACAGCAGTCCGTGGGCTGCAGAATTGTCAGCATTTCGGGATGGAGACCACACAAGGAAATGCAAGTTAGAGAAAGTCTGATCTGTCCTCCAGCTCCAAAACCCTCTTCCTGAGCTGGGAGCCCAGATATTACCATTCCTTTGGACTCCACTCCTTTTAAAGAGAATTCTCATTTAAAATAATTTCTAATGATCCTCACCTCCAGCTCAAGTGAGTGCTCCTGACATTGGTTCCCGGTCCGGCTGAATGGTGGCTAAGCTTCTTGGTCCTCATGTTCTTTTTGAAGCTTACTAGGATCTGTGTGAGGCCCAGGGTCCCCTATGAACAGTCCACTTTCGTCAGAAACAGAAGAGCTTGCAAAATTGTGAGTTCATACCAGAAGGGATGCTTGAGGTCTCGTTAGCTATTTATGAGTGAGTGATCAAAAAGCAGGATTTTGTGAGCTGATTTAATTTGCCTTTTTCACCTTGTGTGAGTTCAATTTCAAATCCAGCAAGACAGAATTCATAAATGAGATGGTGTTAAGAACCTGTAAACACTCTCCAGCACCCCCCTAGCTGGTCAAGGCCTGAGCAACTGGAGACCTTGAATGCAAGAACCAAATCACCAGACACCTTCTATGCTACCATTAGGACACAAACCTTTATAATTATACTGGAGGCCCGATGCATGAAGATTTGTGCAAGAATAGGCCTTCCTTTCCCTGACTATTGGCACTGCCTTCACTCCGGCCAGAGCCCCCTTCCACCTCTCACCTTGTCATGTCAATTTGCATATTCCCTCTTTATTAGCTGCGGGTGCTGTCATTGTTGTTGCAGAGTTATGGTCAATTTGCATATTCCATCTTTATTAGATAGGATATATAATTACATATGATTTAAAGGAGGTAGCCATGCAGAAACCGGTTTGGCTCAGTGGATAGAGCATTGGCCTGCGGACTGAAAGGTCTCAGGTTTGATTCCTGTCAAGGACATGTACCCGGTGGGGGTGTCATGAGGCAGCTGGTCGATGTTTCTCTCTCATCGATATTTCTAGCTCTCTATCCTTCTCCCTTCCTCTCTATAAAAAAATTAATAAAATATATCTTAAAAATAAATAAATAAAATAAAGGAGGTAGCCACACAGTATGTTTAGGAGGCCCTGACCCTTAGATGGCCCAGTGAAGTGCAGGATCCAATGAGTCTGTTTGTGGCGTTATAAATACAGCCCCTGGAAGGTCTTTTAATTTGTTTTTGAACTGGTGTCAAGAAGAAAATGTCAAAATACTAAAGACAGAGTGAACTTACAATCTGGCCTCCAAGTCCATTAGAAGAATATTCATTCCCCTGATTTAAATACACAGAGGTGACCACAGTCTGTCACACGCAGTGGGAGCAGAGGAATATGAAACCATCAGATGGCTACACAGAAGGTCCAATATGGGGACCTCATGAGTGAGTGTGTGGAGGTGCGGGGCCCGCACCATGTGCTCCATCAGCTCACCTTCCCCCCAGACCCAGGAGTTCCGGAGTTCGTCATCGCCATCACGCATGGCACACTGTACAGAGTTGGATCTAGCTGATTTATGTTCATTAACACATACAGAGTTGGAACAGTACTTAAAGAACCTCTTGTTTAGTTATCAAAATGTGTTCCTTAATTGCTAACATTCCTTGCAGAAATTCCAGAGGATTCCATACGATAGGGGTGGAGGCTGAGGGGAAGATAATGGGGGTCAGGGCCAGGCTCCAAGCCTCATCTTCAGCCAGACACTTTGCACTTTTATCTGTTATTTATATTAGGGTGCCGAATCCAGATCATTTATTTAAAAATGCTGTGAAAACATTACACTTCCTAACCCATGCTGAAGCTCAAGTGCACAGAAGGTTGAGAATAGCCCAAGATCACATGATTAATTACTGGAAAAGTACAATGGGAGCTTGCTCATCTGAGTCTCAATACACTTTGCAGATTTGGAAATTACAGTCTCCATTTCAGATTTCAAAACTCTCTCATTAATCTCCCAAATGCCTCTTTGTAGTCCTGTGTATAAATTCATGCTTGTGAGTCGACTGGAAAAAATTCAGAAAAGATTCATTTTCTTTTAATTCATTCTCAACCATCAAATCCTTGAAATTACCAAGCTACTCTGTTGTCTTAAGCACAGAGCCTACAGACACAGGCCCAAGCGAAGTTCTCCCATTTTGGAATCCATCTGAGCATTTGTGTAATTAATTCCAGGGATTGGATAAGGGCCTCAGGTACCATGCCACTGCTAGTCGCTGGGTAATGATGACTGAGGGAGATGCTGGGACTCCATTGGCCACAGAGCTGGTGCGGCGATGACCCGCAGTGTCTGCCATGGACATGGCGGGAGAGCGTGGTGAGGTTGCTCATCTCTGTTGGCCCTGTCCTCTCCTAAGCACCGTGTGTTGACTTAAAAATCATCCTAGAATTTTCCCCTCTTCCCAATTAGACTCTGAGTTTTTTCAAATTTGGGGACTGGGACTGAAATGTCTAGCAAATTGCTATATCTATAAATGTAGTGTTAATAAATAATAAGTGTGATGGAATTTAGCTGAGTTGAACTAAATCAAATCAAATTGACTTACATGGTTTATCTCCAATGAAACATCAAAGTAAACACTCAACAGGGAACACACATCCACTCAGAGGCCAAAAATATTTGCAACAAAAAAATAAAAACATTCTACATTTGAGACTATCTCCCAACAACTTAGTTTAAATTGGCAACAGGGTTTCCAAAAAATTTCTGTCTGTAGGGTGTCAAAGCATAGGGCCTTGGAACAAAATGAAATCTAAGCAAAATGAAATTTATTCTGTGGTTGTGCTGTCCTTGGCTGCTGAGCTATCAGCATCATGAAAAGCTGGGAAAGATCATGAGAAACTGATCCTCAGACACTTGGAAATAGATGGTTAGAGACAGGAACGAATTAGCTCACAGAAAGGAGCTGGCACCACAGAGACCTGCTAGCACCACCAGGGCGGGGTTTCTCTCCCCAAATGTCATTGTTGAGTTAACTGTCTCTTTCCAGAGCCTTCGCTCCCAGCTCTCCTCTACGGCTTCCCGGTCTCCATGCAAAGCAGAGAGGAGAATGCTTTGGAGTCTGTTCTGGCTGCTCCAGCAGAACCCCATGGACCTGGGGCTTGAACATCAGACCTTTACTGGTATTTCTCACCGTCCTGGGGCTGGAAGTCAGGGTGCCCATGTGGTCAGGTCCTGGTGAGACCCTTTTCCTGGCTCAGACGCCTTCTGGCTGCGTCCTCGCATGGCAGGGGAGGGAGGGAGCAAGCCCTCTGGTGTCTTGTCTTCTAAGCGCTCCACCCTCATGAACTAATCACCCTCCAAAGGCCCCGTCTTCTGACACTTTCACATTGGGATTTAGGGGTTCAGTGTATGAGTTCTGGGGGCAAACCCACCATCAGTCCTTGGCCGAGTGTGGGAAGAGGGGCAGTCTGGCCTTCCTGGCTCTTTTGAACGGGGCCATCAGCGAAGGAGCGGAGCTGAGGTCGCAGAGCTGAGTCATTCACAAAAGTCCCTCCTGTCTCTCAGCCGCCCAGCGCCTTCGCTCACCAAGTCAGCCCATAAGACACCGGGTGCATCCGTTCCCATGTCACTCGGCACACACCGTTGCCATCTGGTTACCTGTCTTACGTGGCATCTAAGAATTGTGTTGGGGGAGCCCCAGGGATGGGCAAGTCTGTGACTCCCTGTTGTTTCTGTTCCAAGTCTCAAACCCCTCCACTTGATGCATGCTCAAAAGCTCGGTATTGACCTGCGTAGCTGTAAATATGAATCATTAAATGTAAGTGCCTAGAACATTCTCCCGGTGCCCAGGCCCAGCTGAATGCGGGTTTACAACGTTGAGAAAAGGTATACAGGCAGTCTTCACTCGGGGTTTTCTCCAAAAGACTTGTATACCAGCAGTGAAGTTGATTTTCCAGTAGAAACAGGCACATATAACATTATAACTCCTGTCTCATATGCATACACTTCATTCCCTCATGGAAAAAATTTAAGAAATCACTTTATGATGGTGTCAGATCAGGGGTTTCCTTTGAGGAGGTCCCATCAGCCACATTTGGGGTGACATTGGGAAAGGTCTTGGAGCATCTTGGTATTTTTGGGGAATGAATCTAGAGGTGTCTATTTTGCACCAGTTATCATAGCAGAAACCAAGGAAGTATGAATATTTTGTAAACTGAGGGCTATCCCTTTAGGCCCAGATCAGAAGCCACTGGAAATGAGTGAGTTTAGAATTTCAGACTGAATTCAGATTTTTGTTACTTTTCTCAGTTGCAAAAGTGTGGCTTTTGCTTTTTTCACAAAGAGAAGACAGCCTTCTTGGCTCCAGCTGAAATGAATTCTAGTCAGTGAGATACAGGTGGATCATCAGGGTAGGCATCCAGTTTCTGTTCCTAGGTGGATGGCATTGAAATTACAGAAAGAGGATGTGTAAATGCACTTGAATTTTAATCAAACCCAGAGCATATGATCTGAAGGATTCATGAGCCCATAACAGTCTAAGCAGTTCATCCACCATAACATGGTGAGTGAAGGAAACCGCATGCATTTATGAACATGTGGCCGGCTCTTCGAGACCAGAGAACTGAGATACACCGTCATTCACCAGAGAATAGTTGCAGTTTATTGAATAGTGACTACATGTGGGCACCATTTTATTTTAAACAAATTATCTTGCTCAATCCTCACAACGGTCTTCTGAGTATTTATCTCAGGTGCACCTTTCCTGCTGTGTCACTCTGGGGGTGGATCTCTCCTGCGTTGGGTTTAGAGCATGCACATGGCCCAGCACGGAGTCTGGATTCCCTGACCTGTGTGCTGGGCATGGGTCCAGGCGCTCAGCACACCACATCCTCAACCTCTCGGAGTTCTTCCGATGTATGATGGTGTTTTACGTGTCAACTTGACTTGGCTGTTGGCTAACATCATACTTAGTGCTGAAAGACCAAAAGCTTTGCTTCTAGAATCAGGAACAAGGCAAAGATGTCTACTTTTATCAATATAGTGAGGTCTTTGCCCGAGTGATAGGCAAGAAAAAGAAATAAGATGCAAGGAATGGATGAGAAAGGAATAGAAATGTCCTTTTACATGACCATCTAGACAAGACAAAGACAGACAGAAAGCAGATTAGCTGATGACAGACTAGGGGAGGGGGGGGAGAGCAGGGGAGGAATTTGTGTGTGGGGGTAATGGAATTGTTGTCTATTTTAATTATAGTGGTGCTTACATGACTATATATTTGTCAAAATTCAGGAGTGTACACTATCAATCTTGTGGTACACACACAATGGAATATTATTTAGCCTTTAATAAGAAGAAAAATCCTGCCAATTGTGACAACATGAATGAACTCAGCGGACTGAGTAAAATAAGCCAGTCACAGAAGGACAGGTATTGCATGATTCCACTTACCTGTGGAAACTAAAATAAACTCTGGAAGCAGCGAGTGCAGTGGTGGCTGCCAGGGGCTGGGGAGGGGAAGGACAGAGGCATTTGTCTTGGTCATGTATGACGAGAGGTCTGCTGTACAGCACAGGCCTGTAGCTGACAATACTGTATCACACACTTAAAACCTGCTCAGAGGGCAGGTCCTATGTTAAGTGTTCTTATCACACACACACAATAATAAATTCAGAGGTGGGAAGAAACTTTTGAAGGTAATGGGTGTGTTCTGGTACAGAGGGTGGTGATGGTTTCACAGATATATACTTATCACATTGTACACATTGATTACATACAGCCTTTTGTATGCCAACCACGCCTCAATGCAATGGTTGCTGTGTTTTTTAACTTTTTTAAAAAACACCAAAGAAGGAATCTATACTCAGAAGGGTCCCTGACACTTAGGAAGGACTTAATAAAGTCTGTTACAGATGTATATACATGGATGCACTGATAATAACTACCTTGTATTTGAACTATAAGCTAGGATACAGATATTTTCCACTCCATCATTACACATTATTTCAAAATCTCCCTGCTACAGAGAAAGCCCTAACTGCACACCAAGAGGATCTTCCTGCTAGTCAACAAATTCCGTACCTCTCAGACCACCATCTGTTCCTTGTTAACTAGAACGTTCCCAAAGGACAAACAGCATTTTCCAATTCAGCATCAAAAACGGAACGGAGCTGTGGTCACCAAACAAATATTTCCGATACAGCGAGGCAATCAGAAATGCTGCGAACGGAATTGACAAGGTCTCAGAGCAGCTGCACTCCGATGAAGCTAGGGCAATAGAGATGCAGCACACAGCGCAGCGCACGTGCACACACACACACACACACACCACACACACCAAACCCGCCCTTCATGAATCTCAAACGTTTCTAGAGCAGACTAGTTCCCATACAGAGCTTTCAGATCCACCTTTGGATCGCCCCCACACCCACTGAATTCCTCCACTTTTTTATCCTGAGGCATATCCATAAATTTCCAAACATAATTCAAGTACGAGGAAAGCCAACATCTATGAAGTCCTATATGATGTGATAGCTTTTAACTAGGACTTTGCTTAAACTGTCTTTAAACCTCAGAGAACTCTAACCTAAGCTGTGCACACTTTCTTACAGGGTGAGACGGTAAATATTTCAGGCCTGTGACCACACATGGCTTCTGTTGACTACCATGGGCTTTTCCTTGTCTGTCCAGTTTAGAACCCATTACAAAGCCATGCTGTTTGGCTTAGAACCGTTACAAAGCCGTGCTGTCTGGTTTAGAACCGTTACAAAGCCATGCTGTTTGGTGTAGAACCGTTACAAAGCCGTGCTGTCTGGTGTAGAACCGTTACAAAGCCATGCTGTCTGGTGTAGAACCGTTACAAAGCCATGCTATTTGGTGTAGAACCGTTACAAAGCCATGCTGTTTGGCTTAGAACTGTTACAAAGCCGTGCTGTCTGGTTTAGAACCGTTACAAAGCCGTGCTGTCTGGTTTAGAACCGTTACAAAGCCATGCTGGCTCGCGGCACGGGAGCACAGGCCGGCCTCCAGGCGGGCTCGGAAGGTCCCGTTCTATTGCGGCTTCTCGGTGCAGGCACCTCCCTGCTTCCCACGGGCGCTCCTCGCCGTATCGTCACCCGTTCTTTTCCTTTCATTCCCACGTGTGCCACTTCCGCCTCTGGAGCTGGCCAAGTGGCTGCTTCTTCAGAGCCTTTGAAATAGATGATGTCCCCATGGATGCCCTCCTGACTCGACAGGAGTGGCTTCAGGCCCCTGGCGTTCCTGAGACTCGGCCTCCGGAGCGGCCACGGGGCCAGAGCTGGACGCGGCCACGAGCACTCATGTGAACCGTGATGTAACCACATTTGGACAGAATTTGGTAATAATACCACCTGGCTTAGCGCCGGTGTTTTTGTTTTGGCTGCTCTATCATCTGGGGTTTGTAGTAATTTCCATCAAAACTTGCAAACACTTTTTTGTTGTTAATCCTCAACTGAGGATATTTTTTCCATTCCTTATTTTCTTTCTTTCTTCTTTTTAGAGAGGGGTAGTGGGGGAGAGTGGGGGGTAGAGAGGAAAAAACATCGATGTGAGACAGACACATCTAACAGTTGCCTCTCACATGTACCCCCACCGGGGGCCAGGAATCTGCAACCCAGGGATGTGCCCTTGGCCGGGAATCAAACCCACACCCTTTAGTGCGCAGGCTGGTGCTCTGACCACTGAGCACACTGGCCAGGGCACAAACACTTCTAATGAAAGTCGGTTCCTGTAATGAAATACAGCCGGAGGTATCACAGGGCTCGGTAGTCATGGCGTGAGTGAACGCCAGGGGATCCCCGAGTTGCTGAGGAGAGGAAGCCCTTTGGTGTGGAAGGAGCGAGGCACATGCGTGGGGTTGTGAAGTGAGTGGATCGCGAAGGAGAGGCGCCTGCTCCTCTGTGCTCCCGGCTCCCCCAGAGGCGGCGGGACCAGCCGGCTGTGGGACAGCCCAGCACTCCTGTCCTGAGCACACCGAGAGCTAAAGATGCTTCAGACCTGAGGGAGCACTCAGGAAATGGCAAACCGGCTCTCCCAGGGGCCTCAGCGGGAGCCTCTCCCCTGATGGCGATGGTGATGGCGGCGGGTGGGTGCCGAAACCAGTTACCCGCTTATTAGGAAAATTCACTTTTACTGAGATCTTTACTGAAGTATGTTTGAGTGTTAATAAGAGTAAAATATAAGGTGCTTTTAGACATCCTTCTTTTAAAAAACCCACCTCCTTTCATGTACAAGAGCCCCAAAAGCTACTTAAAGGTTCCTGTCACTGCACGGAAGAACACATTTGCCAATGTTATCTCCAATTAGGGCTTAATCTCCAACACTTCCAGGGAACTCATACAACTTAACAAAAGGAAGATAAACAACGCAATCAAAAAATGGGCAAAAGACCTAAATATCTTTTCAAAAGAGGACATACAGAAGGCCAAGAGACATATGAAAACATGCTCAAAGTCACTGATCATCTGAGAGATGCAAATCAAAACAACAGTGCGGTACCACCTCACACCTGTCAGAATGGCTATTATCAACAAGTCAATGAACAACAAGTGCTGATGAGGATGCGGAGAAAAAGGAACCCTCGTGCACTGCTGGTGGGAATGCAGACTGGTGCAACCACTGTGGAGAACAGTGTGGAGTTTCCTCAAAAAGTTAAAAATGGAACTCCCATTTGACCCAGTGATCCCAGTTCTGGGAATATATCCCAAGAAACTAAAAACACCAATCAGAAAGGATATATGCACCCCTATGTTCATAGGAGCACAATTTATCATAGCTAAGATTTGGAAACAGCCTAAGTGCCCATCAGCAGATGATTGGATTAGAAAACTGTGGTACATCTTCACAATGGAATATTATGCTGCAGTAAAAAGGAAGAAACTCCTACCATTTGCAACAGCAGGGATGGTCCTGGAGAGCATTATGCTATTTTGCAAATGAACATGCGAGTAGCACAGGAGCTGGGCGTCTGGCCTGCCCTCCTAAGGAAATCTCTCTTCTCCCAGCCACCTGGGTGCTCACACCGTCTTTACTGTTGTTCGCTGTGCAAAGGGGATGGTGGGAGCTGAGGGAAGTGTCCATCATCACAGCCCCCATGCAGTGGCCTGCAAAGTTACTTGTTTGCCTGTAAGTTCTACCTTCACGTCTACACGATACACCCGCTTCCCCTCAACACAGCGCCGGCCCGCACTGGTTGGCTCCAGGAGCCTGACTGCATCCCGCGTGACATTCACGAGGGGAACGCCAGTGGGCCCAGAAACAGCCCACCTCTCACCCATCCCCAGCCCTGCTTTTCTTACGTGTAAACCTGCAGAGGCAAGCCCTTCATTGTAGAGCTGCCGTGGACACGGGGAGCACGTGGAACAGACACCGTGTTTTAAATAAACTCACGTGTGCTGCGGCGAAGAGGGGTAAGGTGCTTTATTTCAAGAAGTCGACACTGAGGTGGGCAGGAGAGGAAAAGGAGTTTAAGATTGGATTTACATCATTTGGGACCTAAACTCTCAATCTGGAAACACACGAGGTATGTCCCCACAGAGACAGCTGTGCGCTTCCACACGGGCGTGGAAGAGAAGGCACTCGGTCTGCAACGAGTTTGCCATCGGGGGCATATCCCTGCCACCCACAGCTCAGCAGCATCGCAGGGGGAGGCGGGGCTTTCCGCTGCTCAGTACGCATGCTCTGCACACTGCAGTTAGATGTTCATAAACAGCACCTGTGCTCTGAAAGCCCCACACACGTTCATCTAGTAAACATTCAGCGATTTTAATGACGTTCTTGCAGACAAGTGGGGATATGTATATGCATATATACATATATATATCTCAAAATGAGAATTCACAAAGATGTGATACATTTGGGCTAGCGGGGGGTGAGTCCAGGGGGTAAATCTTAAGTGGGATGTTTCCTCGGGTGGTGATTTGAGTAACCCAGTTCTGCTGCAAAGGCAGAGACCAGAGCATAATGTCAGCCAGTCTGGGAGGAGTCCGAGGAAGAGAGAGCGTGGAGCGTTCCATGGAGCCAGCTTCTGCTGTTCTCTGGAGACACAGATGGTCTGGACGTTGTGCCTAAGAAGGGTGAAAACCGCCCCGAATCGGCGGGCTTCCCGTAGCCGGGTGCTTTGGTTGTCTCTGGGATGAGCTGTTATAAGCAAAACATGTGGAGAAGCAAACTGAACAGCAACATTGAATCCCATGTGTGGTCCAGGCCAGGAAGGGGGCTGAGTCCAGACTGAAGATGCCCCAAACATCCAGTGTCCACCTCGTGGCCTTGCTGACAGACACCGTCTTCCTTTTCCTGCTCAGGCCTCAGTGCAAGTTAGTCAGGGGGCCGGGCAGGGCGAGCTTCCCGCACGCTCGTCCCCTGTCACCACTTCCCGGGGATGGAGACGCCGCACTCGTACCAGCCCACGTAGTAATAGGGGGTCCCGAAGCCGATCTTGCCGAAGCGGACGGGCTCCTGGCGATACTGGCGGTAGTAGCCTGGGACAGGAGAGGAGGAAGAGGAGAGACGTGTATCTGTGATACTGCAATGGACAGTAGGAAGTGTGTATGTGGTCTGCATCCCTGTTCCCGGCACAGAGTTCCTAACATCCATGGGATTCCTAAGTCAGTGGTCAGCAAACTGCGGCTCTTGAGCCACATGTGGCTCTTTGGCCCCTTGAGTGTGGCTCTTCTACAAAACACCACGGCCTGGGCGAGTCTGTTTTGAAGAAGTGGTGTTAGAAGAAGTTGAAGTTTAAAAATTTGGCTCTCAAAAGAAATTTCAATCGTTGTCCTGTTGATATTTGGCTCCGTTGACTGAGTTTGCTGACCACTGTCCTAAGTGATAAGAGTAATAACGGAGTCCTGATATTGGTAACAAACCCCTTTCAACCACACCTGAGTTGAATTTGATAAGGTGATGTTGAAAAAGCACTTATACCTGTATAAGTGCTTATAGAGTGTCTCCCCCAAAGTGTATACATGTTTTAACAGCCGATAGCTCAGTTTTGAAAATGGAATGTATTTTAACAAACACTATCTTTATAATTATTCGAAGTGTGTGTATACATTTGTTGGGACACCCTATATTTAGTATGCTTATTTTAATGGTTAATTTTCTGTGTTCAATTTGGCTAGGGGCTCTGGGGCCCAGATATTTGGTCAGCTATTCTAGGTCTTTCTGTGAACACGTGTTTTTAGACGAGATTAACATTTAAATCGGCAGACTTGGAGTAAAACAGAGTCCCCTCCGTATTGGGGGGGGGGGGGGGCCTCGTCCAATCAGGCGAAGGCCCTAAAGAAAAGGACTTATTCCCGTGAAGAGACAGTGTCCGCCAGGGCTCACACAGAAACGCTGCCTCTCCAGGGTCTCTGGCTGCTGGCGCCCCTGGATTTGGGGTCGGCCAGCCTCTACAATCGTGAGGCAATTCCTTGAAATAAGCACCTCGTTTTCTTTTTCTCTCCCGTCCCTGCGCTGGTTTTGTTTTTCTGGAGACACTTATTTTATTGTTTTGTATATTTTATTTCTTTGGAAATGAATAATTTTGTACCATTTCTCCCCTTCCGCCTCCCCCACCCCCACCCCTAAAAATGTCTCATCTTGAAAATGCCAGATTGCTGAGAATTGAGTGCATAATGGGAAAAGTGCTGACTCCATTCAGTTCTGATTGGTTGTTTGTTGGGGGAGTAAGTGTTCATATTGCAAGGTGTTCACATTTGAGGTGAGAACACCTGTTCTCGCCTTACAACAGCCACAATCGAATAGCTGATACACTGCCTCCGGAAGCAGGTCATGGTTGATGGGCACTTGTTTATTTTCTTGCCTTCCTCCCCCCGGAGGCCCTCCAATCTGTGTGTGTCTAGGCCTCTTTTTGACTCTGTCTCTTCCGAAAACTTTCCCCACAGCGCCCGATGGCCGGCCGCCCTCACCCTCAGACAGCGCCTGACAGCAGGACGACCATGTGACATAACTCTTGTCACTGTCTACAGTTGAAGTTGTACCTGTTAGTTGCCTTTCAGATACTTAGCTTCTCTTTCTGCCCGTGGACCATCTTCCTGAGAGTAGGGATGAGGTCTCATTCATTCCACTGAATCCCTACCTTCCCTAGGCTCACCCAACGCCAGCACACAGTAGGTGTATTTTGTTCATGTTTGATTGTCGTGAGCTATAATGCTGCCAACAACCTGTCATCAAGCGGTACGCCAAAGGCAGGCCCACGGCGAGTGTTCTCCTCACATCAGCCCTCCTCGCTCACCCCCAGTGGGATATGCCAGGTGTGTGTTCTCATTACCTTGAATGCTGGGGAGGGCCTCTATGTATGACTGAGGCCCCGTTCTTCCATCCAGGTGTGAATCCACAAATTGGCAATGGTCTTCACCTCTGCCCCAGCTGTCTCCGATGCTGTAGAATGTGTCTTGATGGAGGAATAAGATAAGTCAGTGACGGTTCAGAAAGTGCCACGGCTGGTTTAGGAGTCTGCACGAGCTTTGGAGACTATTTGACGTGGATACATTACTGAAATCTGTGTGTCATACTTTCTGAGTTCGAAACTTGGTGATAATGGCGCCAACCCATAGATGTTCAGAGATCATGTATGTCAAATACTTTAGTGTTCACAAAATGGAAACTATTAATATTACGGGCAGTCTCAGGCTATAATTGTATACGTTTTAATCCTTGGTCTTTTAAAAAAGGACAGATGAAACTAGTCTAGAGGCTGCATGGTGAAAGGCACAAAGATCTATACAGACAGATGAACCTGCTTTCATGTATTACTAAGGAGTGTCAGTGGCCAGAGGCACTGTCCGTGGTGCTGAAACACAGCTGCACAGTAGGACAAAGTTGTTTTTCTCAGCCCTGAATGCCGAAGGCTATGCATCTCTCCCGGGAATTCGAGTCCCAGGAGGAGAAGGGAGAGAGACACAGACGGTGAGTTTTGGGAGAGGCATATATACTGAGGAACTGCCAGAGTGGAGGGTTGTAGGGGAGATTTTGTTTTGACATTATCTTGAAACGATACCATTAGCAAGAAAAAACAACCAAAAACCATAATAAAATATAGACCAGATGAGAAAAAATTGAAAAATGTATTTACTAAAATCTGTGCAAATTTTGAAATAAAAGAAGTTGGGGTCTGGGTGGAGGCAGGAAAGGGTGGGGAAGGGGACATCTGTAATAGTGTCAACAATAAAAATAAGGGAAAAACTCAAACCAAGAAAGTAAATAAAAACAAATTTGCATAGGTGAATGAGGCAAAGCCAGCTGGGACAAAATGGCATTTTGAAATGTTTGTAGGTCAGTGTGTATATTATCCTTTGTTTTAATCCCCACCCATGATAAAGACGATGTAGTTTTTATTTGGGCAGCGAACAAATGGTACTGATGATGTATATTTTATTTTATTATTATTATTTTTTATAATTTTTAATTAAATTATTGTCTGTGTACATATTTTAACATTGCCCCCCGCCCCCATCTATGTCTTTTTCTCTGTAAAGTTGTGCCAGTAGCAGGAAGTGAAGGGAGTGAGTGTTCTCAGCACTTCCAGCTCATACTCATACCTGTTATTGAGTTAACAGCAGACACTGGCTTTTAAATTTATGTCAGAGTTTTGGACTTCACTTCTAAAAGGTAGATTTAAAATATGTATTTTTCTGGGTGCCAGTGTAGAACTAATCACCCTAAAACAGAGCCTGCCAGGCTGGTTTGTATTTGAGCTAAACCTAAATCTGTCCTCACACACCTGCTATGTCAAGTGAGCAGCTCATAAAATAAAAAGTTTTCCCACCCTCCCCCAGCCACCGGCCACAAGGACCCACCTCTGAGGTTGTCACTGAGGTAGATCTTGTACCGCAGTGAGTTGCAGAGGATGACGCCCACAAACTTCCGGTACCACGTCCGCTTCACATACTGCCGGCCGTGGCAGTCCGTGTAGTCGGGATTGTGTTTGAAAGCAAACGGGATCCAGATGGGCTCCCCGCCTGGACAACAAAAACACACCGGGCCCGGCGGGCCGTGTTTATTCCTGCACCGAGCACGGGAGGTCCGACCTATTTGCTGGGCCTCCTTTTCTCGGGGCTTCTCTGAGCAAAGCTTTCCCACCTCCCACTGGGCATCCTCATCCTCCTTCCTTTGCTTTCTTAGGACTGACACACCGTTGTGGAGATCCTTTTACTTGAACATGGTTAAGAGATTCTCAGAGCAAGGAAAAGGCAT
Organism: Pipistrellus hanaki; assembly: GCF_964339955.1. NCBI lineage: Eukaryota > Metazoa > Chordata > Mammalia > Chiroptera > Vespertilionidae > Pipistrellus > Pipistrellus hanaki. Next base: position 85,491,519 of record NC_140509.1, on the reverse strand, counting down.
TAGGCCTCCAGGGAAATAAGCTGTAGAGGCAAAGTTGATCTTGCAAGGCATGCCATCCTATCCCCACCAGGTCCTTCTGCACAGACCCTACTGTTCTTGTCATTCACAAGACCCATCCTAAACATGAGCATAGAGCTTCCTCAGGTTATTTAAACACAAAGTAAAATTTTGTTACACGCTAATTCATTTTGCTTCCTTTTCAGCAATTCAAAATATTCAAAGGGGGTTGAATGAAAATAAACATATCTATTCTCAGAGATACTGGCCACCCATAATGGGTTTTTGTAGATATTGGTTGTTATTAAAAAATCCCCAGATCACTTTTCCCTGGATTAGGATGAAGGGAGCAAAGAAACCACCGATGTCATAATATTATAAAAATGCAAAAATAGTCCAGCACTTGTAATTGTAATAATCTCATCATCAGTATTCAACGTGATTACTAAACTGTGAAGTTTATCAAGAAGACAGACTTACCCGGTGGCCTCACAACAAGCAGAGGGTTGTCTGTAGAATGAAAGAAAAAAAAAAAAAAGACTTCATTATCACATTTCACAATGAGAATACTTAAATGTTTATTATAACCAAGATGGCTAACCCAAAGAAAAAATATATGGTTTATTTGTCAGAGGCCAACATTTTTTTGTTAGTTTTTATTTTCTGAGCATTTTCTTTTGAGAAATACTTCATTTGATTTTTATAGAAGTTGTGGATCTCTGAAGATAATACTTTGACACTGGGTACCACAAAATAATGAAATACTCATTATGTTTTAAAATGTGTCCATCTTGGGAAAACAGTTTGGTGGTTTCTTAAAAAGGTAAAGATGCATCTACTGTACAATCCATCCTTTGTGGCCTTGAGAATTTATCCAAGAGAAATTAAAATATGTCCCGGCAAACACTTATTCATGAATGCTCACAGCAGCTTTACTTTTCATAGCTGGTTTGGCTCAGTGGATAGAGTGTTGACCTGTGGACTGAAGGGTCCTGTCAATTCTAGTCAAGGACACATGCCTGGGTTGTAGGCTCGAATCCCATTAGGGGGCATGCAGGAGTCAGCCAATCAATGATTCCCTCTCATCATTGATGTTTCTATCTCTTTATTTCTCTCCCTTCCTCTCTTAAATCAATACAATATATTTTTTGAAAAGAAAAGAAAACTTTTAAATAAGCATTTTAGAGATGTAACTTAGAAACAGCCCAATGTCTACCAGCAGGTGAGTAGAGAAACTCACTGGTGCAGCCGCAGTGCACGGAATGCCGCAGTGCACGAGAATGAGCTACACGTGTACCTTCTTATGCTCAGACTTCAGACCTCAGGTTCTGATAGATGCTTAAATGGGAATAATTTTGTTTTTATCATGTTGATTCAGAAAATTGCCAAAAGTCCATTTTCTTTGTAGGAAATGCAGCCATACACATAGACGCATTGCCTATATTAACCACTGATAATGACTTCCTCTTACTCCCTCTCGATTACTAATGAGAAGCACACTTCTTAGATGAAATAGGTGAAAGTGCTGTTGAGTCCTTTGCCTACATTTCCAGAATAGAGCATGTTCTCACAAAGACTTCATTTTCTTCCCCATATTTTGATGCAGTAGATTTCAAGTCATTACATGTAAAAAATATCTTCCAATGACGTATGTTCTGGGATGAGCTACATGTAGGAAATAATAGAACCAAATAGAAGCTCAAGCTGCTACTTCGGTGTGCAGCTGGCAGACTGAGCTTCTGAAGGTGGCCTCAGGTCCCAGCCGCCAGGGTGGCTTCCCACACCGAGAGGCTGCACCCAGGAACTGTCTCCAGGGGCAGCTCTGTCACCACAGACCATGAACATGGGCACATTTAATCGCAGGGCCTCAGCTCTGCACACCGGCACTCCTGACACAGGGACACCCTGAGTGATGCTGCTTGAAAGGCTGAGCAGTATTTTACTTATTTGAGAAAGAGAGGGTGAGATCTATTTGTTGTTTCACTTATTTATGCAATCACGGTTGATTCTTGCATGTGCCCTGACTGGGGATTGAACCTGCAACCTTGGTGTATCAGGACGATGCTCTAAGCCAGTGGTCGGCAATCTCATTAATCAACAGAGCAGCAAACCTTGGCTCGTGAGCCGCATATGACTCACAAGCTTCGGTTTGCCGACCACTGCTCTAGGCAACTGAGCTACCCGGGCAGGTTCTGAATAGTATTTTAATTAAACTCTCCACGTCAAGTAAAGTCATCTTCACTTCCTGGTTTAAAAAAGCATCTTCGTCTTGGCTGGTTTGGCTCGGTGGATAGAGTGTTGACCTGTGGACTGAAGGGTCCCGGTCAATTCTGGCCAAGGGCACGTGCCTGGGTTGTAGGCTCCAACCCCATTAGGGGGCGTGCAGGAGGCAGCCGATCAATGATTCCGTCTCATCATGGATGTTTCTATCTCTTTATTCATCTCCCCTTCTCTCTGAAATCAATATATTTTTTAAGAAGAAAAGAAAAATCTTGAATAAGCATCTTAGAGACGGAACTCATTGTTGGAAGCAGCTTCCTCTCAGCCTCAGGCCAGTTATGCTCCTCAGCTGTTTGCAATGGAAAAATTTCCTCTGCAATGAAACCTTCACAGAGATTCAGATTCTCTTTCCTGCGTGGCTGAAAACTAGACACCCCCCCCCCCCCCCTTCCACTGGAATCTGACCCTTCCATTTCCCAGGCAGTTCCAAAAAAGTCTACTTTGACTATTATTGTCCAAGTTTTAATCTAGCAGAAAGTAGTGTTTATTTAATAAAGCAACAGCCAATATGAATTCATTAAACGGAAAAGTCAGGATTCTAATTTTCCAGTTTTTGTTCTATTACAGTCATTAATCCAAATTATTTGTTTTTGAGAAAAGGGAGACATGAGAAGTGAAGGCAGCCGTACCTGACTCCGTGACAAATGAGACCGACGGGCTGACGGGTCCATAGCCCTGAGGGTTCTTGGCCTGAACTTTAAAATAATACCTGGAATTGGAAGAAAACACTTTCTGAGAGACGCTTGTTTGAGTTCTGTAATAAGACAGACTTCCCAACTACTTACTCTGGTGCAGACTTTGAGTCCTTTTTTATTTTATTTTTTTCACTAATGCACACATCCCTGCTATTTCTTCACAGTTCTCTGAACTTTCTCATTTCCTAATAACTTTTCAAAATAATACAATGAACAGCATAGACCTGTGGCTAATGGGAGCAGACGGGGCGGCACTGAGAGTGTGTCCCTGGGCACCCAGTGCTTCTGCCGTGGACCCTCTCTCGTCCTGCTCTGGCCCGGCTGGCCTGGCTGGAGGGGGGGGCGCGGCTGGAAGAGCAGGCTGTGTGACCCGCAGTGACCGAGGCGGAGGGGGAGAACCGGTCCAGAGGCTGGGTCCTCGGGGAACCGGTGTGTTTTGGTTGCATGACAAGTGCTGTGGTTGGCCCGAAGCCTTGGAAGAGTCCGGGGCTTCTGTGCCCCCAGGAGAGAGAAGCCACCAGGAAGGGTGGCAGCAGGCTGAGAGCTTCTCTGGGTTCTCCTGGTCTTGGAACAGAGAACGGGCAGCAAGAACACGTCTGAACGGGCTCGTCCCCCGGAGGGAGGCTGCTGGGCCCGGGGCTGGGAGCCCGGGACACCTTGCTTTGCTCTGCTGGGAGCCACGGGGCAAAAGCGGTGGCTGCCAAGACGATGCCTACTCCGCCTTTGTGAGCTCTGTGTCCCCCTCCACCCCCCCGGGCCCTCCTCTCAGGGGCACGTCCTGCCCGTGTGGCTCTCCACCGCTCTGGAGAGTTCCTGGCGAGCCTGTCCCCAGGCCTCTGACCAAAGGAGTCCCACTTCAGTTCCAGAACTCGTGGTCAGGCGCACAGAGGCCATCGCTGAGTGCCTGTGAATTAAAATGTCTAGCAACTGCTGCTCCACCAATGTCACCCGTTGTCACAATGACAAAAGGATTAGTTCCTTCTCAATCAGAACAATTTTTCTGACCCCGTGGCGGGCAGTGCTGAGTCTCTGGAAACCAGGGAACAAAATGCCAGCACGACAGACTAACAATTCCAGTATACACAGTGACTTCTTCCAGGAAAACCCCATGACCTGTGTGAGGGTTCACGGATATGCTGTGAGCACTAAACAGGACGCAAAGGGAATCATGAAAACACTCCAACGGAGCTTTCTCCTCATAAGCCCAGGGCCACCTGTCGCTGCGCCCACGGGTCTCACTGGTTTTCCGTGGCGGCCGTCCTACCTGGTGTTCGGCTTCAGGTTCTCGATGGGCAGGTGCGTGACGGTGGAAGCCTGCGTGGACCACTTGTTCCGGAGGAAGTCCTCGTAGGACGCGCTGTAAACCAAGTAGCCTGCGGGGGGAGAAGGAAGAACACGTGAGCACGAAGGAACACGCGACCCGAAAGGGGTGCCCTGTGGAGGGGGGTGAGGCCACAGTGTGGAGGCCGCTCTGCGGGAGATGGTCCACACAGAGCTCGCTGCGTGTAGGGTTCCGATAAAATAAAGGAGACCTGTGAGGATATGAAAAGGGATCAACTGGAAATGAAGAAAACATTGTCCCAACATTACACTCCACGGTTAGTTACACCTGAGGCTCAGACTCCTTGACCATGCACCATCATGGCTCCTCTGGGCCCTGCAACCTCACCTGGCACAGTTCCTGGGCCATTCTTTCCTGTGTCCCTTATCCTGACTTTTGTGCTACTGTGCAAACTCCATGAGAAAAGCTGCTTTTTGGATGCTCTTGAATATTTTTTTTCTCATTTTAAGAGATAGTATTAGGGACATTAAGCAAAAGTACTATAAGTTTTGACTTTGATGAACTACATTAGCATAACAGTGACAGATAATGCCAAGCTTTGACTTATACCACCATCACCCACCTCCCGGACACACGCACACACACATATCCCTTCCTCTTATACAATTTGCAGGCTCAGAATAAATCATTCACAAAGGAAGGGTCTCTTTAAAGAAAATAGTAATTCTCTTCTGTAAAAACTTATTTCAATGTGTTTATCCTCAAATATATCCTTGGCAGACGCAGATGAATCATGATCATCTCACAGGCCAAGAATCTGAGAGGCTCAGGATGCCTGGGCCTTTTCCCATTGCATCCAATTCCCACATAAGGAATTCAGAAGCACCACCACTGATCTGGAAGCGCCCAGCAGGCGTGGGAAGATGGAAGAGGCAGAGTCACAAGGTAGCACATGGTAGGAGCTCTTCATCATCCATCCACTGCAGGATCGAATCCTACAAGTGGCTACAGGTCTCCTGGCCATTGTGCAGGATTAAGAATGCAAAAGGTGTAACAACATTTTGCAGAAGAGGAAACAGACGTCCAGGGAGATGAAGTAGGTAGCTCAAGGTCATGCAAATCTATCTTGGACTAGAATTCTGGTCTTCTGACTTCCATCTAGTGCTCTTCATACTTCCCTACAGGGCTTCCCTATTTGCCTATATTTCATCCTTTTGAAAGAAGGCATCTGCATTTATCCATCCAGTCCACCCAAGCACCTACTCATCCATTCACCCAATCCACCCATGTATCCATCTATCCATCCATCCATCCAACTATCTATCCCATCCATCCATCCATATACTCATCCTCATCTGTTCATCCATTATTATCTCTGTGTCCCACCTACATGTTGATGGGAACTCTGAACATTTGCCTTGGACACACCTGTTACCACATCTCCCGGGGTGGCTTTGTCCCAGTCCACAATGACAAAGGAGTGGCAGCCTTCCATGGCAACAATGGTGATATTGCGGGGCGCGTGCTGAGGAGGCAGGTCATTCTTCCTCATGTCAGTCGGAATGATTTCATCCAGGCTCTCCACTTGGAAGTGATCCAGAGCATCGGTCAGAGAGCAAGGGGCTGCCGGGTCTTTATTTAGATACGTCACATAAGGAGCTGTAGGAGACACAGGTACCCAATCAGATCGCTGGAGCTTTCTCTGGAGGCAGAAACCTAAGGTCTGCTCCATGGAACAGACCAATCATTCAGTCTCCCTGCTAGACGGAGGTTCCAAGGTCATCGGCCCTGATCCCAAACCCAGAAGCATACCCCTCGCTCTCCTTAATGGATCCACCCATTTATGTGTTAATCTCGTGATTTCAAAAGATGCTATTGTCCCATGAACACTGATAACTATGGCCTCAGCTACTTTGAAAGATCCCCAAATGGCAATTCATTAACATAAGTGAGAGCTGCAGCATTCACCATGCCTATGCCCAAACATTTGGAAAAGTGTGAATCAGGCCCAGAACAAAATTCATTCCCTGGACAGTCTTGGGACCAGAAAGTAACATACACTGATCAAGATATACAACCTCTATCATAGTCCTGGGAGGCCTTCCCTGGGGCTTCCGTGATCCCCACACCCATCTGGAATGTCTGCCAAGGCCAGGCCTCAACAGCCTTCTACAACACTCTGCTCAGCACAATAGCTACCCACATTTATGGACAGGTTCGAGCTTTTTCTACACACATCCCAGTGGGTACGAGGGCTTCAGGAATAAGGTGGGCCTGGGACATGAGTCCCAGGCCCTGCTGAGTCTGCTGACACTGGGGGACTGGGGATCAGGAAAGAAGGGCCCAACAGGAGGCTCTGCCTCCAGTCCACAGCTTTTGAGACGCACGCTCTGTAAGAAGTTGGAAATGCCAGGGCAACAGGGTTAGGCTTTATACACACAGGCTCCAGAGTGCTCTCATTCTACTGGCAGTGCTTTTTCTCTTCTTCATCCTCACTCGAGTATGTTTTTCCATTGATTTTTAAAGAGAGTGGAAGGGAGGGGGCGAGACAGAGAGAAACATCTACATGAGAGCGCCACATCAATTGGTTGCTTCCCACATGCACCCATCCAGGGCCAGGGATCAAGCCTGTATCAGAGGCATGTGCCCGTGACCAGTATCAAACTCAAAACCCTTCAGTCCAAGGGCCAACACTACCCACTGAGCCAAACCGGCCAGGGCTCTAGTAGTTTCTAAGTGTTCCACTGCATCTTTTGGTGCCAGTTCTCATTCTCAGTGGCCATTACAACCAAAAGCAATTTTTAGCTCCTCTATTTCCCAATAATTTGTATAAAATTGGGCCTTTAGGGCTTGTCCATGGATCTCGTCTGGAAGTTTTGGAGAATAATCTATGCTGTATAGATTACTGACACATGGAATGAGCCAGACAATGGCAGCCTCGCTGTCTTCAGCAGGGCTCTCTGTGGCAGCTGATAGCAGTGCTGACAGGCGTTCCGAGTCTGGCGTGCAGCTAGAGAGAGTCCGATTTGGTGACTCCGGCAGGCTGCCCAATGCCACGGCCAGCACTGGCGCTTCCCGCAGGAAGGCCGCCTCACGTTAATCGCTCTCAGTCCTCAAGTGCGTGTCGTGGAGACACTCAGCACTACATCTTGGCTGGCAGGAGCTGTTCTCTGCTTATAGCAGAACATTTGTTTTGGAAACAAAAAAGTGTGAGATTAGTTTAAGCCGCTGCCAGTCTACTTAGTCATATACTGTGTTTTCCCACTTAGTCAGACGAGCATCTGAGTGCCTCGTTAGGGAAGTTCGTTAAGGACGTGGGAAAAGAAGACTCCCAGAGGGAGGGAAACACGGGTTAGCAAAACAGAGTTTCCTCTCGAAACCCTCTCCGTAGCTGCCAGAAAGCACGAGAAATTCCTGGGTCCCAAGGCCAGGAGGTAACGCAGAGATAGGCAGTGACTCAGAGGCCGGCGCTGGCTCTGCGGTGCCATCCATCAGGCGGCGCTCATCTCCGGAGAGGAGTGTGCAGGCGAAGCCCCGGGAGGTCTTGTCTCAGACATCGGCCACGACAAAACACTCGTGTCCCTGACCGGATGCTCCCTGCGTGTCCCTCCCTCTCAGGCCACACAAAGCAGCCATCTCTACTCCGTCCAATTCCAGTGTCCCCCGCATGCGCCCCTCTCCTGCTGTCCGCAGAGAGGCCCTGTGGTCTCAGCAGGGTGCCTCACTGACCCCCAAATGGAACTTCTCTCCGGGCAAGCTTCCGCTCCAAACGGGCCTCCTGGGCCAGGCCAGGGGATTGGCCAGGGGGTTGGCTGTGCTCGTCCTCAGAGGGCACATGCTAACACCCGTGTCTCAGGTGAAGGAAGTTCTACTTACCAACAAATCGTTTCTTCCCGGCCAGGTCGAACTCTTCCTCAGGGAAGGAGCTGATGGTGCCTTCCGCAGGGACAATGGCGGGCGTGGTGGCCGCGGGGGAGGGCCTGGTGGAGGCCGGTGGCCTCGAGGTCTCAAGTTCATAGTCTGAAACGGGATGAGGCTGTCTGTGTGACTGGGCACCCTGCCGAGGGGTGCGTCTGCAGTCAGAGAGACCTTCCTAAGATCGTGCGTGCCCCACGATCAATGCCGGGCCCAGACATAATTTGTTCCTAATAATACAGCATTTCCTCCCCCATGTCAGTCCCCTCAGAAAGCAGCTGCAGAGAGAAGAGAGGATGGGGAAAAAGAACCACAGATGACCAGAAAAAATGAAGTTTTTTAATCAAAGCTGGAGAGAGCCTCAGAATTCACCCGGTTTAGCACGGCCCTGGTCCTTGTCCCAGGCCAATCTCTACCTAAATGAGTTCCCCTTCTAGAGCATCAGATTCCCATCACACAATAAACTTGGTTGTTTTTTTCCCCATTTATCATTTTTGGCTTTTTTCTGAGGTGGAAGTGGGATTAACTCCACGAAGAGAAATGATCTTTTAACATTTAAAGAAGAAACTAAAGCTGCTCCCTTTCCAGCTGCTCAGAGGCATGGAAGCTGCAGTGTCTACAAAGGCGCTAAGAAACCGTCCTCTGCCTTCTGACACCCGACGTCTGATGTGTTCAGTTCATTCTTGTTTGCAAGATTCAACCACCGCATGCAGCTATCTCATGACTGCAGCAGAGGAGACACTGCTCCCACGTCTGTGATTTCAGACCCGCGGAGCGGTGGCTAATAGCAGGCGAGGTGAAGGGCAAGAGGGAGGAGCTCTGCGGGTCAAAGGCTGGCACCAGGGTGGGGTCAGGAGGCCGGCATGATTTTCTCCAGCTGCAGAGGCAGCTTACAGAGCAGAGTCGCAGGGTCGTAAGCAGAACAGCACTTTGTTCCCATCCATGGAGAAACTGTCCCAGAGGCTTCCCAAGGCACTGTGTGTCCTAGGCCTGCCCTTACTTGAAAAGATTCTATGATTTAAAAAAGCAGCACACCCGTAGCATTGCATTTGTAATGGAACTAGGAAAGGAGAGGAAGGGGAAGAACGTGGAGAGCCAGAGAGGAGGCGGAGATGGTTGGTCAGTTTCACGAAGAGCGGAGGAGGGGAGGCTCAGAATTCCTGGAGGAAGGAGGAGCTGGAGGGAGAGGAGGGGAGCAGAGGGCACTTGTTTGGAAGCCGTGTTTCCAATCAAGCACACTTTCTCTTTGAGTAAACATGTGCTGGGGTCACTCAGCACTGCGGGGTACAGCCACCTTCCTGAAGCCTGGCCGCCTCCCCTGAGTTCTGAAGGCAACTGCAATTCAGAGCATCTACTCAGTGACTAGAAGGCCCTCCCACCAGGAAAGGAACTAGCCAAGCAGTGTGCTTACAACCAGGGAGTACCTTCATCGTAGAGGACATAGGCCTCCTCCGTGGGCGGGGCTGTGTCCAATCCGGAGAAGTCCTCTGGAGAAGAGGGAGGGAGAAGGTCACGGGCCGGGCTTTCTCCCCGGCGGCTCAGGGTGCTGGCCCGGGCGCAAAGGTTCTCCCCTCCCACTCCCCACCACCCCCACGGCCGGCCCATGGGAATAAGTCCTCAGAGGCAGGGCCTCCTGCGCTTGCTCAGAAGATACACCAAGGACTTATACCCATTTGGCACCACGGACACCAAGGGTTTACGGTGTGCCTGGGGTCCCACAGCTGGCGAAGGCAGAGCTAAAACTGAATTTGAACTTCAAACCCTCTGGCTCCAAAGACTGTGTACTTACTTATCCTTCATAAACTGTCTCCGCTTTTTAAATGTTCAACTAAGCAATGAACATTTGCTTACATTGCTCTATGAGAATCACCGTCCCACGGCTTAATAAAGGTGCAACTGAGCAGAAAGTGTATGAACCCCCTCCCCTAAGAAATTACAGGCACCAGTTTGAATTTTTCATTGTTAGAAAATCAGTGATCATTCCCCAGGACTCCACCAGTCCTCCCACTGGCCTACTTCGAGGCTCGTTTGGATAATGTCATGAACGCCATGGTGCCAAAACAAACCAGCAGTGGAGACCTTGGCCACCGGCCTTTCTGAGGAACACAGTGCCAGGCCCGAAGCCACCGGGGCCCGGGGACGCCCAGCACCCACTTCACGCTCGCTGCCAGCACTGGGCCTGCTCTGCTCTGATGGGGCCATGGGTGTCCACCAGAGAGAAGTGAATGACCCGCCCTCAGGGCTCCCGATGGTCGTTTCACGAAAAACCATTAGACATGGTTTCCCTTCGGTCATTCCAATGTCAATATGCCTGGATCCAAGAGGAGTTACTCCTGGGCTGGGTCAAGTTCAGGGCGCCGAGCGCCGGAGGCCATCCTGCCATTGTTTCCAGGAACGCGCCTCTCTCTCCCGCGTCCACTTAACTGCTAAGAACGTAGTCCTGTTTGTCCTCATTATGGGTTCAGACCCGTTCTTTTTACTGTTATGTTTGGCCAGGTCAGAAATGAATAAATCATGCAATTTTTGCATCTCAGAGTGAACAAGGAAAGGGAACGGTGTGGGTTTCCTCCGTGGATTCCCAGGGGAAAGTACAATTCCTGGAGGCGCTGAAGTACCCCAGCCCAGCAGCAGGTCACAGAAACGGTGGGGTCACCTCTTCAGCAAAAGTAATCATCATGTTGAGTCATGCAGTGCTCCTTCTTTAAAAACAAGGTCAGGCTGATTTTTCCAAAAGAGCACCATATTGATTCCAAGTAAAAGTTACTTCCCGGGGGAATGAAGTGTGTTTTTAAGCTGACCACCAGAATTTGCCCCACCTGATGCCTTTCCAACCACCTGGAACATACGTCAGAGTGCATGTTGTATGTGTCAACCCCGCATCAATGTCAAAAGCTTCCACTTCTTCATGTAAAAGTAACTGCCAGCCACCAACTGTGGTGGACCGTTTATTCTCTTGAGTGGTTTATTCAAAATGGCCATAAAAGACGAGTGCAAAGTATCTCCAAAGAATGAGGGCCTTAGCCCCAGAGATATGTTTGAAAATTACAAAAACTATTCTCGGTAGAAGTTCAGAGAGGAGGTGGATGACAGTCATCTGAAAGCGAGGACATGTGCCAAGTGTACGGTTGGTCCAGCTCCAGAGAGTTTTTGTTATCCTCTTTGTCCTTCCTGTCTTGGGAGGGAGCGTGGTAAGTGGGGCCAGAAACAGGCCCCAGAAATGGCCCAAGATGCTCAGCTGGCGCCTCCCATTTCCAAACACGTGACCTCATCAGACCCGCTGCAGAGCGGGAACCTGCAGCCAAGGCCCTTCCTCCGCAGGGGAAACAGGACGCCTGCCACTCTAGGTGCTTAGATACCGAAGATGAAGGATCAGGGACCATGAGGAAGGCACTCTCTACTGCAAGGCCTTTAGCATCTAAAGGCAGAGCAAGCAAAAAGGGTGTGTGTGTGTGTGTGTGTGTGTGTGTCTCTCGGAGGGAATTCCAGGTCTGCCAGTGATGCTGAAATGAAGGTCTCCCGCTGCAGTAGCTTAAAAAGACATAAGCTCTGCAGGTGACACGCACTTCCCCTCTCCCTGCGGGAAGAAAAAGACTCGGCCTCCTCCAAGTGTCCCCTCCAAATGTGCTGGGGAACAACTTCCCCGGAAACGCACAGGAGACAGACACGGTCTGAGTGGCCCCACAGTGACAGTCATTTCTCCTTGGTTAAATCACACAGTAATCACAGGACCACATGCATACAGGCTACGAACTCTACCTACCTGTGCCATCCATCCATCCATCCATCCATCCATCTTTCTAACAAATACTAACCTACTGATACGCAGGGGACACACTTTGGAATTGCCAGTCCAAACTAATAATGCCCCGTGTTTTAGCTAATTTTTTGACTTGGGCTGTGGAAAGGGCTGCCGGGTAAAACCCAGGAAGCCCAGTTACACTTCAATTTTAGGTAAATGATGAGTAATTTATATTGTGAGCCTGTCCTGTGCAATACCTTTGTGCAATACCTTTGTTTGCTAAATTTGACAGCCCTGGCTGTGGCACAGAGCTGCTGAACAAACCGTGTAGGATTAGAGACACCCTAGTTTCCGTCCCCCGAGACCCCTCCCTCCCCTCCCTGCAGCCCGTGGACCCTCCACTGGCAGGCAGCGAGGCAGAGGCGTGGGCCACGTTAGATGGAGATGGTTACCTTCCTCAGGGATGCACTCCGGGGCCCCTCGGGAGCCCATGATCAGGTTGCCGTCTTCGTCGTGCCGCTCCAGGGTCCCAGGGGGACAGGTGGGCACGGGCGTGGTGGGCACGGGCGTGGTGGTGGTCTGGATGGTGGTGGTTGGGCGCCGGGTGGTGGTGCGGCGGGTGGTGGTGGTGGTGGTGCGGCGGGTGGTGGTGGTGGTGGTGCGGCGGGTGGTGGCGGCGGTGCGGCGAGTGGTGGTCCTGGGCCGCGGGGTTGCCGTGGTGGGCCGAGGGGTAGTGGTGGGTCTCTCGGTGGTAGTGGTGCTGGTGGTGGTGGTGGTGGTGGTGGTGGTGGTGGGCGCCCGGGTGGTTGTTTTGACGACCTCCAAGCCCACCAGAGGCTTCCCTCCAAGACTCAAAACGGGCTTATCCTGGGCACTGGCCAGGGGTTGGCCATGTCGCCCCTGCCCGAAGAGGGGGAGCCCGTCAGGGCTCACCACGGGGGTCCCTCCCAGATCTGAAACAAGATCAAACACAGTCTGTGCAACCAGGGGAACAATCAGGGGAAATAGAACGCTTGTTATTCCGGTATTTTAATCAGTAAAAAGGCAAAGGTAGGGTCATTGGAAGTCTGTTCTCTGAGGCAGACATGCCTGCTGCTACCAGACACCCCGGGCTCCCATCCTGCCCATCACTCAGCTGCTGCATCTGAATTAATAACAGTCATCGCCTGCCCGGCCCCCGTCAATGCTCAGTCTTCAGTCAGGAGAGGGTCCTCTCCCCGCTCAGCCCCAGCCCGAGGAGGAAGTGCTCCTGGGACCCGGGTGCAAAGCTTTCTGTCACAACCACAGAGGAAGCACCTCAAGTTTATGGGCCAGACTCCGCCTGCTGTGACCACTCAGCTCTGCCCTGCCGGGGACAGAGGCCACAGGCGCGCACAGACGAGTCTCCGATGTCCCATGAGCCCCTGGGCGTGAACACTGAAATGTGGATGTCATTTAATTTCCACGTCACAAATATTATCCTCCTTCGATTATTTTTGCAATCATTTGAAAATGTGAAAACTCTCCTGAGCTCACAGGCCATACCAAAACAGGCAGCAGGCAGGGTCTGGCCAGTGGGACGGAGCTGGGTGACTCCTCCTGCTCGAGGCTGCCCATTTCCAGGACAAAGGGGAGTGCCACCTTTTCTGGGAGGGCGGATCCCATTGGAGTGTTGCTGACAGCTATCTCCGAGGGGCACGTGGCCAGAGGTAACGAGACCAGGGGCACCGTTACCAGGCAGGGCGAGGAGGAAAGGAACTGTTATTCCACAGCTAAGCCCGGACCTGTTCCTTCAGAACCACCCTCACTTACCCACAATGGTCCGACCGTCTCCTCCTAGCTTAACCCGCAGAGGATTGCCGTGGGAATCCTGGAGATACCGTCCTTCCGCATTCAGTACTAACCCGCGATCAAGATCCACCACCTAAACCCGTGACACAGAGGGAAGACTATAACGGACATTCAAACGGGCACAGCCATCCGACTGCAGGAGTACATGCATGAAGCTTCACAGAAGAGAACACTGAAGGGGGCAGGAATCATTATTCCTGTCAGCATCCCTCATAAGGCTGAGTGAAATAAAGTGTACAACAATTGTAGTTCCTATTATAATTGCTTACCCATGCGGCATGTAAATTACTTTGTTTGTGGAATATACAAAACATGTACAACTACCACTGAGTACGATGTATGTGCTGCTGGAAAGCAGGAAACTACCTAAGCGCCCAGGATGGGGGCAGACATTAGACATGATGGCATATCCACACCATGGAAGACCATGCGGCCAGAGAAAGGGACTGAAAATTTCTACACATATTGGCGTGTCCTGATACAAATTCAGACTACAGAGGTGATTTTTCAAAAATAAAAATATAATCATTTGTGTCTATAAGCTTAAAACTGCAGCGAAAATAACCTAGAAGGCTACATCCCCAGCCGCTCCCAGTGCTGATCCTTGGAAAGGGAGGTGGGATGGCTCAGTATATTTTTCATGTATTTCTGAATTGTTTCCACCTCTTGCAATGAACATGCATTACTAATATATTAGAAACATGATATGCTTCTACTTTACTGTTAATGTGAAAAATCAAGGTTACTGTACAACTTCATTTGGAATTACATTGCCCGATATAATATGTATGCAAAAGGCTAATACCCTAAGGTAGTGGTCTGCAAACCGCTGGACTACACTAAATGTTACCGTGTAGTTGGAAGCTGTGAGGATTAGGCAACTGTGGCATATTGTGTGCGAAGAGGAGAAGGGTGGTATACGACAGTGGTCGGCAAACTCATTAGTCAACAGAGCGGCAAACCGGTTTGCCAACAACTGCCCTAAGGAATTATAAAGTTTGAAAAAAAGATATTGCTATCTCTATGAAGGAACAAACTCATGCTCCACACCAGTGGTTCTCAGAGTATGATCCCAGGCCAGCAGGCTCAGTATCACCTGGGAACTTATCAGATGTGCAAATTACCTGGCCACACCTGAGACCATGTTTGGTAAAGCCCCAGGGATTCTGACACTCAAGTTTGAGAACCACAACTGTGCATGACCAGACCAGTGAAGCAGCCCCTGGCAGCAGGCCACTTTGATGGATCCTGACTCAGTGATACATAACTGCTCATGGGTACAGACCCTACTTTTGAAGTCTACCCATACAGTTCAATTCAAAACTGTTTACTGATATTTACTTTAATATGTATTTCTTCCTAGAATAAATATCAGTCCCTTGGAGAAATGAGAATATCTAGCTTTAAGTAACCTGTACTGTCCATTTCATGAAGTCCAATATGTTTTCCTAAACCTTATTGCTATAAATGGGAAGTGTTGACTGGGAATTCCACCATGATTATTTTTTTGATGCTTTGAAAAAATATTTCAAATCTCTGAATATTATAAAGTGTTCTTCCCATTGCCCCCAAGCCACCTAAAATCCGTAAACATTTTTCTTAAACCTAAGAAGTTAGTCATTTAACTTAAACATATATAAAACACTGACACCTATTTGCTATTTTAGACAAACAACAATTATTGGAAGATCCAAAAGGTGATCTGATAAAAACTGCCTGTTTGATTCAGGGTTTTCTTGCTTGTTCACTTATTTTCACTCTGTCTCCTTTTGACAAAGGGTTTAAGACAATTTGCAGAAAACATGTGTTTTTAACTAAACAAAAAACAAAAAACAAACTGGGAAAATAGAAGTTAATTTGAGAGGCTCTGCCTCAAGTTCTCTGTCACGGCTGTGGTTAGCCAGACCTTTGTCTGAGTGCCCTGGCCTCATCTTATTCGCTCTGAGAAGAACTAGTGGCTCGGGACGGTCGGAGATCTCTCTGGTGGCTGGAAGAATGCCATCGTGCAGCACAGGGACAGAGGAGTGGTGAAAACCAGAGAACAAGAGGAAAAGACTGCTTCACTATTGTCACACAACGCCCACCATCTTCCTCTTCCCAACAGCACGAGAACAACCAAGACGTGTAAAGAAGTTCACCCTACCCACTTTGTTCCTTGAGGGCCATTGATCACTCTCTGTCCGCTCGGTCTGCCGTTGGTGCTGGGCAGTCCTCTCCCCTCCACGCTGGGCCTGCCGTTATAACCTGCCCGGAAACAAGCAACAGAGCCTGGTCAACGCCACACGCCTACGGAGCTGGCTTCCTGCCAACCTATGAGCGGTAACATCCTTTCAAACAGAACACGGACAGGGGCTCATCTCCATGAGATGATGACAGTCTAAACCACATGTGTCAAACACAAGGCCCTCGGGCCAAATCCAGCCCGCCAGGCCTTGCAATGTGGCCCGCACCGCGCTGTCATCACTGCACTCTGCTGTCAGTTTATGACATTGTCAGTTTATGACTGTTCAGTAAACCATTCGGCCCGCGATTTAGGCTGGATTTTAGATTTTGGCCCCTTCTCTGATTGAGTTCGACACCCCTAGTCTAAACTGTGACTTCCACATGACAAATACCAATGTCCAGAGCACAGTCAAGTCAGGCTTTCTGACTGTACTGGAGGAATGGGAGTGCAGAACGTAAGTAAACTCTCCAGAGGGGGATTCCAGGCTGTCTCTGGGTTTTAACCGGGTGGAAGTTGGAGGGAGGGAGGGTTGGAGAAAACGGTCTCTAAATGTCTAGCTGCTGTCCCGCTCTCCTCAGCAGCTTTACTCGGCACAACTAGTCCTGGCCGACTCAGTCCCCACGTCCAACGCCACGTACAAATGCCCGGGCTGACGGCTTGCTGAGCTCTACCGGCCGCCAGGGAAGTACCTACTCCGGGAGGAAGTTCAAGGTCCTGCTAGCGGCCCTCCCGGTTGCTGTGTCCACCTAGTCCTGTCTCCTGCCCTTCCTCTCTCTCCCGCCATTTCTCAGCCACAGTTCCCCTCGGCTCTGCTGCGCACTGTGCGGTCCAGCCCCCACCACGGGGTCAAGGGCTTGGGCTCCCTGACAATTTGCAGGTCATAGACTTATTTCCTTGCACAAACGGTAAATGAAAACTAAACATTTACTGAGGACTTTGTACGAGGGCACGTGAGTTTGTGTGTTACCGGGGGTCTCGGGCTGGCTTAAGACAGTCCACTTTAACAGAACTGGACGTCACTGTGAGTCACGTGTTCCGTCTTTCCATGGAGCTCACCCAGTGGTCGGCCTCACGCCTCCATCAGACGGAGGACGTTGTTAGCAAAGGCCAGCTTAGGAGAGCCCTAATTAAGTTAATAACAATGTACCTACCTATATAGTTTAAGTTTAAAAAATGTGGCTCTCAAAAGGAATTTCAATCGTTGTCCTGTTAATATTTGGCTCTGTTGGCGAATGAGTTTGCCAACCACTGAGCTAAGAGAACAATACCTTGTCTAGATGAACAAATACCAATAGTTCACTCCGAGCTGCCCTGTCAGGCCCTGATTCCAGGAGGGAGAGTGCCAGGGGCCCCGCCCCTTACCTGGCTGCGGACCTGGGAAATGCTTTGCTTAGGTCCTGCCCTGGGGTCCAGCCAGACTCCTGTTCCCAGCTCACAGCTGTCTACCTTCGTCCTCAGTGTAAGTCACACCCCGCCTGTTTCAGCTCTAGGTGCCAACTGTCTTAAACCAGAGTTTCCTACCGGTTTTAAACAACACCCACCGAGTGCAACGTCTCAGCCAGTGGTCGGCAAAATGCGGCTCGCGAGCCCCGGTTTGCAGCTCTGTTGACTAATGAGTTTGCCGACCACTGACCTAGACTCTCGCCCCTGAGGAGTTCATGGCCAAGGCATCTGAGTTTGCCTGAGTGTTCGAATGAGAGCTTTGTGTGCAGAATCAACAAGAACCCGACCCAGGCCCGCGGGAAGTGCCTTTCTCACTGAGCCCTTACGTACGGGGCGGAAACAGCTCAGAGCGGCCCCAGTGCAGGACCGGACCTGGGGTCGTGCTTCCCCGGTGCAGAGCCTGTGCCACGGCGGTCAGGGCGAGTGGCCAGGGCCGCGGCCGGGGCTGTGGGACGGCTGCTCGGCC
Organism: Pipistrellus hanaki; assembly: GCF_964339955.1. Taxonomy (NCBI): domain Eukaryota; kingdom Metazoa; phylum Chordata; class Mammalia; order Chiroptera; family Vespertilionidae; genus Pipistrellus; species Pipistrellus hanaki. Next base: position 85,473,648 of record NC_140509.1, on the reverse strand, counting down.
TCCGGGCTGTCTGGCCCGGGGCAGCCGCACAGACCCCGCAGCCCCGCAGCCCCTCCTGGGAACCAGGGAAACCCCGGACCCTCCGAGAAGGCCGAGAGGAGGGCACCCCCCAGCTCTGTCTGCAAAGGGCTGACAGGGCCTGGGCCCGGCGGATGGAGAACTGAGGACACGGTGGTGGTGGGGGGGGGGTGGGCAGGTACCTGGCCCCTGGCAGAGGGAGAACTGAGGACACGGTGGGGGAGGTACCTGGCCCCTGGCAGAGGGAGAACTGAGGACACGGTGGGGGAGGACCTGGCCCCTGGCAGAGGAGAACTGAGGACACGGTGGGGGAGGTACCTGGCCCCTGGCAGAGGAGAAGTGAGGACACGGTGGGGGAGGTACCTGGCCCCTGGCAGAGGAGAAGTGAGGACACGGTGGGGGAGGTACCTGGCCCCTGGCAGAGGAGAACTGAGGACACGGTGAGGAACTGAGAACAGGGAGAACTGAGAACAGGTACCTGGCCTGAAGGAGGGCCGCGGCGCCCGGGACAGCGGGTTGCGGAAGCGCGCCCGCATCATGCGCTGGCGCAGGGACAGCACGGGCGTGGGCGCCGGGCCCGGCGGGGCGCGCGTGGCGGGCCGGGGCGGCGGGTGCGAGGCGCGGGGGCCGCCGGGGGGAGGAGGCCGCGGCACCGGGCTCTCCCCGCGCGGGGCGCCCCTGTCCGCGGGGCCGGGGGGCCGCCTGGGGGCCGAGGACAGCGGGTCCCGGTCCTCCCCGCCCTTCGGAAGCCACGAGTCCTCCTCCTCCTCCTCGTCCTCGGCCGATGCGGAGTTGGACTGCGGGGCCCGGGCGGCCAGGGCCTGGCTCCTGGCGGCCGCCGTGTCCTGGGCCCGGGGCTCCGCGTCGTCGCCGGCGCCCCCGGGGCCCTCGGGGAGGGGCTGGCCGCCTCTGGACCCGCGGGCCGCCGGGTCCGAGTGGGGGGCCGCGGGCCGCCGTCGGGGGGCGCCGGCCCCGGGGCGGAGCTGGGCCTCGGGGGTCCCCGCCGGCGGGTCCCCGGGCTGCGGGCTGGCCGCCCGCGGGGGGCCGCGCTGCCGGGGGGAGGCGGGCAGGTGGCCCCGCACCGCCGTGGCCGGAAGCGGCTGCTCGTCCTCCGCCCCGCCCTCCGGGCCCCGCCCGCGGCCGGGCGTGGGGCGCCCCGGGGGGGCGCGGGTGGGCGCCGGGGCGCTGGCGGGCTGGACGCGGGGCCCGCGGCCGGGGCCGAACCGGCCGGGGTGCCTGCCGGGGGCCCAGGGCCGGCCTCGGGGCGCGGGGCCGTGTCCCGGGACCGTCCGCAGCGTCTGCGCCGTGGCCTCGGCCGGCCGCCCGGCGCCGTGGCCGTGGCCGTGGCCGTGACCGTCCGCCCTCCGCGGGGCCTGCGTCCGGGGCGCCGGGCGCGGGGCGGCCGGGGCGGCCCTGGTGGCGGGGGCGGCGGGGCCCTCCGTGCGGCCGCGGGGCTCGGGGGGCGGCGGCCGGGGGGTCCCCCCGCGGGGTGCGTCCTCGCCCGCCTCCGCGTGGGGCGCCCTCCGCGCGGGCAGCGCCGGCCTGGCGGCCTGGGGGGCCCGCGGCCACGGGCCGGGCCGGGCGGCCGCGCTCTTGGGGCGCAGGGCTTCGGGGGCGGCCTTGAGGTCCGGGGAGCCCGGCGCCGGCTCGTCCTCCTCGCCGTCCAGCGAGTCGTTGTCCTGTCGGGGCGGCGCCGGCGCTCGGGCCCGGCCGGCCGGGCCGGGGTGGACGGGCCTGCCCGGCGGCCTGGGCTGGCGCCTCGGGTCCGGGGTCTCGGAGGGCGGCGTCCGGGGGTCCGCTCGGGGGTCCGGGAGCTCCGCCGCCGGGGGCTTCCGGGGCAGCCCGCCGGGGGCCAGGAGCCCGTCCTTCAGGTCCGGGGGGCTCGGGGCCTGCCGGCCGTGGGGGGCCGCGGTCCGGGGCGCAGGGGAGGGCCGCGAGGTCTCCTGCTTCCAGCTGTCCGTGTCCTCCCGGGGCCTGGCTGCAACAGACGGAGAGGATTGGCCATCAGAGACCAGATTCAAGGCTTTGGGATGCCAAGCGAGCATCAAAGATGGCAGGGGAGGCATTCCAGGCCGGAAGTTTTAACTGACAACGTCTCATTCTTCGGAACACCGGACCCTTCCATCAATTACAGCAATTGCTTTGAAAGTCCCTTTGCTTTAAGCTCTAAGCAGCACGAGTGAGAATTTCTATGCATGCAGTAAGGTCAGTCCCAGCTCAGTATTTGAAGGAATTCCCAAATGAGTACTTTGAAGTCATCCATTGGTTTTGCCAGAGCAAGACCTTACAGCGGACTTTTCTAATAAAAGGAATTCTCGGTGTGCTACAAACGCGCCACAGCTCAGGCCAGGCCTTTATAGGAGCCCGGTATAAAAAAGTGGTCTCTGCACACAAAGGCGTGGGGCTGTGTTGCAGGCCTGGGAGGTGACTTGGGTGAGCAACAGATTTGTAAATTTTGAGCATTACAGAGTTCCCTGTCCCCCTAACGTGTCCTTGCTTGCTCTCTCCTTCCCTATTAAAATCTCTTCAGTAATAAATACATTTATAACTCCAAAATAAAGCCAAAAATAAAAAGACTCCTGAGGTGGGCAAAACATTGGGCGCCCCCTATGACTTACCCTTTCCTGAGAGAGAGGAGTGAGGAAAGGGGTGCTGTCAGGGCAGGAACCTGCATAGCGAAGGGGAACGCAGCCGGAGCAAACACCTATTTCACTTCCTTCCTGGACAGACGGTGTGGCTCTGGGGTGCCCTGGGGACCCGCACAGCCCATCGCGGAGGAGAGAACAGCGATGGGGTGTGGATGGGGGAGGCGGGAAGGAGGCACCATCCAGACCCAGTCCGTGTCTGGGTTTCGTTAACTTGCTGGTTCCGATCCCGATCAGATAGACAAGGTAGTGAAGTTCTCCTGAGTCACGCTCACTCCCAGGGAACGGAATACAAGCTACGCATTTCAAATGCTATTTGGAAATTGAAGAGCGCTGACAACTAGAAATGCCGCAGCACGCCTGTAAAAATGTCCTTCCCCTGTCATCATCCCCCCAAGTTACACGGTGATGTACGATTAATACGTCTGAGTAATAGCGTAAGAGTGACTAATGTTATCAGCAATCAGTGACATCTTAGTCCTCGGGGTGACTGCTTTCTGCAGGGACTGTCAAATGTCCTGTAAGTCACTGCAAACTCAGCCTGAAAAGTATCGTGAAAACCCAAGCGAGAGCCATGGTTCATAAAGGATGCGACCCGTGAAACGAAAGGAGCGAGTCCCACCGCAATGCTTACTTGTTGGCATGGCGACGACGAAGGCTTTGGAGTGCGGCCCCGCGCCCCGCCTGTTGGCCGCCCGGATTTTGAACAGATAGCGCTCCCCGGGCTGCAGCCCGTCCACCCGGGCAGAGGTGGTCTCTCCGGGGAAGCTGAGGGACTTGGCTCCGAAGGGCTTGAGCGCGGGGGCGTAGGAGAGGATGTACTCTGAAATGACGGGCAGGTGGTTGGAAGGACAGTGAAAACAGCGCTGTGTCCCGAAGACAACTGTAGGGGCGGGAGGGACTGGAGCGCGTCACTGGCGAATGGACCGGAGGGGCGGGAGGGACTGGGTGGGTGAATGGACCGGAGGGGCAGGAGGGACTGGGTGAATGGACCGGAGGGGCAGGAGGGACTGGGTGAATGGACCGGAGGGGCAGGAGGGACTGGGTGAATGGACCGGAGGGGCGGGAGGGACTGGGTGAATGGACCGGAGGGGCAGGAGGGACTAGGTGAATGGACCCGAGGGGCGGGAGGGACTGGGTGAATGGACCGGAGGGGCGGGAGGGACTGGGTGGGTGAATGGACCGGAGGGGCAGGGGGACTGGAGAGCATCACTGGCGAATGGACCGGAGGGGCAGGGGGACTGGAGAGCATCACTGGTGAATGGACCAGAGGGGCGGGAGGGACTGGGTGAATGGACCGGAGGGGCGGGAGGGACTGGAGTTCGTCTCTAGGTGAATGCTCCGGCAATCACGCCAGGGCAAGTGGGAGCATAAAGGCGCCGGGAGGGGTGCTGTTCGCCCGGGAGCGGGACAGTCTGCCAGTTAATGAGCTGGCGTTGCCCGTCCTCAGGACATTCAGCGCAGGGAACCCTCGAGGCCAGTCTCCATACAGTTTATCAAAGACATTTATGTCGTGTTTGGGTTTTTCCCATCGGAGTTCTGTGCCAATTTACTTGACAGAATTATACCCTGAATGGACGAAGCGGTGGGAAAAGAAATGACAGCTGCGAGGAACGGATTCTGGACAGCTGCTGACATCTCCAAGGGTTCCCGTGACATCATCGGGGCAGTTCTGGTTTAGCTTAAGCCCATTAAATTTCATATTTGGAATATAATCTCACTTTTGTAGGGATTATAAAAGCTCTCAGTGTATGCAGACAAGGATAGTGCACAGTATTTAAAACTGTTAGGAAAAGTTGCTAATAGATTTATGCATTGTCTAATGTTTCTATGTTTAATTGGCCACAGCTATAAACATTTAATGCCCTTGATTGGACAGCATAGCAAATTCAGTCCAAGGATCTCATATATCTCTATGCTTATATGGAAACACTGTCCCATAAAAAAGCCTATTTAAAACTGTTATTTTCTCCCACTGACCTCAAGATTTACAAAACTTATCAAATTAATATGACTGGGAGCTAACAAAAAACGGAATTACAGAAAAACCAAGCAATTGTCATACTTCCTCTGGAGGCATGGAAAAGCTTTTCTTTTACCTATGAACTAATCTTTAAAAAGTGTTTTTTAAAGCATTTGTAGGAAGAAAAAAGAAGTGTGCTTGTTGAAAGTGAATAAACTGGTCATCTGTGGTGGTCAGAAGTCAAAATTAAAAGAATGCCTATCTATGAAATTTGGTAATTCAGATATTTTTATGGATTCATTTCGTTTAGAAAAAAAGTTAACCATGTCAAATTATATTCTATTGTGTTTTATAGTTCTCAGACATAAAAAAAATGTCCTGGTATAATTTTGAATTTTCAATCTCATTACCACACCTTTCACCTTTATGAAAGTCTGTGGGTTCTTTTGGACATAACTCAGTAGCTGTTTTATTTCTGATGATATTGAATTGACTGGCCGGGAGCTGCTTTCCCCAAAGAGAGAGAAGTGTAAACAAGCTGTGGGAGAGGGAACGAAGACAAAAGCAGCACGGTAATAATGGCACTGACGGAGCCATGATGGATGTTTTTATAACCGAAAAGGGTGCTCAGCCCAACACTGTCCTTACTCACTTCCCAGCATTACCACGATACTTAGTCCAGAAGGAGCCAGTGTTCAGATTTTTATAAAAAGAATCATTTAAAGGGGCCAGCTAAACATTTCTTCTCTTCATTTGTTTCTAATTTATTCCACTAGGAAAAAAAAAGAGTAAGAATAGTACAATATTTTCTTCTTAAACAAGAAAGTGGGAAAGCCTTACATTTAGAAAAGACTATCTCATGTCTACCTCCTCCTATTGTCCCATGGAAAGGTCCTTACAGGTCAACAAAGACAGCACACAGTTGTGTACAAAACAGAACAAGCCATTTATTTCAATTGAGAAATCCTCAAGGAAAATCAGTGGTCATTTTCTGGATTTCTTTAAGCTTACGCAAACTTTCCATAGTTTCTGGACAAGAAGTTTCATAGTTTTTGAAGACTTAAATACGTCTTCCAAGATTGTGTAACAATAAAATGTACCTTAGGGTACGTTTGTATCAATGATATCAAGGGAAAAGTTTACAATATCTCTACAGACTTCTGAGAGGTTCTTAGATGTTTTTAAATTGAAAAGAAAGGATTTGTGCTTTTATTTACTATTCTCAACAGACCTTTTTTGAATTTAACTATTTGTTAATATTTTATCCTATTTGTAAATGTACAGTATTGTTATTTTAAGGTCAAATTTTCCTCAACTCCCCCAAAGTAATTAATTTTAAAAGCTGACTAATTTTTGATTTTTTACTTGAGTTCTCAATCCCATTAAAAAGATTTTGGTCCCATTCAAGACACTCATGGTCCCTGGGGCTCCTGCTCACTCCCCCTTTCCGTGATCTCACTGGCACAATGAAAAGACCCGGAACATGGAAAACAAGGGTCATCGGTGTGGGTCGAGGTTAGGATGTCACTCCCATAGTCAAAACCGGAAAGCACCCTCTGGTAGCGGACCCAGGTCCTTGTGTACGCAGAGGTGGGAGTCATCCTCATGACCCCCTGGTCTCAGCGATAGGAAACCCCGCGTGAAAACCCTCGCCTGCTGGGTCAGCGCCGCACAGACGTGTAGCTTCCCTGTTCCCAGTGCAGCCGCAGGCCGTGATCGGGCCCGGCGCTCCAAGTCAGCGCAGCGGGGGGGTCGCCCCCTGTGCCCTCGTGCCCTCGGCCCGCTCCCTACCTTTCACTCTGCCCTCCGTCTCGGGCAGGGCGTCCCACGCCACGGTGACAGCCGTGGTTTTGCCGTGGACTGGCCAGACTCGCAGGTTCTCCGGAGCCGTAGTGGGAGCTGCAAAGCAAGGTCAAGGGTCCAAGGTTTGAAAAGGCCCGGGGCACCTTCCGAAGCCGATAGCAGCGCCCTCACCGCGGCTCATCGCAGAGCCGCCGCCGCCGCCATCCGATGGAGGAGAGCGCGTTTGCTCGAGGGGGCGGGCGGCTTCCGAGTCCCCGGCTCCCAGGGAGCTCCCCGCTAGCGAGATGGAATTCGGAATTTCTCTCATTGCTCAGTATTGAGATATTCCAAGAGGATTAAAATCAAGGCTTTTATAGAATAAAGACACAGTTTAAAAAGACATGATTATAACGTTCTCGCTAGTTCCTCCGGCCGCAGACTCACATGCAGCCTCGGCCTCAGGAGGGACCCTCCCCCTCGGGGCCACGGACGCTCCCGCGGGCACACGGGACGCACGGAGCCGCCGGGCAGGATGACGAGTCCTGGGAACGGCCCGCGGGGGGTGGGCCATGGCCCCAGGAAATAGTTTCTGCTTCTCGGTGTCCTTGTGCAATCAGAACTGGGCCAAGATTAGGGGTTAGTGTCACTTTTTAAAACGCCGCTGCTGGCCTCTCTCACTGCTGGCCGCTTAAAGGGCCTCTGGATCTCACTTTAGGGGCGTTCCCTTCGGACCCCCCACACGCCCCTCGTACAGACCGGACTCGGGCGTCCTCTGGAAGACCGAGGTGCTCCACTTGCCGTCCCGGTCCCCCTGCGACAGGCGCACCGCGAACTCGTACATGGTGTCGGGGAGCAGCCCCTCGATCAGCACGCGGCGCTGGGGGACCTGCCGGTAGTCCCAGCGGGCCAGCTCCCCCTTCTCCCGGTAGCGCACCGTGTACTGCCTGGAAGAGACACGGCAGTGGTGCTCCCGGCCCGGCCCCGCCAGGAGGGCCTCGGGCTCCTCCTCCCGGAAACGGTGACTTTGCGAGGGAAATGGGAGTCAGAGCACAAAGGCCTGCACTTGGGGCTGTTTTGGTGTCTAACTGTGTCTAAAGCGGACAGGGAAGGTGACTTTCACAACTATTGGAAACTCATACATCTCAAAAGCTGGAGCAGAGAGGCAGAAGGGGGGGGAGGTGGCTTTGATGAGGAACGTGCCTTAGGGGGTGGGGGTGCACGCATGTGTGCAGTGTGCAGTGTGCAGTGTGCAGTGTGCAGTGTGGAGAGGGCAAGGTAAGAATCAGAACTGGCCCACGGTAGCTTGGCTTTCCAGAAGAGAAAGACAAAATGACGCGTTTCGTGCCAAATCAGGCATGTGTCCTCGTGGTGAAGGGGAGGCAGCACAGGGTCTGGAGTAAACTTACTTCCAGGAGAAGGAGCAGCAGATGTCACAGACAGAGCGGGGCGAGGAGCTGATAAGCAGACCTGGAGTGTGAGATTGTCATGGAGAGAAGCACGTGTGAGTGCACTCCCGGGCCCAGCAGGAAGGCATGCTCGGCTCCGGGCGCTGCCACGGGGGGTCTCTGCGGACACTGTGCAGCAGGAAGCACTCGGCGTATGAACTATGACAGTCACTACGGTAGGCTAACACTTCCGGTGCAGACAGCACACAGTGGACACGGGAGACGCAGCCCTCTCTGTTCTCATCACGATGCTGGACTAGAGCCCCCGGGAGCCGGGAGCCGGGAGACGTGCATGTTGAGGAGGCCAAGGGCAGGGAGCATCGCTATGAACCGTGAGAGTCCTATGACCTCAGAGGTCTTAAGGGAAGCAGGTGTCTTTTCACCAGCGGGCAGACGGAAACTCTAGATCAATCAAATAACAGTATATACAGCATGTTACATATCTTTCTCAGCATTGTGTCTCATTCGTTTTATAAAGTACACTCACTTTTCCTGGTTGCAGACAGGCTCAAAGATCAGTACGTAATGAGGAGCCACCAAATCCGTGGCTGTGTCTTAGCTGTATAAACTACTAAGTCACGTGACACAGCAGCTTTTGGTGACGACTTTAATCTACCACTGACTGGAACTGTGGCCTTTTTAACACAAAAGTTCTTTTAACTTTACGGTTGGTTTTTCTTCTATTGCTATTGCAAACTAGTACACAAACAGAATAGCATCTTGTCGTGGCTTGAGAAGAAATACCTTCATGCACAGTGAGCTACACCAGGCAGGGTGTGCTTGGAGACGTCTAAAGAGGAACTACGGGGCGCAAGGGTTAGACAGAGGCCCACCTCTCTCGGGAGAGCCTGCGGGCTGCCACTCTCCATGGGGAACTGAGGAAGGGTCAGGCTCCTCCTCACATGGGCCTGTAGCTTCTACACGTGAATAGATCACTAATGCCCAGCCGGTGTGGCTCAGAGATTGAGCACTGACCTATGAGCCAGGTTACGGTTCAATTCCCAACTAGGGCACATGCCCTGGTTGCGGACTTGATCCCCAGTAGGGGGCGTGCAGGAGGCAGGCGATCAATGATTCTCTCTCTCATTGATGTTTGTATATCTCTCTCCCTTCCTCTCTGAAATCAATAACAACATACATTTTTTTCAAATACAGAATTAATAAGGCACAGCAAAGCAAAGGGGGGCAAAGAGAGAAGTAGGATTTGCAGACACAGGATGAGGCGGAGAAGGCGAGATGTGAGGTGCTGCCCTGTGCATCACACAGGAGGCCCTGGTGGCACGTGGCCCGTGGGGATGTGTGGCCACGTTCAAGGTTAGCATCAATGCCCACAGGACAGTCTATTGTCCAGTTTCAAAAACCACCAGCCCTCAGAGATGTCAGAAAATCACATCCCTCAAGTAAATACAGTCTCTCTGGGGCCGCAAAGCCCACGTCTCTCACCCAGACAAGAAAGCCAGGAGGTCAGGAAAGTACCTGGACGCCACGACTTTCTTCTGTTTCTCCACCACCGGGTCCACCCAGGCCACCAGCACAGACTGGGAGGACATCACGCGGACACTGATGTCCTCAGGGACGTCCAGCTCATCCTCCTCTGAAACGACAGTGCGCGTGGGCAGACTGTCCCGGCAGTAACTCCACGCCGGTTCCTCTGGCCCGAGTGTAGTTCCCCCGGGGCCGTACATTGCTAGTGTGTAATGTAGATGAAATGAAGTGAACAGGAAGCTAACAATGATTTGATTGGTCCCTGGAGAGAAATCCTAATCTCCACGCTTGTCCTTCTCAAGCGCAGTCACTTGCAAACTGCCCAACCCAATGGCCATGAAGCACAAGAGAGAGGCTGAGCCGGGGTCAGACACTCCCAGTAACTCGGGGTCTCTTCGGCAGACACGGTACGTTTCCAGGAAATAATACAGTTCTTACAGGAAGCAAAATGTTAAGGGAGGAAAAGCTCAGGAAGCATTTCCTTGGCGATCGTGGCTCGAAGCAAAAATTCTGGTGCCAACAACGTCATGAATCACAGGGCCGGCCCCTCACATTTCAGCGCGGGGGCCAAGGCAGAGGCACAGGTGTGTTCCGTACAAAAGAGAACTCAGCCTGCGGTTTCCGGTAGAACACGTCACAGACACAGCCTCACAGTCTGCTCAGTCACTAACCCACTGAAACACAAAATGTCTTCAAGTTTGCCTTTGAGTCTCTTAGGCTTCTGGGGTGTTTTTGTTTATTTTGGTTTGGTTTTTGTTCTGGGGTTTTGTGTGTGTGTGTGTGTTTGTGGCTTTAACTACAAGTAGGAAAAGGTAGAAATATTTAGCCTTAGGAAACTGATATAGTGACTTCTTGGAGAGCAACAACTAATGACCAATAAAGGTGAAAAATCCCGTACATGGGCCTGCTATTAGGCAATGTAAAAATTATAATAATATAACATTACATAATAACATTTTGTAATATGAAGCTATAATTAACAAATAAGTTATAAGTTCATAAAATAATTATGCTACAGGTTACCTCTTTAGGTAAGGCCCAGGAACCGGAAAAGATGTATGTAATTTGTTATATATGGGTACTATAGAAAATCTCTGTGAACAAATGTGGAAAAATATCTTAGATCAGGCTATCAGCACACCATCCCTACATCCTTTCTCACTCTTCTCGCTGCCATTGTTCCTCAAGTTTAGCTGAAATAAAGTTTCCCTGCATTCTTGAACGCTACCCCATCCACTCCTCTCTCTCTCTTCAGTCTAGCACCAGGGGACGTCTCCATGGGGATCACTCTGTGCCCTTAGATGGAATAAACGTGTGGCTGCTCTTATGGCACAGTAAAGACAGTCAGAATACACAGAGAACTATAGTTCATCACAAGAATCCCTCACCCTCTGGCTAGAGCAGAAACACACTTGTATCCAAAACGTGGCCAAGCCGCCCTGCTGCTTCCTTTACCCTCAAGAAAATCCACGGAATTCGTCGCCTGGCAGCCCCATTTGGAAACAACCCTGAATCCACACTGGACCGTGGCTGACGGGATGCGCCCTTAGAAACATACCTGAGATCTTCCGCTTCGTGAGGGCGGCCCTGTACACCGGCTGGCTCTGGCCCCGGGCATTCAGGGACTGCAGGGAGACCACGTACACCGACTCGGAGGCTGTGGACGAGGCGCCGGAGTGAGGCTCTGCGGCCGGTTCCCGGGACACAGCCCTCTGGCCTCGGCCCCCTCCTCTATCCCCCTCCCAGCTCATCTTTCTAGGCATTTTCCCTTCTTCCGGGCAATTCAATTTGAGCCCAAGCATGGTAGGAACTAAACCAAGAAGAACACTGTTATGGTGGGATATATGAAGGTGATTTTCACCAGTTATTCCTGGAAAATGGGTTTCTATCTCATCAACATCAAAGGAAGATGAACAAAGTTTTAAAAAGAAGGGGATTGCATACATGCCCACTTAAATCCCCCAATTTCCTCTTATTTCCAAATAGAGACAAGGGGGGACTCTCTTAACTGTCATCAAACAGGAGGGAGAGGAGACAGTGCCAGGTCAGCACCTAGTGGAGGACTCACTTCCGATCCCGAATGCCTGGGTGCCACTGACAGTGAACATGCTGAGTCAGCAAAGGAAGAATGCTGCCATTTCTCTCCCGATCCAGGGAAGTGCCTACGTAGCTAAGCCTGGAGGGCAGTGACCAGCATGGACCGAGAACCACCAAGAGTCCAGCTAGAGTGGCTCGGCTGGTTGAGTGTCATACTGAGCACCAAGAGGCTGCCGGTTCAGTTCCCGGTCAGCCCGAGCCTGAGCTGCAGGTTCAATCGCCGGTCGGGGCAAGTACAGAAGACAATCGATTGGCGTGTCTCTCAAATTGATGTCCAGGCCGGTCACCCACCGAGGCCAGCAAAGGCCGGGCCTGGAATGATGCCAGACCTCTCCTGGTCACGGCGACTGTCCCCTCAGCTCCCACAGCCAGTGCTTCCTCCCCACAATGAGGCTTTGCGAAGAGGGAGGACAGCAGGCCGACCCTCAGGCTCCATCAGCTGCCCCCACATTTCATCTCGCGGGGCCCACGGCCCAGGGTTCTAGGACCTCAGGCAAAGCTTGGGAAGCAAGAAGGCGAAGGCAGAGCCAACATGCAAAACGCATGAGCGCCCATCCCACGTCCGGGAAAGGACCCCGCTCCAGGGATGGGCTGCAGGCAGGAAGCAGCTGCCGGGCGAGCACGCAAAGGTGGCCGCGACCTCGCTGAGTGCAGGCTAAGGGCAGGGGCACAGGCGGAGGACAGGACAGAACCTCGTTCTGAATCACCATCATACCTGGAGAATGAACGGCACGACCGAGCTGTGACGCTGGTCATGATGGAGCTTCCGAACACGGAGTGATGGGAAGCCCACCGAACCCTGAGCGCCAGCCCACGCCACTCACCCAGCTTCTTGATCTCGTGCGCCCGCTCCTCGCGGGCCAGGGGGACGTACTTCATCTTGCGGCCGCTCTCCCCGTAGCCCAGGAGGAAACCCCGCGATCGGCGAGGGCTCTTGGCTCCGGACAGGCGTGGCGCCTTCCACGCAACGGACAGCCGGTCCTCTGAGGGTCGGACTCGGACACGCAAGGGCTTGTTTGGCACTTCCTTTTCTTAAAGAAACACGACACAGAAACTGTTAAACAGGATGCCTCGGAGCCCACCAGTGCGTACGGAGAGTCTGTCCGGAGACTGAGCCGCAGCCATCACCAGCTGGGTTAGACATCCATGTAGGTGGGCGGTTCCGGGAAGAACACGGTCCCCCGAGGGCGCCGCCCCTGGTGCCCGTGTTCCTCCGTGTGAGGCCGAGGCCCGAGGACTTCCCGTGGAACCGACCGTGCGTGAGACGCCATCCAGGGGTCCTGAGTGTTTACAAATGTTCTTTTTCATCCACTTCCTTTGCCCCTCTAAAGCCAAAACTCTCTACTCCCTGGTGAGAGCAGGAGGTCAGCATGACCGTTCAGCAGCACACAGGAGCGCTGCTGGGACTGCCCTGCAGGGGGCCCCCTTGTAAAACCAGGAGGGCTTTCCTGGCCTTGGGGGTGAATCACTCCGGCCCACATAGTCACTGGCTCCTGGTTTTGATCTTAATTCTTCTGACATGTCTAATGTGCCCTCCAGACACACCCGGGCCCGCCCGCCATGGTGCCATCTGTCTCCGCTGTTCCTGCTTCTACGTTTCGAGAAGTCCTCTTGCTAAAACGGTCAAGCTCAAGAAACACTCCCACTGTTAGCTTTCTCAAAGCAGCACGCTCTGGGGCCAGTGTTTGAAGCGTTGCTTTTACATCGATGAAGAACTGCTAAGTTTGGGAACAAGGGCCACAGGCCATGTGATGGCTCCATTGTCCCTTGCCGCCAGCAGACCACATCCTGGTCCTATCTGGGGATCCCGTAGGCCAGTGAGAGACTCTCTAGTTCTGTAAGCCAGGGGTTTCCCCAGCATTCTTCCTCCACCATATACATTAACCCCATCCTCGATGCTGCCTAACTGATCAGACTGGAAAATCCCCAGGAGGCTAAGCTGGAAGGACACAACCTAATGCCACGGGTTAGTGTGAGCTCCAGTGATGCAGTAAGTCAGTCAGTAGCCGTTGGAGATGGCTCTTCCGGAAGCAGGACGCCTGGTCCGTGTTCCAGACCTGCCTAAGGGAACGGCCCTTTGCTCACTCGCTGGGGTTACCTGGCCAGCCACCGGGCATCCCGTTCCTGAAGCTCCTCGGAGCATGGGGGGGAGGGAGGGGGGGTCCCCACAAACGTTTTCCCCGTCCCAAGTGCGACTTAGAAAGGTTTTGGGTTTTGAGTCCAATCGTGTGGCCAACGGCCACCTGATACAATTCGCCTCGCACCTGGGCGTGCAGCCACTTGCACTGGGTTCTGTGAACTGATCTCAGTTTTGTGCTCAGGTTCCCAGGTGAGCGCTCCCTTTCAAGGTGTGGCTTCTAGAACAATCAAGGACCTGCAAGTGATTCTGGGAATGACAGAGACGCTCATTCACACAGATCGGGAGAAAAAGTCCCGTCCCCATCAGACACCCACACCGTCAGGCATCTTTCTGGACTGTTACAGCCATCTGCTAATCCTCTCTACGCTGATGGGCACACTAAGAAAACTATCCAGATGGGTCGAATTCACTGGGGCTGAGATTTTTTAAGCGTTTGTCTAAGCCAAATGGAATAGCCTCATGGAAGGCTCCTGAAATTCTCCAATAAACCCCAGGGAGACTTTTATCTGGAAAACAAATGTCAGACTGCCGGGAGCAATCCCGTTCTCCGGCGTGGACGGCTGCGGGGGCCCCAACGCGGCAGGACGCTGGCCCCGCCGCCCGGCCCGGCACCAGGCGGGCCTCCCTCAGAGCCGGCTGACACCGTTAATTACAGCCGTCCCCTCGGGGGGTCACAGAGGAAACAAGGACCGTTGAGATTAGACTTCAGAAAGTCAGAAAGCCACGTCTCCTAAGTTGTGTTGTCAGCTACACAAGTGGGCAAATATTCCTAAATTGCACAGAATCAAAACCTGTTCTTGAAAAAAAAAAATCCAAAATTCAACACGATGTTTGCCCATTTAGGTTGACAATTTGGTGCCCGTTGAGCGTGGTAGCTTCTGGTTTGGGCTCCCGCAGGCGCTCCGGTCCCGTCTGTTACCTGCTGTCTGCGCGACTCTGAGGCTCCCGCCCACTCTCATTCCTCCCTTGTGTAGGAATGGCGTGTAGCATATTGTGTTTTGTGATATAAGTCACGGAAAGCATGTGTGAAGCACACTTTAATTGCTAATTGGGGTTGTGATTGTGATAAAAATGAAACCTCTCATCAGATTCACTGGATGTGTGGGCAGCCCCCCAGAATGGAACCCAGGGACCCATTACAGATTCTACCACAATGCCTTGCACACGAGGGACACTAGATACATGTATTTCAAAGAACTTAGTGTCACCGGTTTTTACAATAAAACCTCAAATATGAGCTTGTCTCTGTCCAGACAGCTTCTGTGCACCGTGCACTGAGAGCTCTGTGCTTGTCTTCATCCACACCCAGCAGCGGTCCGTCACTCCAGCCAGTCCCTTCCTGCGCCTGTTGGCGCGAAGGTGAGTCCCCGCCATCAGCTCCTGGGCCTGGACCCGGCTGGCAGGGCCTTCTCCTCTCCCAGCTGAGTGTGAGGGGTCATTCAGTCCACAGCTTTGGAGAATAAGCGGTTTGACCCTCTCACGCCCAACACCCACTGCACTGACCTCCACGCCCCGCAAAGAGGGCCTGGGTCCTCGCCCTCTGAAAAGGCGGGCCCGCCTGCTCACTGGCCTTCCGCTCGCCACCCTCAGCCCCAGGCAGCGTCCCCACCGTCCCCACATCAGGGCTCAGGGCCGCCAGGGCCCCTGGCTGTGGGCAGGAGGGCGCCCACCCCCAGGCTGACAGGTGGTCCTCACCCTGCAGCGGCATCACATCCCCTGGGCGGCTTGGAACCATGCCCTCGGCTCCCACCTGTCGGGCCAGGCGCCATCCCAGGCTCAGTGCACTGGGTGCATCAGCATGAGGAGGAAGAGGGGGTTTGTGGGAGGGGGTGGGGGAGGGTATGAGTTGGAGAAGATGAAGGTGGTCAGGCACCACCAGAATACAGAACATGTGCTTTGCTGTCCCCACTCTGAGTCTGCATCCCTGCCTGGACCCGGGCCCAGACCCCCAGCTGACTGACAGCTGCCGAGGTGGGTCAGCAAACGCCTCCCTCCCGCCTCCGTCTGCCAGGCTCCTTCCCCGCGAGCTCTGAGCGTGCCCCCTGAGGCCTTTGTGCCTGACTCTCAGACGTCCCTCCCCCCTCAGCCCCGCAGTGCTCACGCGGCTGGCCGTCTCTCTTGAGCATTTTCCTCTCCCGTAGGCACCCAGCACTTTCTGTTTACTGAGCGCGGTGGGGCCTTGGGCGGGCCGGCCATCTACCAACAAGAAGGAAGGGGCTCTCACCTCTACTTTGGAACAGTGTCTGTCAGAATGTCACTCACCTTCATCATTTATTGGACCCCGACCAGCCGTCAGGCAGGCGACAAAAACCCTCACAGGAACCAGAAAACCAAAGCCTGACACTTGGGTCAGGGCTCCATCTGGACCCCAAGGTGAGGGCACCCCCACCCGCACTCAGAGCTCAGCCATCCAGCCCTTCAGCGTGGCTGTACCTGTCGCCCTCGGAGCCCTGCCGGAGCCCCTGCACGGGTCGTGCCGCCCCTGCCACCACTCCCGCTTTTCACCGCAGACACCACCCGCACCAGCACTTCGCGCAGACCTGACTGTAAGAGAGTCCTCCTCACGGCCCCGCCGGCCGGGAGGAACCCAGTCCGCAGGTGCATCAGCCGCTCCTCAGCCAGGCCCCGGGACCAGCGGCCAGAATGAGGGTGTGGGGGAATGAGAGCAGCACTCAGTGGCGGACAGCCTGGCCTGCCTGGACCACCCCGGCATCAGCAGCTGACGCACAGGTGACCCTGACCTCTGACACGGCCCTGCCGCGCCCAGCACCCACACTGGCCCACACAAAGGGGGTGGCCTCTGGCGCCTTTCCAGTAAACACGTATTGAGTGGATGCCAGGTGCGTGTCCCAGGCCCGGGAGGCGGAGAGGAGCAGATCTAAGAGGCCGCCCTTGAAGGGCTCACCATCCTGCCATGAACAAGAAACTGAGATTTGCTCTCCAAATGGCATACGTAATAAAACTTAAGGAAATAATGCCACAGGCAATGTTCTTTCCCCATTGGCCGAAGACCTTCATTAAACTGCTCTGTGAGGAGAGGACGCCGTCTGATTGGTAATTTGGCTCTCGGTGGCCCCAGGATCTGGCCCCAGTGTGAGCTGAGCATGCCCTGAGGCAGCGGTATTGAAACTGCAAATGATCCCAAGGAGCCTCAAACCTCCCAGGGAAGAGCCGGGCGAAGGCCGGCGAACTGGCGGCTGCGTCCTTGGCTATGGGAAGCAGCCAGGCCTCCTGGCCCCGCCCCCAGTGCCTGTCTCTGTGCGTAACAGGTTAGCTCAGATCCAGGGACAGGAGAAAGCTAAGGCAACCTCAGAAGAGAAGTCTGCAGGGAGGTCAGTAAGAGGATCCAATACCTGGACACCTCTCCTGGGGACAAAACAAAAGGATGTGGATTTGCATCTCGAAGGAGCTATGTGGTCTTTGTGAATGGTCACCTGTGTGTCTTCAGGGATGGGAACCTCTGAATAAACTTCCTGTCCTGTTGTACACACGGCCTCACTGAGCCACCTTCTGACTATCTCTGCCAATGTCTTCCAAGCTGTGCTCCTAGCCTTCTGCTCATCTCTGCTAACCCTCTCCCTCATGTACCCTCTCTCCTCCAACTCTCCCTCCCGCGTGCCTCCTCCAGCCAGTCTGCCTCAGACTTCTCTCTTCCAGCGTTCATTCCCTCCTCTGCAGCCGACAGGCCTCTCCGCACAGCGCCCCACGCTCACCTGACATCCGCATCTGTGAAGAACGAATCGCCCCTCCTCCAAAGCCAGTTTCCTTTCCTAACGTTTTATTCCTCCCTCCCTTTCCACATAAAATTTGCCCACACCCACCAAGTCTTAACTGAGAAGCAGGTCAGAGTCATTGGTTCTAATATACTCACCTTCCTCTCAATAGCGTAAGTTTGATGTATTTAAATGCATGGTTTATGAGAATAAAACCCAGCTCCTCGCCCTGTTGCCTCGAGACAGTAGCCAACATACTCAAAAATAACCACATGCATTTTCCTTCATTTTGCATCATTAATTAAATATATTCGAGGAACACACAGAAATGTCAACGCTTCTCCCAACAAGTAAAACCACATGATTAGACAACACCAACATCCCAATGATAAAACATACATGTACAAATATGGAGCAGAGATGGAAGGCAGGTCATCTACAATAGCATTTCACCAACTAACCCATGGTTTTAAGAAGAGAAGGACTCGCTGCATTGGATTAGCCAATAAAAGCCACCGCTGGGTGGGTCCCATCTGCTCATGCCAACCCGTCAGGCCAGGACTGCCATCTCCGCCACCACATTTCTTTGGAAGTTAGTGTTAATAGCACAGAGTACCCCCAGATGTAGACACAGACACCTCCCGACACCAGGACATGAGGGAACAGTGAGGAATGAGCGACACTGGCTGCGGGCCGGCCCCCTGGGCACACGGCAGGTGGACCAGCACTGTGCGGCGTGCGCGTTAGTTCAGCGATGGGGACTGGGTGAAGGTTTGTGAGCACATGTGTGTGACAGAAGCACGACCCTCTCGAGAGACCGTGCCTCAGTGAAGACATGAACCGGATGAGCAAATAGTACCTGTGACGGTTTCATTAAATGGTCCTGGACCCTTAATGGGGAGACCATCAATCTGGATCCATTCACCTCCTAAATTAGGAAAATGCAACCTGATAGTTAGAAACGAGGACCGGACGAGCTCCCACATTTCAGAGCATCCCTAACCATTCAGAGCATCCCTAACCATTCAGAGCATCCCTAACCATTCAGAGCATCCCAAACCATTCAGAGCATCCCTAACCATTCAGAGCATCTCTAACCATTCAGAGCATCCCTAACCATTCAGAGCATCCCAAACATTGCTCTAAGCTTAAAAGGGACCGCCTGGGGCCAGTTTAGTGACTCAGTACCTAAGCTCTATGGACAACACATTCTTTTAGTCTTTTGCACATGACTTGTTCTAGTGAGCACTCAAGAATTTACAACAAAACGCTAACCACCTACATTAACTGACAATGAAAGAAGGATAAATCTCTCCCAGTTTTTAGTCTGTCAGCTTGTTCTACAAACCTAACTCTAATGATTCTAGACTCGCATTGACATGAAGAAGCAGGGAGGGACGGTTCTCCCGATCTCAGTAACAGAAGCACAGCCTCCCATCCTAGGTGAGACTTACCAGGCAGGCTCTCCGCTCTGTACACGGCCCGGCTCACTCCACTGTCGTTCTCTGCAGTGACCAGCACAAAGTACACTACCCCCGGCTCTGAAACACACGGTTTGGATCAAGCCCCATTTCAAATCTCCAAGAACGACAGCTTGATTCGCTGTCTTCCTTATACCAGTTACAACCAAACATAAGTATTTGAATTTAGTGACAAGTCTAACTATAGCTGTCTCTATTTTTAACCAAAAGACTAACATCCCTCCCATGCAACAGAAATATACCTGACCAGAGAACACATTTATTTATTACAAAATACATGGCATGTGAATTAAACCTGGATTTGTGAGCAGTCAACAAGAAAAGCTTTTAAGCCTTTTAATGTGACATTAATGTAGGAAGTAGGAGCACACTGTCCACTAAATCCATGTTTCAACAGACCGTGTCTGTAACTACAAACAACGTTTCCTCATGAAAGCCCCCAAGGGAAATCTTCCAAAATAATTAGAAAATGTCAACATAACTCATAAAGCGTAGCACCTGGGAACTCTTCACTGCAGTCAATAAAGCTTCATGAAATACGTCCCTTCTCACAATTAAACAGACCCCTGGCTGTCTCTGCATGTGGTCTTTGACTCTTTCCACAAACACCTAGAAAAAAATATTTCCTGGGATCTTGTTAATGCTAATCTTGAAATAATTGGGCTTCCCTTTCTACTTGGATGTAGGGGTCAAGGTCAAATGGCAGTGGTGTCTTTGGTTGAGCGGCTGGAGTTGTTGGGATGCGGAAGGGAACTAAGACACCAAGTTAGCCCTGAACTTGCCACCTTGAAAGAAAACTCTAGCGCTGCTGGTTTTTCTCGAGTTGAATTATTATCTTAAGAAAGGTAAGTGGGGGAGCCAGCCCCTTGAAGAGATGGAAGCTGGCAGGCATGTGAGGGGAGGATGGTGGAGAGGTTAGTTAGTTCCATCGAAGGCCATCATGGTACGGGCATTCCTCAGCGTGAGGAGCGTTCCCCTAACGGCTTCAGTGCTCCAGCCAGAGCCCAGGATGCAGCCGCAAGGCCAAGGCCGTACTGTGGGGACACCTGCTGTGCGGGACTCCTATGGCCTCTTTCTGACCATGGCAGGGTCCGGTGGCATTTAGGGCTTGGCACGACTTGCCAGACTAACCAGGAAATGCTTCAGGTTCGAACTGAATGTGAAATTATGCTCTGCCAGGCACTTTCTTTCTTTGTCCTGAGCTTATTTGTATTTCAGAGAAATTTAATACCCGTCTCTGCTTCCGTTGAGTTAGCTCATCAGAGTTGCTTGGGAGACACTGCTGCTCAAAGAGCTCGGAGTCTCTCCATTTGCATGTTTTTCTTCTCGGCGGCAACATAACAACCCAAGCTTTGAGCAAGCAGGTGTGAGCCTGCCTTGCCTTTGGTCCAGGAGAACCTCCACTCAGCCCCCAGTTGGACTCCGTGGGGCCGGAGGGATGTGGGAGAGACTCGGAGAAATGTATGGAGCCATGAGGAAGAATCTGACCTAAAAATTGTTTCCGGCATCAGTGGGGAGAGAGGCCCAGGAAGGCCCATGGCAGGAGGAAGGTCGTAAGCAACAGACTCATGCCCTTGGCTTCCCGTCCCCAAGGAGCCAGTGAGCCCGGCCACCCCTGGCTCACGGGACTGGGAACAGGCGCACAGGCAGCTCTGACTGGGAACGAGCCCGGAGGTCACTTACCCAGGTCCTCAATGAGGAAGGACCGCGTCTCCGCATTCACCTTGATGTGCTTAAGGCTTTTCAGGGACTTCCCGTAGGCAATGTTGTAACGCTCCACGGGCCTACTGCTGGCGTCTTTGGGCGGGTCCCACGTGACTTTCAGGCCCGTCTTAGCGGACAGCAGTTTCACGTGCCTCGGCTTCAGTGGGTGGTCAGCTATGCAAACAGCGCAGCTATCAACCGACGGGCATGGCGGGCGGGGAAGGGAGCTCTCTGACATGGTTAGCAAGAACGGCGGTACGCGCGGGCACGTTCGGACATTGCTACAGAATGACAGCAACGCAAACACACCAGACCCACAGGCTCTGAAGCGTTCTTGGATGGCTATGGGTGGTAAGTTTAAACCAGAGAGAAACAAACCGAAATAAACCCGGGCCTTCTCCGCTGGCTCACGTGGCCTCGCTGGTGTGAGAATACCCAACTGGTCACGTGACCTCTTCCCCAGAGGCGTTCATACACTCAGTGACTTTCTATGTTAATAAGCATGTTGCCTGGGGCCGTGACCCGGCCTTTGCACGCCTCAGAGGAGAATGACAAGAGCGCTCTGACCGGGAAGGTATGCCCCGTCTGCATGAGGAGCAGAAGCACCGGTTTCTGCAAACACCACCAGCCAGGGCTGCTGTCTGAGGGGTAGGCACGCCTCTGGCTTTATCTGCAGGAGCTAACTTAGTGTTTCCTGTTTTGTCACAGAAGAAAACCAAGTTATTAAGGACATTGCATTTTTATCTTCAATTGTGAGGTTCTAAAAAAATTTTTTTTCTTCATTTTTAAAAACTAGCCAAAATGAAACACAATATGTAAGTGATGTTGCAATGCCACATGACATAAATATAAGGTAAAAATTCGCACCACAAAGTTGGGGCAAACCAGGATCTGAAGCTGATTATTCAGTGATGCAAGGCATTGTAGGGGGTGGAGAGGGAGTAAACATAAAAAAGCCAGAACACTTTAACCTTAGTAACATTAAGAAAAATGGATGTGGACACTCGTGGACGAAGAGAGGGGAGGGCGGGCGTAGGTGGTGACCACAGGGGGTCAGTAAGGACAGCCTGCACGGACATCCCGCCCAGGCACCTGCGGCTGACTCTGTACCGGCCGCGTCCCCGCCCACAGCTGCCGCCGCCTCTGGGGAAAGCCTGTGGGAAAGGGGAGGCACCTGTGGCCTCCCTCAGAGAAACTCAGGGAATAGAAAAGCATGAAAGAAAAAGTTATGGAAATGATTTTAAAGCATCAGAAAGTGCTGTGCTGGAGCGGAGAGCGCTGTCGGGCTGTGGGCACGGAGGCAGCCACGGGCGGTCCCAGCTCCGCAGGGGCTCCGGGCCGATGGCAGAGGCGCAGGCGGAACGGGGCAGGGAGGCCAGGAGGACAGTGGCGGCGGTCTCTACGCACAGCAGGGGAGGGTCACGGTCTCTGCGCATGGCGGGTGAGCGCTCACGGGTGACCTTTCTGCCCATGAGGACCTGCAGGGTTTTCTCCGCCGAGAACAGGAGTGCCCCTTCCTGCGTTCCCTGTGTCTCCCCCGAGGCTTCCCTACGAACTCCTCCTTCTCTGCCCCTGTCACCTACTTGTTCTCATTGCCACCAATTCCTTTTCCCGAGACAGCAGGCACCGCTCCAGGTTCCATGCCCCACACCGACGCAAAGACAGGGCCACCGAGCAGGTCTCTCCAGGGAAGGAGGTGTGAGAGCAGCGCTTTCCTGACGGTGACCCGCGCCCTCTCCGGTGCCTGCATCCCCACAGCCAAACCGGAGCACGAGGCGTGATAAGCGTTCGAGGCCTTACACATGAGCCAGTGAAGGCCGATTTTGAACACAGAGGCCTTTGGGCGACCCAGAAATCATGCCTTCGGGGCAACCTTGGGGTCAGTCTCCTTATAAAAGTTCTGAATGTGGGTTCTCCGGCGCCCTTAAGCCAATAACCCCCACACCGCCTCTCGCCATAACCCCAACACCCACAAACGGGGCCGAGTGAAAAGACACCACGGTGACCTGTGTAGGAGGTGTTTGCATTCCCCGGGTTCCCATTGACTTTGATATTTAAGATTGATATCATGATTGATATCATGATTGATGCTTCCTAGGGACTGCCATCGTTGCCTTATGCAGAAAGGACGGGACGAGAAGAGGAAGGGCCAGTGTGCATGAACTTGGATTCCGAAAGCTAATTCTTGGGGCTAGAAACATGACAGTGTGTTCTACCCGCAGTCTGTGTAGGCCTCGTGACCTCGTCCCCTAGGTGTGACGTGAGGCAGAAGGAGATGGAGTTGGTTTTGGGGGCTGCGGGCTGGGTTCCCTGTCACAGGGTCCACACTCTGAGAGCTAATGGTGAGCTATGACAACATGGCTCCTTACTAGGCTCACGTGCTCTCAGAAACTCACCACAGACCACCCTCTGCTGGACAGACGAGGCCCATGACCTTCCGAACAGCGTTCAGCATTCCCACCTTTCCTAAAGGGTGCATTCTGCAAAGCTCTGTTCCCACAAGCAGCCGCTCTACAGACAAAAAGGACAAACCCCAAGTCAGGGCCCCAGGAATGAAAGGTCCAGCAGAGGCATCACTGGCTCCTCAGAGCCACGTGACAGTCGGGCCCCG
This sequence comes from Pipistrellus hanaki, assembly GCF_964339955.1. NCBI lineage: Eukaryota > Metazoa > Chordata > Mammalia > Chiroptera > Vespertilionidae > Pipistrellus > Pipistrellus hanaki. The sequence continues at coordinate 85,450,564 of NC_140509.1, read as the reverse complement.
GCCAGCCGTGTTCACCTCCGCGGATGGAACGTGGGGAAGTGAGCTGCAGCCACGGGCTTGGGGTGAAGCAGAAAGAATTTCCTGTCCGTGTCCTCCCCCCTCTCCCCGCCCAGGGCTGTCTGATGGGACAGGTGCTGGTGCTCCAGACGGAGGAGGAAGCCACTGGGGCTGCTGGGCTCAGGCCATTCCATCCCGGGACAGAGGCGTTGCTGTGCTTCATACAAGTGGCCTTCATCCGCGTTCAACAATGTTTTGCCAGGTGCCGAGTGGCAAGATGATATTCCGGTGGCCTTTCTGATACCTGGCCCCTGCCACGCGAGCGGCTGCATGCCAGGGCGCCCTGCGGCCTCTGCCGGTCTGCTGGGGAAGGGGACAGGAGGGCACAGCCAGCGCCCGGTTTCCACTCTGACCCCGCTCCACTCTCCAGGTCTTATCCACGCCCGCCACTCTGGTTCAAGGTCTAAGCATGCGCCTGCGTCTGCTCTAGGATGGAAACCAAGATCCCAATGACTCTGCCACACCTGCCCTCAGAGGGTCCTCAGCCTCCGCAGAGCGGCCTCAGGGCCCTCCGAGGCTGACAGCCTCTCAGAAGCCTGAGTCCAGAGCCAGATCCCAGGGCAGCCTGGCCTGACCGGTATCTTCGTGGCCCATGCATCATGGTAGACAGGGCACATCCCTCACCTGCCCCTCCCTCATCTTTACACTCCAGCATCTCTCCTGGCACCCAGGATGCCCACGTAGCTGGTACTCACGTAAAATGCTGATGGATTCAAGGAAAAAGTGTTAGGAGGATTTAGACTGATGAGGTCAGCGGAGGGTATCCAACCCAAACAATGGCAAGGACCAGAAAGATCAAGCAGATGAGTAAAGACATATCAAGGCGTGTACACTCCAAGAAGCATGATCTCGGCTTTTAGGCACCTTTGGCAAACACCTCATGGAGGGGACGGACTAAGGGATGAGGACAGATATCCCAGCAGGCTGTGCCCCCACACCACTGGGCGTGACCGTCACCCTGAGGCAGGCGGTGGCTTCCCTTCAGAGCGAGGACCGGGACCCCCTGCCTCTCCTTCCGGGGCCTCCCCAGGACTAAGCACGCACCGGCCAAGTACCTTCCTGAGGCTATGGGTGGGAATTCCCCGCCCCCCGATTTCAAAAATGAGGAAGACTCCTTCTTTAGCTAACTCCAGAGCCACGGTGACACGTAGGCAGAAAACCCATCCCTGGCCTGTCCCGTTCCAATCCCAGATTTCGCCCAGCTCAGGCCGTCCGCCACAGCCGCCCAGGGTCCCAGCAAGGAGCTGAGGTCCCAGCGCAGAGAAACCCAGTGATACCAGAGCAGCCACAGAGCCCGTCCTCTCCCAGCAGAAGCCCCGCCCAGGCCGGAATTCCCAGGTGTGTGTGAAGTCCGAGTGTGACGCCTCCTCGGTATCATGGCTTCATTTCCATCTAAAGAGACTAACGTCCACATTTCTCTCCTCCGACGGATTCTGTGTGCCTCAGCCGGAGGAGACCTGCTGAACTGCCCAGAAGGGTCTGGGCTCCCTCAGCAAGCCCGGCCTCCACCCCCTTCCCCTGGCCGTGGCGTTGGATCTTTAGGATTCCCTGGAGTAAAACAACCGACTCCACAGCCCCCCATTCGCCTAAAACAGCCGAGATGCTGAAGTCTCTGAGAGGCAGCGACTCCAGCCTGTGCTGTGTGCAGGACGCGTCCCAGCTCTGTCTACCGGCACAGCCCTGGTCCGAGGCATCCCTGGGGCCCCCTCGGCCCTGCCCTTTCCAACACGCGGCTCCAAAGCCAAGAAACTCTGGGATTTAGATCAGTGCAGCTTGGGTTTTTGCCACTCAAAGTCAGACCCTAACGGACAAAGAGACTATTAATCAAAATCTCCTATGAAAGTCGAAAATAACATTTTGAAGCAACCCCAGCAGCCAATACGCCTGGTCCCAAAAGGCTGCCAGGGCAGACACGCCCCGGGAACCGGAGGCAGAGCCAGCCCCGCGGGGACGGCTGCCATGCCCCGCCGAGCGCCCAGCAGCCCACCCAGGCGCCCAGCGCCCGGAGCGGGGAGAGCCGGCCTCGGGTAAGAAGAAAACCCCAAAGGAATGTTCAGGGCTTTTGAAATCAGCTAGACCCTGAAAACCCCAAAAATTCAAAAATCATTTCGGTATTCCAAGGATTGCTCTTTAATGCAGCAAACCCCCGTGTTTATGTAAGCCTCCCCGCTTCATCTTTGTTTGAAATTCTGGTTTTACTTTCCACTGGAAACCGCCAAATACTTCCCAGACCCCGAAATGAAGAAAACACGAAGCTCAGGGAAACCGTGAGTGTCTGACCAAGAATCCAGTCCGCCGGCCAGGAAAGGTCGGGATGTGCTAACGCCGCAGGACGGCTCCGGGAGAGCATCCACGTGACCGAGGAGAGGTGGGGAAACCCAGCTATTGTCCACCAGACACCAGACGGCTCCGGAGAAGCCCAAACTGTAGGAACAGCCAGGAGGTTGGCAACATGTGGGCAAAACACTGAAATGACTGCGTTTTAAATAATTTTTCAAATGGATGTTGGGATCGTATTTTCCAAATAATTATGACCCTTCCCTAAAAAAAGAAAGAAAAAAGAAAGAAGGAAAGAAGGGGAAGAATGGAGAGTAGAGGTTGTTTGCAACACGGTGGCATAGCCTGATCCCAGTGGGTGTACAGCTAGAGCGGGTGGGCTGCGGGAGACGCGGGCTGAGAACCTAGAACAGTGGTGGGCAAACTCATCAGTCAGCAGAACCAAATAGCAGCAGGACAAGGATTGAGATTTCTTTTGAGAGCCAAATTTTTTAAACTTAAACTTCTTCTAATGCCACTTCTTCTGTCATGTGCTTTTGGCCTTTTGTCTCTTCCTCCTTTCCCCCCTCTGGGATGTCAGCATGATACCTGGAGGTGCAGCAGCCATCTTGGGACATGGAGTCCATCTTGGGGCCTGGGAGGCAGGAATGGGGAAATGGGGAGGTCCGGAGTCCCTGGCAGCCTCTGCTCCCCGCTTCCTGGTGAGTGAGAGAAGCCACCCCCTGCCCTGTTCAGCCCCGTCATTAAGACGGTGTGTTCTCAGCAGCTCCGCCCATTGCCACCTGCGGTCACCATCTGTGAATCCATAAAATCGAGTCACTGCTCTTCTTGGTTTCTAAGTGCAAGCTGCTTTGTTTTAACGTGAATTTCTTTCTGCGTGCTGTCCCTAAGGGATTTGGTTTTGACAATGTCCGCGCTTTCTTTGTCGCTATGCCACGGACTTGAGTAAGTGCATCTGTCCAGAGAAGGATGCAGCCAGAAATTAGAGTGAGTTTGAGCTGGCAGAACCTAGTCATTAGGACTTACGGTTTTTAAGCTCTTGGCCATTTTACTCAGGAACCAATGTAAGCGAAAGCTACTGTTCCAGAGGAAAACACAGGGTGTTTCCCATGTAAGTCATGAGCTTCCCGAATGGTTTGGGGCAGGGGTCGGCAAACTCATTAGTCAAGAGCCAAGTATCAACAGGACAACGATTGAAATTTCCTTTGAGAGCCAAATGTTTTAACTTCAACTTCTAACGCTACTTCTTCAACACAGACTCGTCCAGGCCGTGGTGTTTTGTGTAAGAGCCACACTCAAGGGGCCAAAGAGCCGCCTGTGGCTCGCGAGCCGCAGTTTGCCGACCATTGGTTTAGGGACATGAAATTAGAGGGCCTCCACAGATATGTTTATTTATAGCGATGATGAGGAAACGAGGCCTGAAGAGAAGATGCTCTGGGCGGCAGGAATGACGCCTGCTGCTGAGGGCAGAGACCTGCGCACAGAAGCCGGTCCTTCCCAGGTGGGGGTCTCCCGCACATTCGTCCCCTTCAGCCCGCAGCCGAGCAATCGTTTCTTCAGGAACGACCATTGCCGGCTGGTCCGGCTTGAACTCGGCCTGCTCATAAACGGCTTGGCACGCCCGCCAAAAGCAACTCCCTGCAAATCCATTCCTTTCCCAGAGTGGGAAAGTCATTGTCTGACTATGTTAAACGCTCGGGCATTGCTGCCGTTACCATCCCCGCTGCCCTTCCCCGGAAAGCGCCCTGAGAACCGCCTCAGACAGCGGGCCAAGCCAGGGCTGCGGCGAGGTGGGTATGAAACAGTGAGCGAAGCAGACGTGGCCAGAAGCCACAGGCAGAGGCCGCAGCTCCCCATCCATCGGAGAGTAATCGGAGGAGAGGGCGGGAAGGGCGGGCGGAAAGTGGCATTTAAACAGCGGGGCCAGGGCATCTGCCCGCGGAGGCAGCGTGGCAGCTCCCCCCGTAAGGAAGGCAGAGGGTCAGGCCGCTGCGGGAGAACCAGGCTGCTCCTCGCACCCGCTACCAGTCTGGGCTGGAGGAGAAAGTCTGTGTGAGAGGCAGAATGTTACTGAAAAGGGAAAGAGGCTCAGGTTAGTCAGCATCCCAGTGCGCCTCCAGGCACAGCCCTCAGACGTGGGCTCTCTCGCTGACCTTGGCATTGAGTCCCTGTGCGAAGCTCCAGGGCTGAGCTCCGGCTACACCCGCCTCGGTGATGCCGTTCTTTCCGGCCACGGGGGCCCGGGGCCTTCGGTGTGTGTGGCTGTGCCTCCAGGGGCAGTGGGCGCCCACCGCAGCTCCGAGGTGAAGACCATCGCTCGCGTTATAGATGAAGGCTCTGGCCAGGCCTGGAGGAGGCCCCTTCCCTCATGCTCCTGGGAGGCCACACCGACCCTCCGGGCCTCGGGCCTCCCTCACCCGCCCAGCCCCGGGGACCTGGCCACAGGCCACTGACTGTCCCCGGAGTCTCCTCCAGACCAGCTCGGCGTCACCTCAGATTCGGAGCCACAGATACACACGCCGGTCACCTGCTCCCTACGGTGCTAACGAGTCCCGGCATCAGGGCTGGCGCTGGGGCACCCGCTGCCCTCCTTCTCCTGAGAGCACACAGCCTCGTCCCCGCCCGGCCTGCGGCTCTAGCCGGCCGCCTGTCCCCAGGGAAATGGCCTCTGAGCCCCGAGAGGAGTCGATGCTCAGCGGCCGTCCGAGCGGCTGTAAACACCTGCACCAGTTCTCTCCACGGCCTCCTCTGAGCCAGCGGCTTAGCACAGTCACACAGACCTTCCCCTCACAAACCACAGGCATCTGCCCGCAGGCCCGCCCTGACCGCTCGGCTCTGGGCGGTAAACCTGCCCAGGTGCCGCCTCGAGTGCACAGCGCCCCGCACCTGGAACCGCTCCAAAGGGGCTTTTCGGGAACACAAGAGCCGTTTCAGACGGGGCTGGAGGTGAAGACCGTCAGCGTGGTCTCTGCGGGAATGAAGCCCAAAGCCCATGAAGGAGAAGACACACCAGAGCCGCAGCGCCATGCCCAAGGCCCCATGGCCCCCGCCCGCCCCCAGCGCCGCCTCCGCTCAGCTCCCTGCGGCTCCCACGGGGCGGGGGGGAGGCGGGGGGGGGGGGGGACACACTGCGGACCCTGCCCCGCGGCCACGCTCGCTTTGGGTTCTGGCCCAACTCCGGGACCTTCCTGAGCTGGTGGCTGCTGACCCCCAACCCCATGTGCCACTGTAACCCGGGCCACGCTGAGGAGCCACCCAACGCTCCCGTCTCCGCAGACACGGCACCAGCTCCGGCTTCCGTGCCTCGCACAGCAGCGCGGCTGTTCCTCCCCCGAATGCCCTTCCTCGCCTTCCCGCTCTCACTGATGCCGGCCGCTGGCCAGCCCGGCTCCGTCAGGAGACCCGGCGGACGGAGGCTCCATGCAGCTCTGGGGGGTGCTGGCCATAAACCTGCCTGGGCATCCCTCTCCCGACACAGAAAGAACCCCGGAGGGTGGAGGGGGGTACGTCATGAAACGGAATAATCCAAACTCGCTCACAACTGTCCTTCCTGCCCAGAGGCGGCCACACCCCTCGGTGGCCCTGGCCCCCCCTCGGCCCCCCAGCGGCCGCAGCTTCGGCAGGAACCTGCTGGCCAGCTGAGGTTTGGGCTTCGAATTCTCTCTCACCGATGGTCAGCGGGAAATGAATCACAAGTAGCCACCTTGTAAAAAAAAAAAAAAAAAAAAAAGACAGCAGAGGGAAACCAAAGCAGATAACCGAATGTTTGACCCAATTCTCTTAAACCCTGCGAGCCGCTGCTCCAGGGGCAGCGGGCAGCGGGGAGGCCACCGGAAGGCCGGGAGCGCCCTCTGAGGGCCGAGGGCCGCCAGCGCAGGGCCGGAGCGAGAAGGAAGGAACCAGGACACACTGGCAGGAAACCTGTCCTCCACATGATGTCACCTACCGCTCAGCGGCACAGAAACACCACAGCCAGAACTTCCAAATGCTAACCCTCTGTCCCGGGAATGTTTCTGAGTAACAGCACAACTCCCGAATTCGAATTAATTCATATTCCTTGTAACTAAGACCAGGGTAACTTCTGAAAGGAAAAGAGAGTGTTTGCTCATTTGCATAACCGGTGCCTGCCTGGTCCCACAGGCTCTGGCACGTGTCTGCTGGGTTAGTAAAAGGAAGAAGGCGGCACGTGCCCCCCTGAGGCACCCACACTCCGTTTCTGGGTACCCTAACATAATGTGCTATTAACGTGTTATTGTACACGTGTTATTTTATCGCCCATATCCGTATGCCTTTAAATACCCCCTCTATATTTTCTAACTAAAATAAGAGCTCCTGAGCAGGGGTTTAATTGTCGCTCAAGAAATCTCGTTTCCACAAGGAACGGTGGGAAGAAGTCTGCTCCCAACCAGCACAGCGGGATGGGTTTCCCCTCAACCCCACCACAGCAGAATGATGGCCCCCAAAGGTGGCCTGGCCTCATCTCTGTAACCTGTGAGCATGTGGCCTCCGGGGCAAAGGGACTTGGCGGGTGTGATTCCATTAAAGGTCCGGACACCGGGAGGTTGTCCCTGGGTCCAGTGTCCTCACAGTGTTCTTGTGAGCGGGAGAGCAGACAGGACGTGGGAACCTGTGACTGTGAGGGGAGGGGTTGCCTACAGGGCTCAGAGCAGAGGCACGTGGCACCTCTAGAAGCTGGGGGAGAGGGCTGGGTCCTGCCCTGGAGGCTGCAGCCGGAGCACAGCCCTTGCTGTTAGCCCACGAGATCCTTCGAGCTTCTAAGACACATGTGTCAAACACAAGGCCCGCGGGCCAAATCCAGCCCACCGGCCAAATCCAGCCCGCCAGGCCTTGCAATGTGGCCCGCACCGCGCTGTCATCACTGTACTCCGCTGTCAGTTTATGACATTGTCAGTTTATGACTGTTCAGTAAACCATTCGGCCCGAGATTTAGGCTGGATTTTAGATTTTGGCCCCTCTCTGATTGAGTTCGACACCCCTACTCTAAGATGATACATTGGTTTGGGTTTAAGCCACCAAGTCTGTGGTCATTTGTGGCAACAGCAATAGAGAGTAATGCACCCTGCCAGTCCCCTGCCTACGCTCAGGGAATGGGCCTTTAGGACCGAAATAAAGAGATGAGCGGTCTTGGGAGGACGTATTGATGATGCTCTGGAACCTTCCAGGGGTGTCTTTCCAGGGACATGAATGGTCTCTCTGCAAGCCTGGTACAACCTCTGACTCCACAGCCAGGAGCCGTGCGCTCAGCTGGTGAGTACAGCAGGTCTTTCGCTGCGTGGGCTCCAGGCCCAGGTGCCAGGGAAGCGTGCTTCCCGCCTCTCGCAGAGAAGAGAGCAGAGGGAGGAGGGGCCGCTGCAGAGCCGGAGGCAGGCTGGCCGCAGGAGAGCCCCCCCGCCCCAGGATGCTGTGGCTCTCGAGGGCCGGGCCCCTTCTTCCCAGCAAGGGGGACCAGGTCTCAGGAGATGCAAAACCACAGGTGGCAGAGTTCTCTTCCAGGACACGCTGACACCTCCCGAGATGAGTGGGCAGAACTCAGGGCGCCATGGAGACGGCCCTGGCCTTGGAGAGGACTGACCCAGGCCCTTTGGGAGCTGCAGGCCCTCAGCTCTGGGACTTCCTGGAGAACCACTTCCGGGTGAGGAGGTGAAACTCATCAAGGAGATGGGCGGCACCAGACTCCCCTCCGCAGGCTGCGGCCCCAGGCCGGGCTGGACCGGGAGCCTGAGGCCTTGGCGGGCCCCTCTGCATCCCCTGGGGTCTGGCTTTAGCCTGAGCCTCTCCCCGAAACCACTGGCCATTCTTTCAACCTCCCCGGAGCCCGCTCCCAGGCATTGGGCCAAATGGAACAATAAAGCTTTTTACAGAAAACAACTATTTTATGGGGGGAAAAATAATAACTGCTTTCTAAACCAAAAAGAGATAGTGAGAAGAGATTGTGCATTTTGGCAAATCTCCAATAGAAGACGGCAGGCCCTCTGTCCACTATCCCTCGGTCTACTGCAGCTGTTTGGTGGAAGCATCTGAAAAAAAAAAAAAAATCTAGCCTCACAGAGATACAGAGTTTGAAAAAGCACTGTAACCGCCTTATGGATCATTCTGGAAAAACCTTTGCTACAACCCCAAAACTCATCAAGTAGAAGTGTCTTCCAGGCTAGTTGCCATGGGAGCTCTGAAACCAGAAAAGAAAATGCTTCCATTTGGTCCCCTTAGAAGTCCTTCGGGCTCCTGGGTTTGGGGTGGGCTGTTCAGGCCGGCAGGCTGGGTAACACCTCGCATCCGTCACTTGGACCTACAGGTTCACCTGGCTGTGCAGATCAGCTACAAGCCGGCATGCTTTGTAACAGCATTTCAATCTCACACCCATTGGTACCGCCGCAGAACTTGCTAGAAAAGGTGTTAAGTATAAAAGCTCCTAAATGAATGAAGTTGGAGATGGCAAAACTCTAACTTCCTCTGGAAGGCTCGAATGCTGCCCCTGGCAGGACCTCCAGCAGTCATGCCCCTGCAGAGGCCGGCCCCCTCACTCACTCAGACGCTGTCTGCTGGACACTCAGGCAGAGACACGGGACTGTCTGCGGTCACTCTTTCTGGGGAGGGTGGTGTTTTGGGGGAGCAGCTACTTCCAGCCACAGCTCACACCATGGCCGATGTTTGTCCGGGGGTTCCCACCCAACGTGGTTTCTGCAGAAGCGTTCTGTGTGCCTTCCTACCTCCTCACACAGAATAGCAAGGGCAGGGATTGGGCCAAATTCACAGTTTTTACTATTGCACCAAGGACATTCTTAACTAAAACTGGCGTGTCTTTCCTTCACTTCAGAGGCTGAGCATGCAGTGGCTGCTGGTTCGTTACGGTGCCAAGACCTGGATTCGCCCAACGCGCCGCGGTTTCACCCACCGAGCCCGTGCGTGCGCCTCCCGGCAAGCCAACACAGCGGGAAGGCGGGCGGGCCTCAGCACCACTGGGAAAGCAGCGGGTTCCCGGAAAGGGCCTTTAAGCTTTAAAGGAAAAATTAAAATCACCCACAGCTACCCTAAGAAAACCACTACAAATGCATGTGAGTGTGTGCATCCATGTTTTCAGGAAAAGGTCTCCTGGCACGCACCAGGGTGGCATGTGTGCACGCATGTGGGGGAGTACAGGGGTGATCACTGCTTGTTTTGTGTTTTAATTGACCACCAAGTGAAGGGCTTCTTTAGACCCTCAGCGCGCCCCGCACACCGCCTCCGTCCTCAGGGACGCCCCTCGGAGCTATGGGTCTGCCAATGTTTACGGCGCTGCCTGCTCCATTGGAGGGAGCCTGGCCCCGAAGGATTTGGGGGGCAGGGGAGCCTGACTCGGGCAGAGCCCCGGCCGCAGGCACTGATCCAGCCGGAGAGGGCGCCCTGGCCCGGCCTCACTGTCAGGCCCAGCAGACAGACAGGACGCCGTCCAGAGCACAGATGCAACACATTACGTGCCCCCTGATCTCTTTCCCAGCCGAGAGCTGGCCACGGGCACGTCTGCCCCTCCTTCCCTCCCTCCCTCCCTCCCTCTCTTCCTCCCTCCCTCCCTTCTTTCTTCCCTTCCCTCCCTCCTTCCTTCCTTCCTTCCTTCCTTCCTTCCTTCCTTCCTTCCTTCCATCCTCCTTGTAAACGGGAAACACCTACTTCAGACTGTGCTTGTCCCCCTGTCCATGCCCCGTCTGGTCATCCTTTTCCTGCAAACTCCACACCAGCACACGGGAGAGGAGTGCCAGCCAGGGCTCCTCGGCCCCGGCATTGCTCAGCCCAGCCGGCAGAGCCCGAGGCCGGGGGGAGATGCCCGGACTGCCCGCCCCCCAGACGCCCCCGCCCTGGGCAGCGCCCTGGGCAGGTGGCAGTGGAATCTAACAGGCACAAAGCTGGAACCATCTCGAAGCCAGCCTGGCAGGGTGCCCTCCGCAAACAAAAACTCTTTCAGCCTCCAGAAAAGGTCCTTTCGGAGAGAAGGCGTGGGCCGTCGGTGGAGAAGGCGAGAGGCTTTGGTTTTATTGTTAAGCGACTGCTCTCCCGGAGATGGCTACCAGAGAGGACAGCGACAAGGACGGCGACTGTCCTTTAGGAGAAAGTGGCGTCTGGCACCCCAGCCCCTGGCGCACCGGCAGCCAGCCTGGGCAGGGTGCCCTCCGCAGAGGATCAAGAGGCCGTGCGACCCCAACAGCCCTCCCCTGGAGCCGGAGGCCAGAGGCCTGAGCAGCATCCTTCGCAGAGGAGCCCCGCTGGCACCTGACTTTCACACCCGCTGGGAGGGGGCGGCAGGGACAAGGGCGGGCTCCTTGGGTTCCTGCAGACCCAGGACACCGGGCTCCGGGCGGAAAGGCCGCACAGGGAGTGGGAGCAAGGGCCCCAAGGCGGGGACCAAACCCAGAGCACCCGCCGCAGACCGGTCTCTCCGGGGTGCGGACAGCGCCCGCTGCCTCCGCTGGAAGTGCTGCCCCCAGGTCAGTCCCCAGAGGAGACAGCTCCCCCGGCCCCGGCCCCAGCCCCGGCCCCAGCCCCGGCCCCGGCCCGGCCCCAGCCTCCGGGACCCCTGGCCCTGCCTCTCCTGCGCCCAGACCGGTCCCCCCGCAGCTCCTGTTCCTGCCGGAGCGCGCTTCCCCGGGCGCCCCGGCACCACCGCCCGGAGCCCGCGCCTCCCCCGCTCCCGGGCGGCCGGTGCTGCCCCCGCCCCAGCGGGCACCGCCCCGGGCAGGTGGCGGGGCAGCAGGCGCCCGGGCCAACGAAGGCATCGCCCGCCTCCAACAAGCGGCTCTCCCCGCGCCCCGTGCGCCGCCTCTCCCGGCCCCCGGCCCCCGGCCCCCGGCCCCTGACTCCCGGCTCCCGGCCCCCGGCTCCCGGCCCCCGGCCCCCGGCCCCCGGCTCCGGGCTCCCGGCCCCCGGCCCCCGGCTCCCGGCTCCTGACCCCCGGCCCCCGGCCCCCGGACCCCGGCTCCCGGCTCCTGACCCCCGGCCCCGGACCCCCGGACCCCCGGACCCCCGGACCCCGGCCCCCGGCCCCCGGCCCCCGGCTCCGGGCTCCCGGGCGCCGAGCCGTCGGGTCCGGGACGAGCCTGGGGCCCCTGGCTCCCTCCTCCTGCGCGCGGGACTCGGGGTCCCCATCCGCCCCGCGCCCCGGCCCGCGAGCGGGGAGCCCGGGTCAGAGACAGACCCGCGGCCGGGGGGGTGCAGGGCCGGACGGGAGGGGGTCCGGGGAGCCGGGCAGCCCCGGGCGCGTACCTGCAGCCGCGGCCGCGGAGAGCGCGGGCGCCAGCGCCGCCAGCAGCAGCAGCGCCGCCCAGGGCGCCCCGGCCTCCGGCGCCATCGGGCGGGGCGGGGTGGTCGGGGGCGCCGCCGGAGGGGAGGCTGGGGGCGCCGCCGGGCCGCCGATCGGCAGGTGTGCGCTGCGCGGTGCGCTCTGCCCGCCCGTCTCCGCCGTCCCGCCGCTCCGCTCTGAGGCCGCCGCCGCCCGCCAAGCCTTTTAGCCGCGCGGCGCCCCCTGCCGGCGGCGGGCGGGGTGGCAGCGGCGGCGGCCCGGATCCCGCCGGCTGCTGCCGTGCGGGACGGCGTGGCGAGGAGGCTCCGGCCACCGTCTCACTCCCGTTTTCTGCTCGGAAACGGCCCGTGCGTCCGTGGCTGCCCCCCCGGGCCCTGTCCCCCTAGGGATCCTCTGGCTTCCGCGCCGGGGACGGGGACAGCCCGCACGCTGCGGTCCCCCTCCGGCCCCCCTCCGCACACCCGGCCCCCGCCCGGGCCCCGCACCAGGAGGGGCATCTCAGACGTGCGGCGCCATCCGGCTGACAGCGGGTCTCCGTGCGCAGGAGCCCGGGGCGCGGCCCGGCCGCGCTTCCTCCCGCTCCTGCTCCGTGAACCGCCGGGGTCTCCTCCCCGGGACCCCCTGCCGGCGGCCAGCCCCGCCTCGAGCCCGGGCCCCCGCCTGGATCGCAGCGCCCCCTGGAGGCCGCGAGGCCGCGCGCTGCTGTCCTGTCCGCGCTGCCGGGTCCCTCGCAGACCCGCTCCCTGTTCTCGGAGCTGACGGCCTGCAGGGGACGGCCCAGAGGGGACGGCCCGGAGGGGACGGCCCGAAGGGGACAGCCCGGAGCGGACAGCCCAGAGGGGACGGCCCGGAGGGGACAGCCCGGAGCGGACAGCCCGGAGCGGACAGCCCGGAGGGGACGGCCCGAAGGGGACGGCCCGGAGCGGACAGCCCGGAGCGGACAGCCGGGAGGGGGCGGCCCGGAGGGGACGGCCCGGAGGGGAGCAGAGCGGCCATCCTGCAGAGGGGCCGTCGCTCAGTGCCCTGCGGCGGGAGACGCAGCCGCTCCTCTGAGATGCACAGCACAGCCGCCTCCAAGCCCAGCAGAGCGCCGGCCCAGAGCATCCGACACCGAGTCCTTCTGTCCTGTGCTCTGCACGTCGGGCGGAAGCTCTGCATTTGAACGTGTGTGTGTGGGGGGGGGGGGGGGGGGGGACAGTAACAGACTCCACACCGGGGCGATGAGCACTCAGCATGTAAAAGTCCGAGTGGAGAGGGTGAGCGGAGCGCCCCGTGCCTGAGTGACGCGGTGATCGTTCATTCACACCTGGAGGAAACGGTCGCTGGGGTCCCATGAGCAGAGGGGAGAGGGAGAGGAGAACAGAGGTAGGCAGGAGACTTCGCCTTGGCACGGGAGAAGGAAGACCGGGATTGCTGCTCACCAGCCACCAAATGAAAGAATGTTGGCCAAACTTTTCTCGCACCGTACCCACTTTGCTCTGGCCCCCACAGTGCCCTCAGAGGCACCGCCTGATTTTACAGAGAGGTTGTGTGGCTCTTCCACCCCCGGGCGGGACTGCTGAGGGTGAGAGTCCAATGGGAGCCATCTGACGCCAAGTGCACGCCCATTCCCATGGCACCGTGGCCCCGGAGCACCCCCCACCAGGTGCCCAATGGCGGCACCCGGGTTGAGAGCCCGAATACATGTCACAGGCCCGGAGTCCGGGATTGGCCTATCCGAGGCACCTCCTCAGCATCCACGTGGTGAGCGAGGATCCTCAGCAAACAGTTGCACAAGACCTCGGTATCACATCACTCATCTTCTCGGGGTTTGGAAGGTGTGGGAAAGAAATGATGCTTCTCAAAAAAAGAAAAAAGAAAAAAAGGCCATAAATCTTTCACTGCGGCAACCAGCTTCCTCTGCACAGGAGTCCGGACTTGTCCCGCTGCGAGGCGGTGCCAAGGCAAGTCCTGCTGCGCCAACACCCGGGGATCAGCGAGGCCGAGGATTAGGGGGTCAGGTGCCCCGCCCACGTGTGCATTGTGAAGTCGCGGGCTGAGGCGGCTTGTGTGGCTGCGATGTGGGAGCCACAGGCCTGCGTGCTGGCTCCCTGGCCGGGGCCTGGCCGGAGACACCCTGCAGGGGAAGCAGCCACGTGTCCCCGTTCCACCGCCCACCGCTTGTCCATGGGCGAGGGGCTTGAGCCTCAGCGAGGAATCGCTCACCAATCTCTCCTTGATGCGACCGGACAGGACACCCGTTTTTGTGTCATGTGATGTGTTAGGGCCTGGGGATACCGGGGGGACTGAGACTCAGGCAGCGCTTCCTCAAAGAGCTCACGATCGAAGTCAGAGAAAAACAAACAAACAAACAAACAAAATTACACTCCAGATGGCCAAGGTCGTCAGGCCCTGGCCTGGCCAGTGAGGCTCAGAGGATGAGTGTCGACCTGTGAACCAGGAGGTCACGGTTCCATTCCTGATCCGAGCACAGGCCCAGGTGGAGGGCTCAATCCCGATCGGCCCCTCTCTGCAGAATGACAAAGCCAAGAGGCAGCCAGTCAGTGATTTTCTCTCATCATTGATATTTCTCTCTCTCTCTCTCTCTCTCTCTCTCTCTCTCTCTCTTTTCCTCCTTCCCACCCTTCCTCTCTGAAATCAATAAAAACATATATTTTTAAAGTAATTTTTACAAAGACGATGGGAATGGGTCTAAATGGTGCCTATCCCTTCTCTCGCTTTCTTTCCCCCAGGAGGGTTTTTACCGGAGAGTGTACCTACTGCTGCAGGCAAACATCAGGGTGCGTCCCGCCGATGCTGTGGACGTAGAGCCCAGGGTGGGGAGGAGGCTGATAAATCAGGGCGGGACGAACCTCAGAAACGTACAGTCTTCTTGTCGCCGTTGGCAGGGTTAGGAGTGGCCCAGGCACTGTGCTGGGAAAACACAGGCCTGGCCGCCCTCCAGCCTGCACTGGCCCGGCCACCCGCCCTCCGGAGCGGGCCCTGCGGGGATGGGCGGGTCTCCGGACTGGCCGAGCGCTGTGCCCGGGGCAGGTCCCGCCAGCCCCCGCGCCTTGGACCCCGCGCCCTGACGGCGTGGCCATCCGCGCTCAGCGGGCTGCCCCCGGGCAAGCCTCTGGAAGGCCTGGCGAAGTCCTGGTGCCCGGCAGGGCCCTTCTCTCCCCGAGGACCCCACCTCCGGGAGCAGCGCTGCGTGCACCGCCAGCCTGGGGAGGGTGCTGAGGCCCGTGTGTCGGTGCCCCGCCCCTCTCAGCCAGGTGGTGTCCTCTCTCCTCCACTCCCCGGCACCGTCCCCTTTGGCAGCTGCCTCCGCCCAGCAAACGTTCCTTCCGGGGACGGTGTGATCACCTCCTGCCGCTGAGATGTGAGTGGCTGATAGGGCTCCGGGCCTGGGTGCCGGGTGTGTGCCAGCCCCGTGCACACGGCAGGCAGCGCAGAGCGGGACCAGCCCGGAGGGTGCTCCGTTTGCAGCCCCGGTGCTCGGCGGCACCACAGGCCAGGGGCGGACAGCCCCGGGGTGGGAGGAGCAGCAGGGACTCAGCAGGGAGGCACTGGGACCGAGGTCTCTGCTCACGCCTGGGTTTCCCGGCTTTAGGAAAGGCACCGCTGTCCGCACCGGCATTGAAACAAGCCTCGTACCTTGGGTGCGGGCATATCCCCAGTGGGGGGTGTGCAAGAGGCAGCTGGTCGATGATTCTCTCTCGTCGATGTTTCTCACTCTCTATCCCTCTCTCTACCTCTCTGTAAAAAATCAATAAAATATATTTTAAAAATTAAAAAAAAAAATAAAGCCAAGCCTCTGGGCCACATCTGAGAAGCACAGGAAGCCGCTCCCCTCCCATCCTTTTTGGTTTTTTAAGTACATTTTTATTGGTTTCAGAGAGGAAGGGAGAGCGGAACCGAGAGGGGAGGGAACATCAATGATGAGAGAGAATCATCTATCAGCTGCCTTCTGCACGCACGCCCCCTGGGGATCAAGCCCGCAACCCAGACGAGTGTCCTTGAATTGAATCAAATCCAGGACCTTTCATTCTGAAGGCCCAAGCCCTATCCACTGAGCCAATCAACTAGGACTCCCTCCCATCCTTCACCATCTGCGTGACCACCGGATCCCGGAGGAAATGGTCCGGGATTCTGTGTGTGCAGTGTGTGTGTGTGTGTGCTGTGTGTGTGTCTGTGTGTGTGTCTCTCTGTGTGTGTGTATGTCTGTGTGTGTGTGTGTGCTGTGTGAGCTGTGTCTATGCTGTGTGTGTGTGTTTGTGTTGTGTGTGTCTGTGTATGTGTGTCTGTGCCGTGTGTATGTGTGTGCATGTCTAGGGGAGAGAGCATGTGTAGCTGAGGAGGCAAATGGAAGGGTCAGCATTTGAGCCAGACTTTGCAGGAAGGATAAGTCAGAACATGACGGACATGCTCAGCAGAGGGGCCAACAGAGGGAGGGGCCAACAGAGGAAGGGGCGGGAGAGGTTAGAGAAGCTCAGGATGGACTGGGGGTGCGTGAAAGGGGGCAGCAGGCGCTGCGGTTCACAGGTTGATGGAGCGGGTAACAGGCGCAGAAACAGCGCTGGGAGAGTGGGTGTGCTCTGAAGGCAGAGGAGGCCCTGAAAGGTGCCGTGCAGAGTATGTCCTCTTATCACAGTGCAATGAGATCAGAAGCCAAAATCAAATATAAAAATTTTAAATATATTTTTGGATATTAAAGATTAACAAAATCATAACAGATATTTTCAAATGCTCAGAACTGAACAATGATAAATCTCTTCGTATCATAACTTGTAGGATGTTGCAAAGGTGAAAAATATATACTCTTACCTACTTACACATGAGAAAAACTCATAGCCTAAACACTTGTGTTTAAAATTATAACATTGAAAATAAGCTGACTGTCCAATTAGCAGTTAGGACAAGAACAGAGAATAAACTCACTAAAGAAACAGGACAGACATGATAAAGACATGAATACACATTAATGAAAAGGAACACGAAGTTACGACCAAGAGCAAATCCTGAAAAAAAAAGGTTTTTAATACATATAATAACCAAATCTTTAGTGAGATTGATCAAGAAAAAAGGGGAAAGGCACAAATAAAGAATAACAGAATAGAAGACAGATATAACTGCACCAAGAGGCCAACAGGAGGCATTAAAAGGAAAAGAAAATATTATGAATTGAAAACGTATGTGAAATATAAATTCCTGGACATTTTTGACCTATTTAACTTGACTCAAGAAGAAACAGAAGGCTTGAATGGTTCTGCAATTATTACAGACATTTAATCAGTAGTTAAAAGTTTTCCCGTAGCCCAGGCCAGTAACTCAGTTGGTTAGAGCGTCATCCTGATGTACCAAGGTTTTGGATTCAATCCTGGGTCATGGCACATACAAAAAGCAACCAATGAATCCAAAAATAAGTGGAACAACAAATTAATATGTGTTTCTCTTTCTCTCTAAAGTCTATATATTTGAAAAGTGAATTTAAAAAAAAATTTCCCATAAAGAAAATAGCAGGCCTAGTCAATTTTATGAGCAAATCCTACATAACTTTCAAAAAAATCGTTCCAATTTTCTAAAAGATGGAAAATGCAGGATTATTCCTCTGGTAGCATCCCATTAAGTTAATATAGCCTTGATGCAAAAGCTAGAAAAAAATGGCATGATGAAAAAAATTACAATCTAAGTGGTAAACATTGATACAAAAATCCTAAACAACACTAACAAACCTAATCCAGCCAAACATAAAAAAAGAAAATATATCTTGCCCTAATTTTCTCTTTCCCAGGAATTCAGGGAGGTTTAACATCAGAATAAGTGTAATTTACCACGCTAACAGGTGAGAGGAGAAAAGCCATATGGTCTTCCATTTGATTCAAGAAATCCTACATAACAAAAGACTAATATGCAAATCAACCGAACAGAGGAACGACTGGTCACTAAGATGAGCACGACCACCAGGGGGCAGATGCTGAACGCAGGAGCTGCCTCCTGGCGATCAGTGCACTCCTATGTGGGGAGCGCTGCTCAGCCGGAAGCTGGCAAGCACACACAGCAGCAGCGGCAGGAGCCTCTCCTGCCTCCGTGGCAGCTCTAAGGATGTCCCACTGATGGCTTGGGCCCGTGGGGAGAGGGGCTAAGTCATCAGTCGACATCCCCCGAGGGCTCCCAGACTGTGAGAGGGTGCAGGCTGGGCTGAGGGACACCCCTCCCCCACCCCGAGTGCACAAATTTCATGCACCAGGCCTCTAGTATTAGATAAAAGTGTTTATCGCCTCATGTTTAAAAAAAAAATGTTTAGGACACTCAAAAAACACCAAGGGGGTTGCATAAATTGATGGATAGTATCTATAAAAAATATACGTAGGGCAGGCAGACACCATTCTTAACTGTGGAATGAGAGAAGCATGGACATCCACGCACATCCGCCCGCCGTTCGGGAGGCCTGGCCACCAGCCTCGGTCTATTTCGGGTGCTTGGCAGTTTCTCCGGCTCTCGGCTGTCAGTTGCACTGCTTGGCACACCTTAGGCAATCTTTCCCGCGTCTCTTAGTGACAAAACAACACAACTTTACTTACTTAAGTCATCTTCCTTTCGCAGATCTTATAAAACAGGTGGTGGCAATTCATTTAATTCTGCTTTACATGATCATTTACATTACAATACTCGCTGTCAAATGTTTCGAATAGCACTCCTGCTCTTCCAGAAAGTCTCTGGAGACCCCTGTCCCAGCATCACCATTCTCTCTGCCCCGGCCACTTCCCACTCCTCTTTGTTTCTCAGCGGGGGCAGGTGGCGTGAGGAGAGGAGGTCCCCGTCAAAGGTGTACATTATTTCCTTCATGCACACTGAGGACGTGTGTCGAGAAGTGGGTGGTGGGCCCTGGCCGGTTTGGCTCGGTGGATAGAGCTTCAGCCTGTGGACTGAATGGTCCCAGGTTCAATTCCTGGGATGTGTTGCAGGCACATCCCCAGTGGAGAGTGTGCAGGAGGTTTGGCTCAGTGGTTAGAGCACTGGCCCTCGTACTGAAGGGTTGTGGCCTCGATTCTGGTACACAACATGGATCTCGGTAGTAGCCTCGATCCCCAGCCCTGTGGGGAGGCACGTGTGGGAGGCAACCAATGTTTTTCTATCTCTGTGTCTCGCCCACTCCCTGCCACTCTCTCTAAAAAAATCAACCGAGTAAATATCCTCTGGTGAGGATTAACAAAATAATAACAACAACATCAATGGGGAAATATCCTTGGGTGAGGGTTAATAAAAATAAAGTGAACTCTATATAGTAAAAGCGGCAGAATGACCAGAACTATTGGTCGCTAAGATGTGCACTGACCACCAAGGGGCAGATGCCCAATGCAGGAGCTGCCCCCTAGTGGTCAGTGTGCTCCCACAGGAGGAGCGCTGCTCAGCCAGAAGCTGGGCTCACGGCTGGCTGGCGAGCACAGCAGTGCTCAGGAGCAGCGAGCCGAGTGGTGAGGAGTGAGCAGGTGGGTCGTAAGGAGTGAGGGATCCCGGATTGCAAGAGGGATGTCCGCTTGGGCCTAAGCCCGCAGTTGGACATCCCCCGGGGGGTCCCAGGCTATGAGAGGGTGCAGGCCGGACTGAGGGACCCCTGACCCAGTGCACTAATTTCATGCACCGGGCCTCTAGTGACTAAATAAGACTAAGGGCTGCCCTGCCTCTGCTTGGTGAAGACTCCTCTCACCCACTCTGAATCGGGGGGACTTGGTCTTGGGCAAAACTACAAGTAAAGCAAGTCAAAGCAAAGCATGGAATCAGGGAGTGGGTTTGCATGGGCCTTCCTTATTTATTGGTTTAACCGACTCTTTTGCTTGCCCGGCAGTCTGAGGCGTTAGACACTTTACACAGAAACCACATGCCTGGCGGAGCCTCTCGGCCCCTGGAAGTGTCCTGGGCCCACGAATCGGCACGGGCGCCTCCGCTCCACGACGGGGCCCCCTGTGCGCAGAGGGTGTGGGTCTCCGGGCTCCTTTCTGTGCTCCCCGTCCTGCCGAGGGAGAGCCTCGTGGTCTCAGGGCATCGGGCCTCCCTCTCCTTTCCCGGGAGTCGCCTCTACGTTTAGGACGCTCTGGGGGTGCAGAGCCCAGTGGGCCCCCACTGCACCCTCACCCGGTCCCCGCCGAGCACCTCCCGTCCCCACACGCCGACCTCCTGGGACTTCTGGTCACACTCAGAGCAGAGGGACCCCCTGGCCCAGTGGTCGGCAAACTCATCAGTCCACAGAGCCAAATATCCACAGGACAACGATGGAAATTTCTTTGGAGAGCCACATTTTTAAACTTCAACTTCTTCTAACGCCACTTCTTCAAAATAGACTCCCCCGGGCCGTGGTGTTTTGTGGAAGAGCCACACTCAAGGGGCCAGAGAGCCGCATGTGGCTCGTGAGCCACGGTTTGCTGACCACGGACCGAGCCACTCCAGCTCCCACGGCAGGGGGTGGGGGGTGCAAAGCACAGCCTGCCGCTGAAAACGCGGGCTGGTGTCTCACATGTACCTGCCCCGCGGGCCAGGGAGCTTCATGCACTGAGTCTCACCCCCAAACAGGACCCGATTCCCTCCAGGACAGCACCGCTGCCTGCTCTCTGTGCCCTTCCTGGTCGGCAGACTTCCCACCGGTACCTTTTTAAAAATATATTTTTATTTATTTCAGAGAGGAAGGAAGGAGGAGAGAAGCATCAATGAGGAGAGAATCACTGATCAGCTGTGTTTTGCAGCCCACAGCCGGGCATGGGGCCTCTCTTCCCCCTTCCTCCCTCTCCCTCCCTCTCCCTCTCTCCCCCCTCCCTCTCCCTCCCTCTCTCTCTCTCCCCGCTCTCCCTCTCTCCCTCTCTCCCCTCTCCCTCTCCCTCCCTCTCCCTCTCTCCCTCTCTCCCCCCTCCCTCTCCCTCCCTCTCCCTCTTTCCCCGCTCTCCCTCTCTCCCCCCTCCCTCTCTCCCTCTCTGGCAAACAGAAGCCTGGAGATGAGGGCACCACCTGCCTCCGGCTCTCCCTCTCCCGCACCCGGTGCCAAGCCTTAGAATACGTGCCAGGAACTCAGGCAGGAGGGGGCTGCCAACAGGAAGAAGGAGATCTTACAGACTCGTTTCCAGATGATATTCAAGCCTCTCCTTTCTGAGCCCCCTCCTGCTGTTTCTGTGTCCTGCCGGCCCCCTAAAAGTCAACCTCGCTTTCCCTCCCAGCTGCTCCCCGCTGCTCCCCCTGCTCCCCGCTGCTCCCCGCTGCTCCCCACTGCTCCCCGCTGCTCCCCGCTGCTCCCCGCTGCTCCCCCTGCTCCCCCTGCTCCCCGCTGCTCCCTGCTGCTCCCCACTGCTCCCCCTGCTCCCCGCTGCTCCCCCTGCTCCCCGCTGCTCCCCGCTGCTCCCCCTGCTCCCCGCTGCTCCCCGCTGCTCCCCCTGCTCCCCCTGCTCCCCGCTGCTCCCCCTGCTCCCCCTGCTCCCCCTGCTCCCCGCTGCTCCCCGCTGCTCCCCGCTGCTCCCCCTGCTCCCCGCTGCTCCCCGCTGCTCCCCCTGCTCCCCCTGCTCCCCGCTGCTCCCCGCTGCTCCCCGCTGCTCCCCCTGCTCCCCGCTGCTCCCCGCTGCTCCCCCTGCTCCCCCTGCTCCCCCCTGCTCCCCGCTGCTCCCCCTGCTCCCCCTGCTCCCGCTGCTCCCCGCTGCTCCCCACTGCTCCCCGCTGCTCCCCGCTGCTCCCCCTGCTCCCCGCTGCTCCCCCTGCTCCCCGCTGCTCCCCCTGCTCCCTGCTGCTCCCCGCTGCTCCCCGCTGCTCCCCCTGCTCCCCCTGCTCCCCGCTGCTCCCCGCTGCTCCCCCTGCTCCCCGCTGCTCCCCGCTGCTCCCCCTGCTCCCCCTGCTCCCCGCTGCTCCCCGCTGCTCCCCCTGCTCCCCGCTGCTCCCCCTGCTCCCCGCTGCTCCCCGCTGCTCCCCCTGCTCCCCGCTGCTCCCCGCTGCTCCCCCTGCTCCCCCTGCTCCCCGCTGCTCCCCCTGCTCCCCCTGCTCCCGCTGCTCCCCCCTGCTCCCCGCTGCTCCCCCTGCTCCCCCTGCTCCCGCTGCTCCCCGCTGCTCCCCGCTGCTCCCCCTGCTCCCCGCTGCTCCCCGCTGCTCCCCCTGCTCCCCCTGCTCCCCGCTGCTCCCCGCTGCTCCCCCTGCTCCCCCTGCTCCCCGCTGCTCCCCGCTGCTCCCCGCTGCTCCCCCTGCTCCCCGCTGCTCCCCGCTGCTCCCCCTGCTCCCCGCTGCTCCCCGCTGCTCCCCCTGCTCCCCGCTGCTCCCCCTGCTCCCCGCTGCTCCCCCTGCTCCCCCTGCTCCCCCTGCTCCCCGCTGCTCCCCCTGCTCCCCCTGCTCCCGCTGCTCCCCGCTGCTCCCCGCTGCTCTCCCTGCTCCCCGCTGCTCCCCCTGCTCCCCGCTGCTCCCCGCTGCTCCCGCTGCTCCCCGCTGCTCCCCGCTGCTCCCCCTGGTCCCCCTGCTCCCCGCTGCTCCCCGCTGCTCCCCCTGCTCCCCGCTGCTCCCCCTGCTCCCCCTGCTCCCCGCTGCTCCCCGCTGCTCCCCCTGCTCCCCGCTGCTCCCCCTGCTCCCCCTGCTCCCCGCTGCTCCCCCTGCTCCCCGCTGCTCCCCGCTGCTCCCCGCTGCTCCCCCTGCTCCCCGCTGCTCCCCCTGCTCCCCGCTGCTCCCCCTGCTCCCCCTGCTCCCCCTGCTCCCCGCTGCTCCCCGCTGCTCCCCCTGCTCCCGCTGCTCCCCACTGCTCCCCGTGCTCCCCGCTGCTCCCCGCTGCTCCCCCTGCTCCCCCTGCTCCCCGCTGCTCCCCGCTGCTCCCCGCTGCTCCCCCTGCTCCCCGCTGCTTCCTGCTGCTCCCCGCTGCTCCCCCTGCTCCCCGCTGCTCCCGCTGCTCCCCGCTGCTCCCCCTGCTCCCCCTGCTCCCCGCTGCTCCCCCTGCTCCCCCTGCTCCCGCTGCTCCCCGCTGCTCCCCGCTGCTCTCCCTGCTCCCCGCTGCTCCCCCTGCTCCCCGCTGCTCCCCGCTGCTCCCGCTGCTCCCCGCTGCTCCCCGCTGCTCCCCCTGCTCCCCCTGCTCCCCGCTGCTCCCCGCTGCTCCCCCTGCTCCCCGCTGCTCCCCCTGCTCCCCGCTGCTCCCCCTGCTCCCCCTGCTCCCCGCTGCTCCCCGCTGCTCCCCCTGCTCCCCGCTGCTCCCCCTGCTCCCCCTGCTCCCCGCTGCTCCCCCTGCTCCCCGCTGCTCCCCGCTGCTCCCCGCTGCTCCCCCTGCTCCCCGCTGCTCCCCCTGCTCCCCGCTGCTCCCCCTGCTCCCCCTGCTCCCCCTGCTCCCCGCTGCTCCC
This sequence comes from Pipistrellus hanaki, assembly GCF_964339955.1. NCBI lineage: Eukaryota > Metazoa > Chordata > Mammalia > Chiroptera > Vespertilionidae > Pipistrellus > Pipistrellus hanaki. Next base: position 85,427,617 of record NC_140509.1, on the reverse strand, counting down.
CGCTGCTCCCCCTGCTCCCGCTGCTCCCCACTGCTCCCCGTGCTCCCCGCTGCTCCCCGCTGCTCCCCCTGCTCCCCCTGCTCCCCGCTGCTCCCCGCTGCTCCCCGCTGCTCCCCCTGCTCCCCGCTGCTTCCTGCTGCTCCCCGCTGCTCCCCCTGCTCCCCGCTGCTCCCGCTGCTCCCCGCTGCTCCCCCTGCTCCCCCTGCTCCCCGCTGCTCCCCCTGCTCCCCGCTGCTCCCGCTGCTCCCCGCTGCTCCCCCTGCTCCCGCTGCTCCCCGCTGCTCCCCCTGCTCCCCCTGCTCCCCGCTGCTCCCCCTGCTCCCCGCTGCTCCCCCTGCTCCCCGCTGCTCCCGCTGCTCCCCGCTGCTCCCCCTGCTCCCCGCTGCTCCCCGCTGCTCCCCCTGCTCCCCCTGCTCCCCCTGCTCCCCCTGCTCCCCGCTGCTCCCCCTGCTCCCCGCTGCTCCCGCTGCTCCCCGCTGCTCCCCCTGCTCCCCGCTGCTCCCCGCTGCTCCCCGCTGCTCCCCGCTGCTCCCGCTGCTCCCCACTGCTCCCCCTGCTCCCCCTGCTCCCCCTGCTCCCCGCTGCTCCCCCTGCTCCCCGCTGCTCCCCGCTGCTCCCCGCTGCTCCCCGCTGCTCCCCACTCTGGTCAGAGCTCACGGAGGTCACAGATGGACGGGCTCACAGGGGTGCAGACACCGCTCTTCCTCCTTTCGGGGAAGAGAACCAGGGGCGAGGGAAGGAGTGGAGAGGGAACCTGAGGCGCTGGGGGAGGAGAGGATGAGGGGTGGGCAGGTCTGTGTCCCCCGGGAGCAGAGAGCAGCATCCATCTGTCGCCTCTCGCCCCCTGGCCGGGAGCACCCAGCACCCTCAGCACCCGGCGGGCACCCCTGTAGCCTGAGCCTCATAAACCCCGTAAACCCCGCAGAGCCAGGCCTGCGGGGGCTGCGGGCCACCATAGACACAGCGCAGTGTCAGCTCTCACGGCGTCCGCTCTGGAGGCTGCCCGATCCCATCCAAACAGCCGAACCGCTCGGTGACAGTTTCCGTGTGTCTCCCTTTGTCAGGATAACTGGGATGAGACCGGGAACGCCCCGAATGCCAGCGGGCACCTAGAGCGGAGGAGCTGAATCAATCATCCTTAGACGGGCCGTAAATCCACCCACATAGTTTTCATTCTGGTGTCACTTCCACCAATACAAGCCGGGGGGAGGGGGGAGGTGTACGAGTTTTTGATAAACTTGCAATAAAATTTCCAGAGTCACCGGAGCAAGAATGTGAGCGCAACTAAGAATAGCACCAGGCAGCGCCCTCTGCGCCGAGCCCAGTGGGCGCAGTCCCCTCTCCTTGCATCCCCCCACCCTCACCTCCCCAGCTCCACGCCTGCTTCCCACCCCACCCCCAGACGCCCGGCTCGGGCCCGCTGGGCCAGGGTGGCAGACCGGCCCTGCCGCTCAGGGCACTGGGCCTGCGGCCGCCCTCCCGGCACAGGGGCGGCTGGTGGCTCTCCTGGGCCAGGGCGCCCGCTCCGGCTCTGAGAGAGTGGGGAGTGTTTCCATCTTTGCTCCCTGGGCGTGGGAGGGCCCCGAAGAGCCCCGGTCCCTCCTGCACGCCCTCTGCCACGTGACTGCGGCTCCTGTCCCCCACCCCCAGGTGGTGCCGCTCCCCCACCCGCCCTGAGGCTGGCGTGGTGTGATGTGACATCAGCCAAGGTGACAGTCCCTGGTGAGGGCCAGGCCAGCCCGTCAGAGGACGAGGTGGCATCATCCCTCCGTCGGCCACCCCACTGGCCTGTCCGCGGGGGAGAGAGCGATGAAGCCCTGCCCGATTGGAAGGAAGGGACCTTCCGCTGGACAGGAATGGGGACCCTCCCGGTTCTCACAGACCCGGCACCGGCACACACGACTCATGTTATCGACCCGGGACGTGTGTACTTCAGAGGGCACCGCCTGGGCGACAGCGGACTGGCCTGGCGCTAGGAAACCCCGTGTCTGGGGAGTGGGGGTGCAGTCACGGGAGCTCTGAGAGTCCCAGCGCAGTCAGGGGTACCCCGCCGCAGCCACCGCTCCCCGGTCCCCCCTGGAGCATCACTCGCTGCCGGGACCCCAGACTCTACCCCGAGCTGTGCCCTCCCTGCAGCAGCTGCAAACCACCAGGTCACCCACAGCCATGCACACACTTGGACACACATGCACACACGTGCACACATGCACACTCTCGTGGTAGCAGTGCTTTTGGCATGTGCAGCCCCGCGGGTGGGTGACAGGGCTTCGGGCCACGCACAGGGTGCGGCTGCTCCAGGCCCGGTCGCCCACGGCTGAGGGCTGATTGCTGCGGGAGGAAGTCACTCGGCCTGCAGGCGGGCCTCTGCCAGGAGCCCCATCGCTATGTGTCTTGTGCGGCGTGTTCAGCAGAGGCCGGGCCCCCGGAGGCCAGGGGGGACATTCCCACGGGGCCTGAGTGCGCCCCCAGCCCTGCTGGGGGTCAGGCAGGGGCAGGGCCTGGGCCGGCCCCCCTGGGTGCCAAGGGGACAGGAGACTGTTCTGAAAGGTGACCGCTGGGATGCAGAGAAGGAATGCAGCATTGAGACACCTGGTGGGGGGAGGGGAGGGACAAAGGGTGCCAGGGAGCCACTCACAGTGTCATCTTGCTTCACTTAATTTTTTTTTTAAATATTTTATTGATTTTTTACAGAGAGGAAGAGAGAGGGATAGAAAGTTAGAAACGTCGATGAGAGAGAGTCATCGATCAGCTGCCTCTTGCACACCCCCTACTGGGGATGTGTCCACAACCCAGGTACATGCCCTTGACCGGAATCGAACCCGGGACCTTTCAGTCCCCAGGCTGAAGCTCTATCCCAGGGGTCCTCAAACTTTTTAAAGTGGGGGCCAGATCACGGTCCCTCAGAGAGCTGGAGGGCCGGACTATATGAACTACTAATCCCTACTGTAACACCTCGGCTGCGCTCACTGCCCAAAAAACCTGGCGGGCCGGATCAGACTCCTCTGCGGGCCGCATGTGGCCCGCGGGCCGTAGTTTGAAGAACTGGTTTCAGCTGCACTTAATTGTTTTAACTTTCCACACGTTCCCCCGATTTTCTTATAAAGTGTCCTCAGTCAAGAATCACGTTATCTCTTACAGCGCTCGGGACAGTGTGCTGAGCAATGAGAAATGCAATTTGACTTGAATCAACATGGAACGGCATAACATACCCCAGCCACCCATTCTTTTTAAACGATCACAGGTCAGCTCTCCGCCGATAACGCAGAGCCAAGAGCGGGGCTTGTCTGAATCATCGTGGGTTTTCCATCCAGATCATTCCGTGGCCCCATGGAGGGAGCTCAGGCCTGCAAGCCAGAAGGCTCCTCGCCCGGGGCCTCTGTGCTGCCACCGACCGCCTCGGGGCGCGGCCTGCGCTGCACCCGCTCAGCATGGGCAGCAGGGGGCCCCTTACAGGGAGAGTTTGCAGACCTGCCCGTTGGGGTCCTTCATGTTTGCTGGAACTCATAAACATGCAATGTTTGCTGGAACTCATAAACATGCACAGTTATGAGAGAAGGGGTGACCCTGTAGGCTGATAGGTCTTCAGTATCACCAAAGCACATTTAAAAACATTTTTAAAATAAATAATAACGACACTGCACACCAATAGGACTCAATAGGGGAAAAGCTAACGTGAGAGAGGATGTCACATTCCCGAACGCCCCACCCCTGCCCCGCAGTGCGTGCTGACAGGCAGGCCTTCAGCGTGGGCTTGCTTACGCTGCGGGGTGTGCCTGCGGTTCTCAGCCTGCACAACCCTTCTTGTTTCTCGGGGGGCCTCCGCTGGCAGATGAATCAGCCCCATTGGCACCAGGTGGCCACAGCACAGACACCCAGGGGAAGACTGAATGTCCGGTGGTATCAGAAAGTGGCCATCCACCTAACAACTCAGAATAGGCTTGCATTTTAGATCACCTCCGAAATTCAAAGTTTTAGTCCCACAGAGAATTCAGAGGTTTTTCAGAATTGGCTGCGGCTCCAGCTGGAGAAACAGTGGAATAAAAAACCTCTGTGGACCCTGACTGTCCGTTCTATCTGACCGCATTGGGGCCTCAGGAATAGCCACGGCAGTGCCCAGGCTGGCCACCAGAGGGAGCCAGAGATCCACCGTGAAAAGATGACGGGACCAAGCGGCCTCCTGCGGGGAGCACAGAGCTCCTGGCCACCCACACCTGCTATTTCCAAATCCGTGTCCTCTTCTCTCCCGGAGTGCGGGCGCTTTGGGAAGGTCCAGCCAACGAGTTTTGGAGAGAGACACTCTGAGAACTGGCCGCTCCAGGGGGCTGCAGTGGAGCGGGATGGGGCCACCAGGATGAACTGTGCAGAGGAGGCTGGGCTGGTCCCCGGCCTTGGTCCCCGGCCAGGCCAGTGCTCCCTGGGCCCCGGGCGCCCTCGGCACCGAGCAGAGCTTCCGAGAACCGCGGCAGGAAAAGCCCTTCCGAATGCGAGAGCAGCTGCCTCCCTGAGGTCCAAACTGGAGGAGCATCGTGCCCAGGCCGTGGGCAGGACCCGGCCGGGAGGTGCCACCCGTACCGCCTGGTGCCCGTCACCCTCAAACCTGGGGCGTGGGAGGGCGGTCACCCCGCAGGCTGGCCTCACTGAGCACCAGGCCCGGGCCCGGGCAGAGCCTCGCAGGAGGTGGGGTTCGAGGACCCTAGGTGGCCTGGGCAGGGACCTGGGAGGAGCGGCTAACGGCAGCCACGGGCAGAGCCAGTGCTCTGGGGCGGGGTCACCTCAGGGACGCAGGGTGGTCTCCCTCACCCAGCCCCCCTGTCGGGCACAAAGCCCACCAGCTCACGGGCCGGGCCCACACAGGAGGGGCCGGCTTCCGGAGGCGCCCGTGCCCGCAGCCCGCAGCTGTGGCGGTTCTCGTGGCCACTCCAGCCCGGCGCTGGGAGAGGCCATGCAGCCAGGGCGCCGGACTCCCTCGCCTTCTCCTGTCCTGTGAGAGTGAAGGTCACACGGCTGCTGCCTCTGGCTGCCGTTGAGTCGTGAGTTTGACTCACTTTTGGGAAGGGAAGTGGCAGGCAGGAAGGCAGACCAGCCTTGGGGACCCGGGCATGGAGCACGGAGCCGTCACGCCCGGCGGAGGAAGTGGCCTCGGACCCAAGCGAGGTTCCAGGCCTTAACCCCTCCGGGAGCGTCCCCGAAGCCACAGATCGCACGTCCCCTCAGCAGCGCCTCCCGCCGAGGGCTCTGCATACAGTAGGCGCTCAGTAAGTTGCTGACATTTCTGCCCTGGTTGTCATGGTGATTAGACCATCCAAAAGCCAGTGATGATGTTCCTATGACAGGACGGGATTGGGCTGCCTGTACCGTCTGGCCTGACTTAACACAGAGCGGGCTTCCTGTCTGCTCCCATCAGCCTGGCCTCCGGACACCGCACAGACCTACTGAGCCGCTGTGTCCCCGGCCCGAAGCTGGGGTTGGGGGCGCAGGTGGTGCACGAAGGCCCTGCTCTCCAGGTGTTCCTGGCCTGGTGACCGTGACAGGTCTGGGGGCCGGAGCACGGGGCCGGGGGCTGGGGAAGGGGCCGGAGCCCGGACGGCTGGAGCACGGGTGAAATCTGTGCAGGTGGAGGCGGCCAGTCTGGGGCGGGGGGCAGGGAGGGACAGACCTGCAGGTAGAGGAAGCCACATGCCCGGGGCAGCGTCTGAAGGGCAGCAGGAGACACTGATGTCTCAACCCAGCATCATACGATCAAACAGGGGAGCTCGGGACCCTCTGCTTTGGAGGTAGTCAGGATGTTCCTATAGAACAGGGACTTCTAAACACTCGGGGACGTGGAGCCCTCAGAGAATCTGACTTTTAAAAACCAGCTATGCCCTGCCCCACGGAGCCACCCCGGGAATCCGTCTAAAAATCCCTCGCAGAAGCCGGTGAATCCACAATGACCCTCAGCCACAGCCACAGGGCCTCTGGGCTCCAGCCCGCCTCTGCCTCCCAGGACCAGCCAGGTCTCCTCACGCCCACAGAGCTGCTGGTGGTGAGTTGGCATCCCGAGGGTGCCCAGGGGCAGGAAGCCGGGAAGCCAGCGGCAGGCTGGACCAGGTGCGCTCCTGTGCAAGCACATGGACCTGCTTCCTGCCCATCACGCACAAGTGGGTGTCCAGTGGTTGTTTAGGGGTGGGAACCACTTTGAACCTCACCGAATGGTTGTTCCGGGGCGGAATCCATTTCAAAACTCAACCAATGGGCTTTGAGGATGGGACCAACTTCCAACCTCAGCCAATGGTTTTTGAGGGGACGGGACCGACTTCCACCCTCACCCAATGGTTGATGAGAGGCAACAACCACTTCCAACCTTACCAAATAATGGTTTAGGGGCGTGACCTACTCTCAACACCAACCAATAGTTGTTGAGGGTCTGGTCCCACTTCCACCCTCATCCAATGGTTGCTGAGGGGTGGGACCCACTTCCAACCTCACCCAATGGCTGATGAGAGGAGGGGCCCACTTCCACCCTCACCCAATGGCTGATGAGAGGAGGGGCCCACTTCCACCCTCACCCAATGGTAGACAAGGGGTGGGACCCACAAACACGTCTTTGGGCTGATGCTCTTTCCACTGAACTTTATTGGCCAGAGCTGTTAATCTGTTTTCCCATATAGAACTCTTCCTTTGGCAATCACTCTAAGTTGACCCCACAATTGCATCGTGGGTACAGGATTGCTGCCCACAGGTCTGCATAGCTAGTCTCTCCTGTTGGTCACAGCTTCCATAACCCGGGGCTGTCACAGCTCACAAGTGAACGCCGGTTCAGTGCTTGGACTGGACTATAGACTTGTGTGTTCCTTGTCTTTCACTAATAGCCCTTTTCTTTCCATCGGAGGATCTAACCCGGTACCCCACACTGCGATCAGCCCCTCTGTGCAGTGTCTCTCAGTGGTCCTTGTTTGGAATGAACTTGACTAGCTGGGAGGGTGCTGTGCGGAGAGGGGCCACAGCATCTGCACAGGTTCAAGTCCTCTCGTGGCCACGTGCAAGTCTTGGCTTGAACCTATGGTCTGAACCAGTGGCCCCACGTGCCTGAGTGATAGGCAGCAAGTAAGCAAAGTGTGATCAGATGCATGTAGTTGAGTAGGATCAAAACCCTTTTGAATGCTGCAAACATCTTGACCATGTCCTTACTTTATTTCGGTGGTCAACAGGTAAAAGGCATACTGGACAGGCCGGGGTTCTCACGAAAGCCTGAGAGTCTGGGGTTCTGGCCTCACACCTGCCTCCACCACTCTCCCTCACCTACCTGGAGCTCAGGCGGCCCCTCTGTGAAGAGGGCCTGAGGGTTCCCACCCAGTCCGCAGGCAGATGAGACTCAAAGCCAAGTGAGCTGATAGGGTGAAAGCGTTTTCAACTTTAAATCTTATTATTAGAAAAAAAAATTAAAGGGCGAATGACAGCATCACAGGAGAAAAAGGGGCAATGGTAACCCCAAAATAAAACTTTGACATAAAAAAAATAAAGGCCAGACACCCAGTAGAGAGAATAAACAGTGTCTGCCGCTTGTCATGAGGCTTCAGTAATACTTTTATCAGTTTAGTATACGGCTGAGAAAGGAGCAGGAAAGAAAGGAGCCTCGGTATAATTCCAGGGACAGTTCCTGGTAGATGTTTCCTGGAACGCTGGCCGAATAGAGGAGGCGCCCAGCGAGCGCTCATTTTTATCCCCAAAGAGGTGCTGAGCTTGGGAGACTGCAGGACGGGGAGGCTGGGGGTGAGCCCGGCCAGGCCACCCTGTGAGGGGGCCTCCCAGCTCCATTCTCTTTTTCTTTTTTTCTTTTTTTAAATTGATTTCAGAGAGGAAGGGAAAGGGAGAGAGAGAGAGAAACATCACTGATGAGAGAGAATTCTTGATCAGCTGCCTCCTGCACACTCCCTACTGGGGATGGAGCCCACAACCCTGGCACGTGTCCTTGACTGGAATCGAACCTGGGACCCTTCAGTCTGCAGGATGATACTCCATCCTAGCGGTCGGCAAACTCATTAGTCAACAGAGTGGCAAATGGCGGCTCAAGAGCCGCATGTGGCTTGCCAGCCGCAGTTTGCCGACCACTGCTCTATCCAAAACAGGGCCCAACCAACTTTTTTATTGATTGATTGATTGATTGATTGAGGTGTTACATATGTATCCTTATTCCCCCATTACCCTCCATCCCCCCAACTAATGCCCTCACTCCTGATGTCTGTGTCCCCATTCTTTTCTGCTGGAGAGCAGAGCCTCAGATGGAGTTGGCTTCCCTGGGGTCCCACCGGCTGCTGCTCCTCCCCATCAGGCCCCCCCCCATGGCCCTGGCTTCACAGCGGTAATGGGGGAGCAGCCGGTGAAGGACCAGAAATGTGCAGATGGCCTGGGTGGAAAGCAGATGAAGCAACGCACACACAAGTTCAAGTGCGGTTCAGCACCTCTGTGCTTCCTTCCTTCATTCACTCCTGTGCCTTTTCCACACCCAGCTACGGGCTGGCTGTACAAGTGAATCTGCCTGGCAACAGAGGAGACAGACAGGCTCGCAGCCAATCAGATGAGAGACTGCCTGCCAGGCTGGAGAAGGCCCTCACAGGGCACAGAGTCTCAGGCAGGCGGGGAGCACTGCAGGATTTAAGCCTGGGAGGGGCGCGAGCTTTAAACAAAATCCCCAGGTGGTTTTGCAAAGGATGGTGTGGGATACAGAATTGGTGGAGTTAAGATGTGAAGCAAGAAACCATCAAAAACTATTCAGGTGATACAGGCAGCATGCCCCAGAGCTTGGAGCTGGAGATGAGCGGGAAGGGCAGGGTCAGTGGGAAGTGTCAGGAGACGGATTTGGACCTGTGGGGAAGGCAAGGTCCTGCCCGGCTCACGGCTCTGCTGCTCGGTAGCGGTGTGAGCTGCAGAGGGCGGGACATCACTGAGCCTCCGTTTCCTCATCCATAAATGGGTCCAGTTACATGAAAGTGCTGGGAGGGTTGGTTCCAAAAGAGTGGGAGCAGAGAGATGGACCTGGCCCGTGGCAGCCAGCCAGTAAAGGTTAGCTCCCGTGAAGGACACGGCAACTCATGCTAGAGGTTGGAGTCAGGCTTGCAAATAAACAGTAAGAAAAAGGGAATGAGCAAAGGTGAGCTGCTGTGCAACCCCAGTGTTGGGCAACAAGGCCGACATAGACCTGGGGAGAAACCACGTTGAAACAGGTCTGCAGAGCCCGGCTGGTGGCTCAGTGGCTAGCGTCGCCCTATGAACCAGAGGGCCCTGGTTCAGTTCCAGGTCAGGGCACATGCCCGGGCTGCAGGCTCGATCGCCAATAGGAGGCAGATGATCAATGATTCTCGTCACTGATGTTTCTATCTCTCTCTTTCCCATCCTCTCTGAAATCAAATATCTAGACAAACAAACAAACAAACAAGATGTGACGGCAGAGACAGAAGTGTGCCCGTGGCCTCACTCAGAGGACCCGCCTCCGTGCTGCCTCCAGCCCAGCCCCTAAGGAAGGGGGCTCTGTGCTCAGGCCCCTTACTGCTGCCATCAATTTGACAGCACTGTTCCCCCTTCCCAAGGTCACAGCCACTCAGAGCCCCCCGATTCTCGGTCGCCCTCCATTCCTCTATGCCACACCCACAGGCACAGGAGAGGAGTTCAGGTGGAGGAAGAGCCTGGCGTGAAATGGGCCCTGCTCCCGTGAGAAAGGGGAATGAGCAAAGGTGAGCTGCTGTGCAGCCTCGTGCTGGGCAACAAGGCCGACATAGACCTGAGGAGAAACCACATTGAAATAGGACTGCAGAGCCTGGCTGGTGGCTCAGGGGCTAGCTGTGTGCGTGAGCCTGGCCAGGCCGCCCTGTAACACGGGCCTCCCCAGCCCCTCGTACCTGGAGCACCTCACCTCCACCTCCGGGAGGCGCCAGCAGCCCCCCTTCCCGCTCAGGCCTGCTCCCCGAGCTTGTGCGGGCCGCACGCTGGCCCTGAAGACACTCCGTCATGTCCCACGTCCGGCTCTGGGGGAGCAGAGGGGGTGTCACTAGAGCAAGGCCAGCCAGCACTTTCACTACGAGAAGCCACAGCCAGCCCCCAGGGCTGGAAATTCAGCACCACGTGGGAAGGCAGAGGGGCGCTGGTTTCCGTTCACCAGGTACTTGCTACATCACTTGTTTCCTATGTCAGTGCGTTTCAAAAATTTCCCCGGTGGGAGCGCTGAGGAGGCTTTGTTGTGAAATGCGGTGAACACGGGTGCTTTCTTTTTCATGACCTCACTCTCTGGGTGTGGAACCAAAGCCCGTGGGGTGGGTGGGGTGCGGGGAAAGCGGGACCTCAAAGGGATGCAAACAAGGGGGAGGGGGCAGCTAGGGGAGGACAGCAAGGAGGAGAGAAGCGAAAGGGGGAAAGTGTCTAGACCAGGATTGAAATGTGGAAAAGCACTCGGCAGAGCAGAGTTCTGAAGAAAGAAACTACTTCCTTTTACTGGTGATGGGTTATTTGTGTTCATAGTTTTAAAAGCTCAAGTGAATAATTCAGACTATCAAATAGATTTAGATCTGTCACTCTCAATATGGTTTATAAATGTCATATTAAATGTATTCAGACATTTTCCCCAAATCACCAGAGGCTCTGTATCACCTGAATGCTTTCGTGTGCTCTAAATCTGCACCTGACCAGACAAATTAGGCCAGAGGTCAGAGCATTTCTCCCCACCGTGTTGAAATAAATGCTGAGAAGTAGTTAAGATTTAATAGAGTTTTGATTTAGTGACTTTTGAAATAATTGGCAGCAACACTGAGTGCGCATTCATATGTGGTGCCAGTGAGCTGCCCCTTTGGACACACAGCATGGCTGCTGCCATTTCCCACAATCCCCACCACTCCCTACCACACACTTCACCCATTCACCTTTCCTGCCTGCCCCTCAGGTATTTGAGGGTGAAAATTCTGGGTTAAGCAATGTCTGATGGGTATAGATAGCTAGGCAAAGTTGTAGTCCAGTAGTCAATAATCCTATATAATAAAGAGATAATATGCAAATTGACCCGCACACCTTCACATCACAAGATGCCCCCCATGTCATCACAAGATGGCAGCCCCATGTTGTCATAAGATGGCCGCCCCAACATCATCATAAGATGGTCGGCAGGGGAGGGCAGTTGGGGCAACCAGGCCAGCAGGGGAGCAGTTAGATGTCAATCAGGCTGGCAGGGAAGCAGTTAAGGGGCTATAAGGCTGGCAGGCAGAGTGGTTAGGGGCAATCAGGCAGGCAGGCGAGTGGTTAAAAGCCAGCAGTCCTGGATTGTGAGAGGGATGTCTGACGGCTGGTTTAGGCCCTATCCCTGAACTGGCAGTCAGACATCCCCCGAGGGGTCCCAGATTGGAGAGGGTACAGGCTGGGCTGAGGGACACCCCCCTCCCAGTGCACAAATTTTATCCACCGGGCCTCTAGTATTGTAATAACTCTGTACTGAACCAGGAGGAAATATCGAGGGTGGAGAAGGAACACGTTGTAAAGTATATAGTTACCTAACCACTAGGCTGTACACCTGAAACTAATCCAAAATAATGTAAACTGTAATTGAAAAACAGAAAAACAAAGTTGAACTCCATGCTAGTGCGTTATAATTCTTTACATATATGGATGTCATCTTGCATTTTCCCAAATAAATTAAGAGAAAACCCAAGACATTTACCAACAGAGCGGGGAGTTCTAGTCCCAACTCCTCTGTCCTGTTCCCTCCCTGAGCCACCAGGGAGCGTTGCAAACAGCTCGCTTCTAACCCCCAGCTTCCTTGGGGCGCAGCACTTAGGACAGACACCTCCTTTTGCAGGAAACTAGGCGAGGGCAGTGGGAGGTGTGTGGTGGGCGGAAAGGTCAGAGAGCAGAGCAGCGCTAGAGCGGGAACTTCTCCGCAGAAGCTGAGACCGGGCCGAGCCACACCACTCATTTCTGGAGGAGACCGGGTACCGGAAATGGTCCTGTTTGCTTTTAATAACAAAACCGTGTCCTCGGGCCCCCGCTTTGGTCAAAGACCACATTCGAATTAACCAGAAGGTTCCCTGTCTGAGGGAGCTGCCGCCAGGAGTTAGTGTTGCTGTCTTTGCAAGGAAAGGAGGTGCACGTGAGCGGAAGTCTTAACAGCCGGCGGGTGGCCATCTTTAAGGGCTAATCCCAGAGCGCGAGAAAGGTCACTGTGCGGCCCCCCTTTTGCGCAAGCGCGCATGCACGCACGCACGCACACACGAGCACGCTCACGCACAGCACGCACGCACGCACGCACCCAGTGCCTCGGCCTGCTCAAGTCCCCCATCTGTGCCAGAGACGGTGAGTGACCCGGAAGTGGACAAGCTGTGGGAAGCGGCCGGAAGAAGCCTTCTGGGAGCCGGTGGGGAGGCCATCCGGGAGCGCCGGCCGCTGGAGCGGGCTCCGGGTGCGGTGACGAAGGCCATTTATCTCGCCGTTGGCTCAGGGTTCCCAGCAGGACAGCTCGGCCTCTTCCACGGTAGGGAAGCTTCTAAGAGCGTGACTGAGGCAGCGCTCCCACCCCGGGGTGCCCGCCGCCTGCGCCGGCCCTGGGGAGGCTGCCCGCGGCCCCCGCCGCCGTCCCGCCTCTGTGCACGCCGGGTGGGGGTGAGTGTCGCCGTGGGTCGTGTGTGCTGCGCGGTGACAGTTTGGGAAGCATTGCCTTGGGTCCACGGTCTCACAGAAACACTACATTCACAATAACAAGCCGTGATCAGCGGCTCCCTGAAGCAGAACACCCCCCTCCCCCAGGCCTCTGTGTGCTCTTTATTGACCTCCCACCCCGTCTGCCCTTTATTGTAAATCTGTTATTTATTTAAAGGCCAGGTTTTAGGAAAACAGCCTGCACTTGGCCTCTAGGGTGTTTTCTCCGCTAATGTCCCCCCAGTTAGGTCAGACTCATGGCCGCTTGCTGTGTGGGGGCCTTGCTCCCCGCCTAGAACCTGCCCTGGGTCACATGGCACACATCAGCCTGCTTAACCCTCCACCCACTTCACAGATGGGGAAGGTGAGGCTCAGAGAGGGGGCGGCCCCAGGTCCCACCCAGAGGAAGCAGGCCGTCAGCCTGCACCTGTTCCTCCAAGTGCAGCACTGCCCCCCGCCACCCCACCTCCACCACCAGGCACATCCCTCTGATCCTGGGGGTCCCACCTGAGCCAGGCTCCCCAGGGACATGTAAACATCCAACAGGATCGCCTGCATTTCTCAGGAAGACGGACAGGTAACGGGAATGCCTGTGTGGCAGCCTTCTGGAAATTCCTCGCTGGCAGGACAGGCGGGGGGTAACACAGGCATGAGGCCGTGCGATTCATCAGGGAGAGAGTGGGGCTCCCTGCGGGGCAGCTCTGCGCCCCTCAGCAGCGGCCCTCACACTCAGGCGGCCCAGAGCTGCGGGAAGCACGGGGGGACCCGCCGTGCGTGGACGATGACAGCATGGAGGGGCTGTGACACTGCCGCTGTTTTGTTTCTGCAGAAGCATTTACAGATGCTTTTATACTTTGACTTCTCTTGAAGCGTTCTATTTTAAGCGTTGGGGGAAGTGCGCCACATTTTAACGAACTTCCCACACCTGCCCACCGCGGTTACGTTTTGGAGAGGCTTGGGATTTCAGAGATTAGAACCACCTGGTATCCTCCCCGAGATCCCGCCGCCCAGGGAGCGCTGTTTTCAGGGCCTGAGAAATCCCCGGGGGCACACACGGCCGCGGGGAATCCTGCCCAGCGCGTCCCGAGAGCGTGAGCTGGCCCCTCCCTGCCGGCCGGGCGCGTGCTGAACCGCAGCTCAGTTTCGCCCCAGTGACGCCGGATCCCTCCTCAGAGAGGCTGCACTCACCCCAGCAAGGGATGCGCGGGGTGCTGTGCCCACTGGGCTCCGAGGGCCCGGATCTGCCGAGACCCACAGTCAGCGGTGAGCGCCCCGCATGCACGGAGAGGCGCTGTGGGCTGGCCGGAGGCACCAGCTGGCTTTAGCGTGAGACCTCAGCAGACCTGGCCAGCCCCTGGCTGCAAGGCCCGTAGCAAAGCCAGCGCCCCAGGCCCCGGACTGAGCATTCAGCCACTGTTTCAAAAGGATAACATGGGATCCTTCTTTTCTGCTTCTCCAAAGGAGACGAGGGTCCTAGCACTTTCTAGGAATGTTAGATGTCCGCACCCCCAGGGCCCAGCCCTAGGACGCATCTCCATCCCCTGGAAGAGCCCTAGCTCCTCTTGCCTCTGTGCCTCTGTTCCTGCTGCTCCGGCCGCTGGGGGGCACATTCCCTTCTCCCTGGCCAGCTCTCACCCATGCTCGGTGCACAATCAAAGCACACACCCTGGAACTACACTGCTCAGAGTGAGTCCCTGCTCTGCCATTTACTAACTGCCTCTATTTCCCCATCTGTAAAATGGGGTGAAAATACTATTTGCTCATAGGATGGAGTGGGATGAGGAAGAAAAGTGTTGAAGTAAGAAATGTCCAAACCATAAGGAATTTTTATCAGAGCTGATGTGAGCCAAACTGATGACATATGCTGGGGAACACGATCTCAAACAATAGCTTTGAAGCTTCTTTTACTTAATTGGAATTAAGGAGGGAAGGTACGTGGATGTGGGAGAGAGCAAGGCAGGAATTGGATTACAGGATAGTTGATAAGGTTATGTACTGTTTTGACGGTTAATATCCCCTTCAGGTATTTCAAAGATGCGTTGACCTAGAGTCTAGGCGCACAAAAACCATGGAAGGGCTGGGGCATGGCTGCCCACCCCACCTGCTCCGTTGGGAATTTATGCTGTGGGGTTACTTTCCATAGAACCCTTTTTCTGGTCCACAAAAGAAGGGCTGCATGCACAAAGCTGAGAAGGGGCCTGGCACATGGTAAGTGTTTACTCGGAAAAGGAGTCACTTTCTCTAGTGCTTTTCAGGAAGCATTCTGGGCCCCACCCTTGGCCCAAAATGAGAGGAGGCTACCCTCTGTATGTAAGGCAGAAGGTCCAGGCTCTCCAGGAGTTTACGATGAAGTAGGAAAGTTTAAAGTCCACCAGCCTTGATGGACAAAGCAAAGGAATGATGCCTAACTCATTAATTTATGTAATTTTTAATTCAAGGAGGGAAACTCCTATATAGAGTACAATCTTAAAGTATGTTTGCAAAATGTACTTGGTACCCTATTCAAATATGTATAATAAGAAACAATTTAAAGATGTGTTAGTATGTTTTTACAGGATTCCTTGTAAATCCTTTAACAGCACTGCAGAACTCTGAGCCAGAGCGTTATTTTCAGGCCTGTGTAATTAGCATCCACGATGAAAATCAATGATAATCTCTATTGACAAGAACACACACACCCTTTGTCTCCACAGCCAAAGGCAAATGCTTTCGGTTGCATTTTACTATAAATAGTATGAAACACAAAAAATGTGTTTCACAACATGCCCAGATGGTTTTGAAATGTCCTTTTACCCCAAGGCGGTAGCAGTTCGCAATGGCTATCATTTGCAGAGTCGAGGGCAAAATGAAAATAGGAGATGCTTTGTTCAAAGAGCAGAACATGAAACCAAGCTCAAGTGCTTTCTGGGCCTGGGACCTGTGTGCCTGCAAGGTCACATGTCCAGGAGGTTGGCCCTGGCTGCCCCTCTTACGGATTTACTGTATTTTAACATTATCACTCATGTATTAATGTATTTAAGAAATGTCCAAACTTAAGGCCTTTACTTGACATATTTACCAGCATTTATCAATATATACAACATTTACTTCACTTTGCAAAAGGTCATTTCTTTTCCAAAAATAACATTTTAGAATAAAATAAATACAGCATCAACATTATTTTTAAAATAAAAGTTAAGTACATTTCTCATGATTTCTGAATTAAAATAAGTGGTTTTCATTGATTGATTTATTTTTTTAATATATTTTATTGATTTTTTTTTTTTTTTTTTTTTACAAAGAAGAAGGGAGAGAGATAGAGAGCCAGAAACATCGATGAGAAACGTCGACCAGCTGCCTCCCGCAACCAATGTACATGCCCTTGACCGGAATCGAACCTGGGACCTTTCAGTCCGAAGACTGACGCTCTACCACTGAGCCAAACCGGCTTCGGCGGTTTTCATTGCTTTGTGTGAAAATGTGAGTTCAGTGTAGACTTCACTATGTGCTCTCATTCACGTGTTGTCACAGGCCATCCCAGCACTCCTTTCACAAGGGCTACCCTCTCAAACAGCAGGCTTTAGAGGAATTCAGGTCACCTGTGTCTGTTGACCAACAGATACCTGTTGATTCCCACCCCCTGGGAAATTTCCCTCATCAAGACTTATCCAAGGCAGCCTGTTTAAAAAGCGAAATTTTCGGCGCTGGCCCAAAGAGCAAACCTGCTGACTGTTGCGGACATAACAGTATGTGCTCACTTTGTGCCAAGCACTGGTCTGAGCCTTTCCCTTGTAGTAATTCATTTAGTTCTAGAAAAAATTCCCATCGAGTTGGAAATGACATCCCATCACTTGTGCCATAGTCTGTCCTTAGAAGCAAGTTAACAAGTCCAGCCCACACTCAAAAAAAGGAGTGTTCAGCTTCACCTTCGGGGGAAAGATATACCAAAGGATCTATGAACAGATTTTTTTTAAGCCATCATATTAATATACCTAAAGGCATGAGAACAAATTAAATCACCAAAACAGTGAATGTGAATAGAGAGAAGAGACCAAGGACTCTACCCTTGGATGCTTCAACACTGAAAGGTTCTTTTGTTTTATAGATACACATCGAAGCTATGCAACTTCCCAAGGTCACTGAGCTGTCAGTGATAGAGGGGCACTCAGGACCCAGGCAGGCAGGTTTCAGAGCTTGCATTCTTTATGGCTCTGCTGCTCAGAAGGAACTAGAAAGGCCCAAGTTCAGCAAATTCGCAAACAATTGAAGGTGTACAAATTGATATTTGTCATTTGATCTGGTGTGTAAGATCCATCAAAAGTATTGTTTCCCCTAGGTTCTTGGCCTTGATGTTTCTGCCACCAGATAACAGTGCTAGTTACTATTCATTGAGTGAATAGTAACTGTTCATTGAGTGAAAGTTTTGAGCATCTCTGTATGGCAGGGACTTAGGATAAAATAGACAATGAATTCTGCTCTTACAAAGCTTTTGTTCTAGCTAGGGGAGAAAGAAAATAGTCAGGAAACGTGTAAGTGATCTATTGTACTATTTTGGAAAGTGGTATGTGCTTATGGGGGGAAAGGAGAATTGGGCAAAAGGAATTGACTATTCATGGCGAAGTAGGTTTACAGTTGTGAGCGCATGAAATAGTTTATTCTTATATTATTATTTATTACTTTTTGTATTCTTTTCCATATGAACAAATTTAAACCTACTTTTGCCTCGCCCCCTCCCCACTCCTTAGAGAACTGAAATTTGGGAAGTGGACTAGGTGATGGGAGGTCATTGGTAACCTGAGGAAAACATCTAATTAGTGATTTAAGATTATCTAAGTGGAATTTACTGTGAAGCATAAATCAGCACCCTTCTCATTCAAAATATATTTGTAATGAAAATTATTAAAGAGCTAGTTAAAATGTTAACTAGTATTAACAATATATTAAATAACATACCAAATTGAAGTCAGATTTTAAAAATCTCAAAAACAATTAGTTCACTAAGTTTTAACTGTTCTCAGTCTCTGTTAGATATAATCACAAGTTGTACTAGAATTTGAGTACACAGCTTTAATCCAAATTCACTTTTTGAATTAAGGATCTTAGAGAAAAAGAAATGGCCATTATAATGCTACAGAATCAATAGCTCTTCATGTTGTTGCAACAAAATAATGTGACAAACTGGCCAAAAGGACGTCTTCAATGTGATTCAAGAAGATAAAATAGAAACAGCCATACCAGGATTTTTATTCATTCAGGATTATTCATGAAATGCATTTCATTTGACAAATATGTAATCTCCATGGCTGCCCCTGCCTCACCTTCTCTGCTGGCCACTGAGGAAGGAATGCCCACTGCACCATCTCCATTAGCTTTGGCCAAGTTTAAATAACACCTGCTGTTTACGTGGCCCTCCGGGGCCCAGATGCCTGTTTATCCCTTTGCACGTTTCCTCACTTAGGTCCGTCCCCACCCCTCCAGCTCTGTGCAGTTGCACAGTCCCTGCATCGCAGCTGCATACCTGCTCTGGCCACAGAGCTAAATACTGCCTCCCAGCGCATGGCCATTTGGCAAGTGACAGTTAGGTGAGTTATTAGCCTTGTAAAAAGCCAAATGCGGGCTCCTTTGGGGCACTATTAAATGGGAAGCTGACATTAAGTCTCATTCTACTTAACTGGTGTTACATATTCTTTTCTTAGTCATTGGCTTCATTGAAAAAGTAATCTCCATGCCAGGGATGGGGGTTATTTGAACTGCTCCGGTGAGCACTGGTGAGGAAAATGGCAATAGAAATAAAAGCTATTTATAAATTCTTTATAAGTCTCTGAAATGAGTAGTGTTCTCATCTTTGCTAGCAGAAGCTATGAAGTGGTTGTATGACAGAGGATGCTACTTATAGGTATCAGCCCGCTGACTGGGGCTCCATCAGAGAGGAATCACTCATCAGAGGAATCACCCTGGGGTCATGACCATGGTAGGGACAGCTGGGTGCCTTTCAGAGAGACTCACATGCTGAAAAACCGCACCCTGGGAGAAGGACTTAGGAAGCCAGGGCATGACAGAGGATTGGGAAAGACCAAAATCTGATGCTCGCTGAGCGGTTACTGTGTGATGAACACGGAGCCCTTTACATACTGGTAACTAATTCTGTCTCTACAGTCATCTCATACATCAGGTACTGTATTAGTCAGCTAAGGTCACAAAAATGACGCAGAATAGATAGATATCTCAAAATACAGTAGCTTAATGGAAACAAGCATTCACTTCTTGCTCATGCACCTGCAGGCCATCTGTTTCTGTTGGTCTAACTGGGCTCAGCTGAGCGTGGGCATCCACCACACAAGTCCGTACATTTCCCAGGGTGAAGTATTCTTCTGCGACCGTAAAGGCTTGTGCTCCTAAGGATGATGGCAGAAGTGTGAGAGGGCACACCAACCTCACAAGTTTGCTTCAAGCCTTTGCTTGCCTCACACACACTAACATTCTGTTGTCTAAACAAATCCAAAGGTCAAGGGTCCGGGGTGTACACTCTGCCCACCAGGCGGCCACATGAGGAGTATGGATGTGTAATACTACTACAGTGGAGCGAAGATGAGGCCAAAAATCGAATCCTGCACAGGTGCTATCACTATACCCACCTTAAAGAGGAGGACACCAGGGAGGCTAGGAGACGAGCCCAGCGCTCCCCTAATGTGAAGTGGAGAGGCTGACATTTAAACCCAACAGACTGGCCCCAGAACCCAAGCTCTTTTGCAGGGCAGCTTAGTGAGGAACAGGCTGGGCAGACACATGGAAGGTCTGACAGAGTGGAGAGAGGCCAGGGAAGGGGACTGTAGAGATCGTGGCTCTAGAGATCACTTACCTCCCTACAGGCTTGTCCAGGGCACCTACTCCAGGCCAGGGGTGGAATCACAACTTGCCATATACCCCCAAAGAGAGGTTACTCTCAGAAATTTTATAAAATTCCACTACTTATCCAAAACTTTATTCTCTTTATATTTTTCTGTAGTTTCAAATTGTCTACAATGAGGAAAAAATACAACTTCATTATTATTTATAACTAATAGTTTTAAATATAACTAGAGCCAAACCGGCCTGCGGACTGAGGGGTCCTGGGTTCGATTCCGGTCGGGGGCATGTACCTTGGTTGCGGGCACATCCCGGGTGGGGGGTGTACAGGAGGCAGCTGATTGATGTTTCTCTCTCATCGATGTTTCTAGCTCTCTATCCCTCTCCCTTCCTCTCTGTAAAAAAAGTCAATAAAATATATTGTGTCCCAACCTGTTGCCATGATTTTTTTTTTTTTTTGAAATGGCTTTAGAAATATCCAAGTTGTCCTTGAATTCTCTAACTATGGACATCAGCAGTTGTCTCCCTTCTACCATGTAGAAAACTCGGACTTAATTTTCTTCCAGATACAAGGGGATACCTGCCTGTTTTTCAAAGTGTTTATTTACTGCTGTTACTATTTGATTAGAATGTATTAAATAAAAACCCTGACTTTAAAAAAAAATATATATATATATATATATATATATATATATATATATATATATATATATTTTAAAAAATTAAAAAATATATATATATAACTAGAATTTTCCCACTGCTTGAGAATTGATTCATGGAAAGTTTTTCTGTTATACTTTGACTATGTTTAAATATAGTTTGAAATATATATATTTTAATTCATGGAATTCCAAAGATTTTACACTATTGAGTATAATTTTTGAGAATTTTTATCAGAATCTACAAATCTCCATTTGCATGTATAAGAAAGAAATTTCTAAGACTGATTTCTATGTTTAGTAATCAATTTTGTAGACAATGGATAAAAAAGAAATGAAATCATATAACTTTTAAATTTTTAATAGCTGTACATTAAGTGCTTACAACAAAAATAAGATGAATATAATTAAGATTGATGAGAAAAGGGTTTTTTTTTTGTCCTTAAGTAATTTTTTTCAATTATAGTTGACATTCAATATTATATTAGTTTTAGGTGTACAGCATAGTGATTAGACATTTTTATCATTTATGCAGTGATTCCCCCTGATAAGTCTAGTACCCACCTGGCACTGTACATAGTTATTAGTGTATTGTTGACTATATTCCCTGTGCTGTACTTTACCCCCAGTGACTACCAATTTATACTTCTTTATCCCTTTAACTTTTCCCACACCCCAAACCCCATCTCATCTGGCAACCATCAGTTTGTTCTCTGTAACTATGAGTCTGTGTGTATTTTGTTTGTTCATTTATTTTGTTTTTAGATTCCATTTATAAGTGAAATCATATAGGATTTGCCTTTCTCTGCCTGGCTTATTTCACTTAGCACAATACCCTCTAGGTTCATTCATTTTGTTTCAAGTGGTAAGATTTCATCTTTTTTTATGGGTGAGTCATATTTCATTATTTATATGTGCCACATCTTTATCCAAACATCTGTTTATAGATTCTTAAATTGCTTTCATACTTTGACTATTACAAATAATGCTACAATGAGTATATAAGGATTTGTATATCTTTTTTAACTAGTATTTTGTACTTATTTAGGTAAATACCTAGAAGTGGAATTATTGGATCATAAGGCAGTTCCATTTTTAATTTTCTGAGGGAACTCCGTACTGTTTTCCCCTATTTGCAATCCCACCAAGAGTGTACAAGGTTTCCCTTTTCCCACATCTTCACTCAAGCTTGTTGTTTGTGGATTTATTGATGGTAGCCATTCTGACAGGTATGAGGTGATATCTCATTGTTTTAATTTGCATTGATGAGAAGGATTTTTTTACATTTAAAATTTTTGGCATTTTGATTTTCTATAAGCAAAATGATTCAAATTTGGACAATCTTAAAATTTTAGGGAAATACAGTCATTTGTATTCTATCAATGAGTTTCTTATTCCTGACCAAATCAAATCATAATAGGAAAAAGGGTTATGAAACATAATTCAAAGAAAACATCATTAAAGGAGAAATGACAATCTTGTATTAACCTCAAAATAGATGAAGTTATAATTACTTCATATGCAGGTGATGCAACATCAGTTCTTTCATAGACACAAAAGTATTCTTATGAAATATCATTGCACAATTGAGATACACACCCTATTTCTCACTTATGAAATTACTACCTTAATTTTTATTCAGCTGTAGATAATTGCATGTATAAATTGTATCTTTGTTTTCAAAAACTTTAAATATAACTTTGGTAAAGTTCCAACTATATTATTAAAAATAAATTTATTATTTAAAAATGGGATCTCATGTTTTACTGTTAGATATAAAATTTTAAAACTAGCCCATGTTAGATAATATTTTATTTTAAAATGCAATTATTAAAATATAAAAGAGTCATACTACATGAATCAATCATTTAACTCAAAAATATAGAGAATCAAAATTAAAATACATCAAGGTGAGTGGAAAAAGAAAAAAATAAAAGTTGGAAATAAAAATTTTTAAGTGTAAAAATAAAAATAAGGAAAAATATCTAGTTTGTAGTAGCAAACAAAATAATTAAAATATAAAAATAAATATTTTTAAATGTTCAGACCTTTATAGGAAAAGCTTTAATTAAATATGAAATAAAAGAAAACTTGGATAATGGAGCACCATATTCATGAATGGGAAGACTCAACTGTGAAGCTATCATTTCTCCTCCAAATTCCTGTATAATTGTTGTGCCGGTCAATATCCCCAGGGATATTTAAAGTACAACTGATTCTTAAATTCTTAATGTGCAAAAACAGTCAAGACAAGTTTTTGAAGACTGTTTCTTCCCTTTGTGGAACATCATTAGACTAGCTCAGAGGAAGGAAGGGACTTTTCCTTTCTCAGAAGCTAGTGTGTGCACCCACAGACCGTTCGGTGAGGGGAGCCCCTGACCAGTCCCCTGCCAGCCCACTGACCCACTGCCGGATGTGGGCAGTTAAGTGGCCCCGTGTCAACAAAGGAACTACTGTACGTCCTGCCATGCACAGATGGGACAGGCCTAGCGTTTAGAGGGGGAGGGGACAGGGGAAGCCCAGGGTTATTTTAGATGGGCCCCTGCCTGTGGTGAGCCACTGGTGTGCTGTTAAAGCAGGACCTGAAACACACCTGCCATGTGTCCAGCTCTGTGCTGCATGCACCGTGGCCCAGTCTGTTTCCTGACCACAAGGAACTGCCTACCTCTCTCCAGAGAGAATCTAAGCGGGGCCACTCTCCTGGGCCATGAGCCCTTTGTGTGCCTACCAGGGCACCCAATGCCGCTGCCCATGAGCTTGGTCAGGATGGGTTGAATTTACTCTTTGTTGATTATATACCAGGCTCTGTACTAACGTTTTTATATTTATGTAATTCGAACCACACAACAACCCATAATTGGTATTTTTATTCTCAATTTGAAGATGGGGAAGCCAGTGCTTGGGTGACTTCCCTGCCTAAAATTGCAGCACGAGTAGACAGTGATAGGATCTGCCCAACCCCCGAGCCTATGCATTCCTGCTGCATGGGGCCTCTTAAGTCTGGGCCCAGATGTGACCTAGGCTTTCTTTATAGAGCTAGTAAAAAACTGCAGAACAAAATTGTAGGAAAAATCTATACTAATAAAGGGTAATATGCTAATTAGACTGGATAGACCAGATGTCTTTTGGATATCCTTCCAGACAAAGCCACGGTGGTGGGGCAGAGGCAGTTAGGGGTTATCAGGCCAGCAGGGGAGCAGTTAGGGGTGATCAGGCAGGCAGGCAGGCAGGCATGCATGCAGAGTGATTAGGAGTGGTCAGGCAGGCAGGAGAGCAGTTAGGAGCCAGCAGTCCCAGATTATAGAGGGATGTCCACCTGTGCAGGGATCGGGCCTAAACCAGCAGTCTGACATCCCCCCAAGAGGTCATGGATTGGAGAGGGTGCAGATCAGGCTGAGGGAACACACATCCCCTCCCCACACACACACACCCTGTGCATGAATTTTTATGTACCAGGCCTCTAGTTATAAAATAAACTATTGGTCCCAGGAGGCTGTAACCCAGTTTTACCTAGGATCTTTAAAGAGGCCTTTGAAATTTGTCTTCCCCTCCTCCCCATATTACAGTCCACATGTTCTCTGACAGCATCATTTTTAATTCTTGGTGATTCAAATGTTGTGGAAGAGAGATTATCCTTGAATTGTCCCAGGTTAATATTCCCTCATCACATGTCTCTCACGTCTATTTCTATTAAGTACCAAATGTTTTGATTTTCTGCCAGACTATGAGCCCTGAATGCTGAACTCCATAAGGCAGGGGAGCTCCCACAGCGCTGAGTAGGTGGAAGGTGGAAGGCAGGAAGCGAGGTGAAGCCATCGCTGCCAGTTGAATCCCACTGTCTCTCCAGCGACTTCCAACCAGGAAACTGCCCGTGCCCGCTGCCTTGCTCCAGGCCCTCGCCCTCCCTCCTCTGGACGATGTCCTGGCCTTGCTGCCTGCCCAGCCCCATCTCAATGCGGCCTTCGCTCTGACTCCCATCCCATCGAGCCTCCCACATCCCCTCTCGTCCCTCCCCTCCGTCCCAGTCCTCAGAGTCCACCATCAGCTCAGTGTGACTGCCAGGCACATCACACGCCTTCTGCTCAGAGCCCAACAGCTTTGGCCTGGGGTCACTTTTCTCTCCATCTGACGCCCAAACACCCGGGACCCCTGCTTCTGGGCTGACGCGCCCACAGAAATGCCTTGTCTCCTGTGATCACACTAGATCCTCCTGGCACAGTGAGGTCAGCGTGGGCTCTCAAAGCAGGAGCCCAGCAGGCCTCCCTGGGTCGGGGGCAGGCTGGCCGGCAGGAGCGGAGCTGTGAACTGGCTGTTTCAGCCTGAAAACTTCAGGGCCATGCACGGCGGCGCCTGTGAGGAGCAGCAGGATTCTCAAAGCAGGAGCCCAGCAGGCCCTCCCAGGGGGAGGGGGTGGCAGGGGAAGTGGCCGCCATTCCCTCCCATGCAGACGGGAGCAGTAGCAGGACGGGCAAGTGGCTGTGGAGAGAATGATGGGAAATGTTGATCCCAGGGCCGGGGGCATGGAAGTGCCCATTAGATGCCACCTTAAGAACAAGCTCTGGACGCATGAAGCTCTGATTTTATTATTTTTCCTTCATCTCTTACAAATCAAAGTCCGACCTGAGAAGTGCTTTCCCGTCTCAGTGAGAAGGGGGCCAGTGCCCGCCCCCTCGGTGACGGGCACGGTACAGGCAGTGGGCCGGGAGGCCACAGCGGTGGGCCGTGGAGCTGAAGGGCTGGAAAGCCCATGGTTTACCACGGAAACCGTGACAGGGCACGTTCACACCCGCCTCCCCACCGCCTGAGCCCCCTCAGCGAAAGGACAGTGGCCACTGCGCAGAAGCCCGTCTGTGGTTTGACTTTTCCTGCCTCCCACTCGCTGCAGGGCCGTGCTCTCCCTCGGGCCCCGTGGAGCCAGGGCGAGGAGACACAGGCCCAGCGGCAGGCGCTGGGGGCCACCGCGCTGCTCCCTTTTCTTCTGACCAGTGGGACCGCTCTCCTACAGTTTCCTCCTGTGGCAACACTCTCTCCCGTCATACCCCATCTTTTTCAAAAATACTTCTTTATTGATTTCAGAAAGGAAGGGAGAGGGAGAGAGAGATTGAAACATCAGTGACGAGAAAATCGTGGATTGGGTGCCTCCTGCACCCCACACACTAGGGATTGAGCTTACAGCCCGGGCCTGTCCCCTGACTATGAATCGAACCACGACCTCCTGAGCCAGGCCACCCCATCTTTTAAGAACCTATCACCATTGTCCCATTTGAAGAGCTTCAAAAAGTGTTCTAATAATTGAGGGCCTGGTAGAAGTTTCTAAAATTAGCACAGGCCTGAAAACATCTCTGTGGCCCAGAGACTGCTGCCCGGTTGTCAGCATTGGAATGCTGCGTGTTGTCTTCCGGCTCGGCTGGGAATTGGGCCTCACGCAGCTCCCGCCTCCGGGAAGGGTGCGCCTGTAGAGTCAGCGGCAGTTCCACGGCCAGGCAGGATCTCATCAGACTGGGACAGGAGGCATCGAGTGCTTAACTCAGTCCCCAAAGCAAGAAGCTGATACTGCAAATAACTGAATGAGTCATTCACAGGGTGGACGTGGAAGTGGCAGGGATGAATGAAAGTTGATTTTGTTTCCAGCAAGCTGTCGTTGGACTTCATCCTGTGCTGGGCCTTATGCTCGCCCCGGGGAGTACCCTGGGCTTCCCATCTCCTCGGAGGAACACGAGCACCGTTTATTGACTTGCCCGTCAGCCCCAACAGGGGCTTCAGGGAAGAGATTGCTGGGCCGGGACAGGCAGCGCTCTCCTCCCCATCTCATCTCGAGAGGCAGGAGCACAGCACTTTGGTCAAGGACCTGCGAAGTCTCGCCATGAGGACTGTGTGTCAGGGCGGGCTAGCTCAGGCTGTGAGAAACAACGCGAATTATCCAGTGGCCGAGGGCCTGCAGGTTTACCTCCTGCTCCTGCTGCGCTCAGCCGCAGCTCCTTCACCCCAGGACACAGCTCAGGAAACGGGCTCGATCTAGAACACAGCTGGCCATCATGATGAGGGAGAAGGTGAACTTGGCTGGTCATCACAGGGGAGAAGAGAAGAGGTGAGCGCGCCATGGCGAGGCTCTCGCGGTGGCTGATGGTGATGTGCTGTTACGGTGCCTGGGGGCAGAGGGGATGCTCCTTCCCCAGCTCAGGCTCTTTGCATGTGCTGCTCCCTTTGTCTGGAATTCTCACCTCAGCCACCCCCACCGATAGATACCACCGTTCTCTCACCGCATTGCAGCTCGCCGCCTTTGCAGAGAGGTGTGCCACCTCATCTAACATCATTAGAGCGAAAGGATGAGCGAATCGCAGGAAGAAGATGCACAGGCAGATGGAGAGCCTAGATGTGTAGAAAGTTGGATTTCAGGGACTTTAGCACCCACTACTATGATCTGTTTTTTTGTTTTCTTTTGTTTTTACTTTTCAACAAGATATCGCCATGAATAATTAAGAATTCAAATATCCATAGATTTTTTTTAACACGTGTGTAAAGTCTGGTACAATGTTTTTTAGTCTCCAGTAAGCTCCAATGGAGGTAGAGACTTTGTTTATTTACTAACACCTACTATAGTTTCTGACACATAGTAGGCACTCATCAAATATTGACTGAACAGAAGAATGTAGGCCAGTCTTACAAAACACAAGAGAGCTTTCATACGGCCCGGTTGCTTCTGCTACTGCTCTCCTAGCTCTGCTTGCCAAGTCACAAAAGATCAAAGGTCAAGGTTGTGAGGCTGGTGCGAGTTAGAACCAGGGGGCAGACACCCTGTCTCCTGTCACGTTACTTCTGTGCGTGGCTGGGGGCAAAGCATTGCTCTGCATCAGTGATGTGAACATAGCTTTTTTTTTTGTTTATCTTCAATGGCTTTGAACCCTGGTTGTACTCAATGACAGAGTACTCCCAGATTAATCCAAATACTAAAGTTTTGTTTTGTCAGGTCTGAAATTTAGACACCATTATATATATATATTCCCTGTTGAATTCCATTTATTCTTGTTTCCCCCCTATACTAGGTATACTGGTTAATAATAGCAGATTTTGTAGTTAAGGAAAACATGATAATTTCAAGAGAAACATCAAAAGTGCTTTATTCAAAGTAATGTCCATTGATTGCTACACATTTCCCCCATCTTTCAGGTAATTTGTGGATACTGTCTCAACAGAACTTTTCTTGTTTTGAGGCAAACCATTTAGAGACCCAATTTTTCACTTCGTTTGTTCAGAAAGTGTGTGTGCCATCAATTAAGAGCTAGTGATAATTTGAAGGAGCAAGGTCTGGTGAATATAGCTGGAGGGTTAATACTTCCTAGCCAAGATCTTTTAATGTGTCTTAAAATGGTTTTGAAGTGTGTGGTGGATGCTCCAGTGAAGAGATTGCTGGGCATTTGGACCAGGATCATCATGAAGCAAAATTACTTTGCTGTGTCTTCTGGAACATTCTGGTCATTTCACAATCAAAGTGTGGTTCAAATTGATTATTTGTTGTTAGTAACCATTAGTATTAAGGGTTTCACCTGGTTTTAGAAGCTCATAATATATTGTACCTTCCTGATACCATCAAAGGCAGAGTACTGTCTTCTTTCCAAAGTAATTTGGCCTTGCAGTCATTGTTGATGGTTGACCTGGATCAACCCATGAGTTTGTGCATTTGAGATTCTCAAATCCACTTTTATCGCCAGTCACAGTTCGATGCAGAAAAGACTTTCTTTCATGCAGTTGAAACATTTTACTGATGCCTGTTCAGTTTTCCATTTGTTCAGTTGATGTGTCACCCATTTTCCTTCCTTTAAAATCTTTCCCATTGCTTGTAAATGATTGGAAATTATTTGCTGAGCTACATTTAATCTTTCTGTAAGTTGTTTTTGAGTTTGACACGCATCTTCATCCAATAATGCTTGTAATTGTTGGTCTTCAAACTTTTTTGGTTGACCTGGACGTTCTTTGTCTTTCACATTAAAATCATCACTTTTAAAGACTAACCAGTGTTCACAATATCTTGAGATGGAGCATGTTCACCATAAGCTTCTTGAAGTATCCAGAAGCTCTTTTTTTGGCATGAAATTGGACATTTTTTAGTGTAAAAATATCTATGATGTTAACACCTTCAGCAAATTGGACATATGAAGTTTTGAAGCTTGCTGTCAATACAACAAAATAGCATGCATATCAAATCACATATATATCAACATATGTGTAACTCCATCTGTTGAAAAAAATCTGCATTATTAACTGTCACATCTAGTAAATAGGGAAAAAGACAAAAGAGAAGCACACGGTGGATGTATAGTGCTGCTCTGTAATCAGCAACAAAAACCAAAGTTTCCTTGCATAAAAATGAGAGGCATTTCTGGAAAACATGATAAATGATAGTCCGTCAAAATATGTCTCACCAAAATTTGTCCTTACCCTGATTGTTGTTGTTTTAAATTATCCTCTCTCTCTCTCTCTCTCTCCACCCCACCCCACCCCCACCCCCTGCACAGCCACTGAAGCTTTTCTCTGCCGGGTGGTTAACTCTCCAGCTCTTCTCCCTTCCCAGAGGATGACGGGAGGCTGAGGGGGCAAAGAGGCTGGAAATGCTATGTTTCTGTTCTGGACAGTCTTTCTGGTGACCGTCCCCATCCTGAAGCTTTCCTGGAGCCAACTTGTCACCCTATTAGAACAAAAGACAGGAAAGGCCAAGGGATTTAGCAGCGGAGTCAGGAACCAGGGTCAAAGGCCAGATATTAGCATCAGAGATGCTCCTAAGTGCTCTTATCACTCAGGACACTGCAAGGATTTAGGAGCCAGGAACAGGGGCAGAGACAAAGACCTATATGTTTTGTGATTTTTGTAATCTCCCTTTTTCCTTTTGGTTCAGGGACATGAGGAGCCCCAACTGATCAGATGGCAGTCCTCCCTTATAAACCAAGATCTCCAAGGAGAGCTTAAATTTGGGGCGACAGGAAGTAAAACTTCTAGAAGTGTGGTATTAGGTATAATCATGAGGTTCCTGACCCATGAAGACTGCTAAGGCAGAAACAGCGGTATTTGACGAAGCCCAGTGAACTAGCAAGATCCCATTAACTAGGGATCCCAGCTTGCTTTTACCTACCTCCCCCTTCCCCAGATACATAGGCAACTCCCACCCAGCTGTTCAGTCAGCATCACTAGTGATGTCTCCCTAGCCTGAGGGAATGCAGCCTGGGCCTCTGCATTTCTGACCTCTTCCAAGACAGCACAGCCATGCCGCCGCCACCTCCTCTGAGCAGAGGGAGGACGTCCCTGTTGGACAGTCCCTGACTCCTGCGGTAAGAAAGGTGTCTCCCCGGAACAGCAATGCAGTGCTGCCCCGGCATGTGAGTCCCTGGGACGCTCTGAGCTGTCTCTCAGCTGAGGACACATGATTGAGTCAACTCCACGTGGTTTCACCACCTTCTAGGAGTGAGGCAAGGTGGCAGGCACTTCAGAGTGCAGCGTCAGCACCCCACACATCCTGGGACCCTCTCCAGGGACATGCCTGCCCCAGGCCATCGAAGTTCCCGTTTGACTTCACGCTTTAATGACCGCACGTGAAGGGCAGCTACAGAGCAAGGAAACGGCTTTCTGTGTCATCTCTGGCACCCATGTCACTACTTTATAATTGTGTGTCACAGCTTGTGTGTTGTTTGTCTCGTTTTTCCGCGGCTTGTGTTTTCATCTTCTGTCTGGATGCAGATAAAAACAAAGCCTCCCACCCCCGGAAAGAGCCAAGAGCTGACGGGGGGATGAGCACCGCACACTGCCTCCCAGAAGAGAAACCACTGACCGTTACTTGATTGCTTTGTACGTGAACAAAACGCAGGGCACCTAGCTGGGCTGAAATAGCCTTTTGTCTTGCTGTCAGCTAAGTTTGTGGAAAAGGGAGAAATCATGGATTTGGCTTGTCCTTTGGAGAGCCGCCTAGCGACAAACCAAAATAACACAAACACACACAAAATAAGCCAGCCCCTGGAGAGGTGGTTGGCAAAAACCCATCATGAAGGTCAGAAAGCACAGCGGCTGGTACGGTGGGATGTGGAGTGGAAGAAGGGAGAGCCACTGTTGAGCATCAAGAGCATATTTTTTAAATTTCAAGTTGTAGAAGGATGTGGAGTTGAGTTTAAAAACACCCGCATCTCTCATTGCTCTTGACAGGCCACAGGCACTGAGGGAGGGATGTGTTACTTGCAAAGGGTGCCCACCAAGACACAGATCTCTTGAGAACAAAAATGTGTGGTGAGGGGGCGGGAAGGGCAGCGCGGGCTGAAGACAGCTGTTCTCACCAAGTCTGGGTCCTTGAGGCTCTCCAGTTCCCAGAGGAAGACATAGATAGCTGTTTACCTCCAAAGAGTAGTCTGATGGCTGGGAGTCCGTGACCTGGAGGAGGATGAACTTGCACAGTGATGAGAGCCCTAGAAAAATGCCTGGTAACTTGTCCTTGGTACCTACCTTGGGGGTGCCGTTGGCCATTTGTCCTCAGTCTCAGCAGTCTCAATAACCGAAGGGGCCCAGGTAGCACAAATGTGAAAGAAAAACTAAAGGCAGCCATAGTCTTTGTTTATTATTTTAAGCAAAAAAAATGTTGTTGCAAACATATATATTTAGGACTGATAGGCCAGCCTGCCTTACAGATAGCTGGATTTTTTCCAGATGGCCAATAGAATCCCTTCCGTTAATTTTGGGGGAAATGAGGGAATTGCTACGATGATTTGCCACTATCCTCTCTCCACCCTCAACCTCTCTTCCACGCCAAGCAGAAGTCTTTCAATGTCTGGGTGTCATCAAGGTTTGCCATTATGTGTTGGAGCAGCCATGTCCTTCTGGGGTGGCTGGGATGTTTTGGAAACATGCTGAGGCTGCGTGATATTTATGGGTCCCTTGCTTTGCACTTGCTATTTATTCCACCCCTCTTCTCCAGCTCAGATCTCCTCGTGAAGATAAAGCGATTCTTTCCTAACGCCGGGAGTGAGGAGGCCACCCCCAGCCTGGCTCTCAGCATTTTACTTTGTGCCAAAGCCACAGTTGTCTTTCTGCCAACAAGTCTCATGTTGAGTTGAAAGAACTGGGAGTCAAGAACTATGTTGCTTCTAGGGTGAATATATCTTGCATTTTCAGAATTTGTTGCCCTGCCTTATAATAATTATGACATGGTACATGGCAGTGGCCACTCAGGTCGAAAGGGGAACTTTCGAGGTTGTCCTTGTCAAGAAGGCATGTTTCAACACTCGTTTGTACTCTTGAGTTGTTTTTCTCTCTCTCCTTTTAATTGAATTTATTGGGGTGACATTAGTTAATAAAGCCATACAGGTTCCAGGTGAACAACTCCATAACACATCATTTGCATACTGCATCCTACGCTCACTACCCAAAGTCAAGTATCTCCACCACCATTTATCCCCCCTTTGCCCTCTTCCACCTCCCCCACCCCCTTTCCTTCAGGCAGTCACCCTCCTGTTAGCTGTGTCTGTTTGTGTTTTGTGGTGTTTCTTTTGCTTAATCTCTTCACCTTTTTCACCCAGCCTCCCAACTTCCCTCCCCTTTGACAGTTGTCAATCTGTTCTCTGTATAAGTCTGTTTCTATTTTGTTAGTTTATGTTGTTCATTACATTCCACATATAAGTGAAATCATATGGTATTTGTCTTTCTCTGGCTGGCTTATTTCACTTAGCATAATGCTCTCTAGGCCCATGCAATCACAAAGGTTAAGCTTTCCTTTTTATGGCTAAGTATTATTCCACTGTGTAAATGTGCCACCGCTTTTTTATCCACCTGTCAACTGATGGGTACTGGGGCTGCTTCTAAATCTTGGTTATTATAAATAACGCTGCAGTGAACATAGGGGTGCATATATTCTTTCAAATGAGTGTTCCGGGGTTTTACCAGGTCTTCTAAGAGCTGCGGATTCAAACCGAAGGGGTCTCCCGTGACAAAGAGGGAGAGCGGATGAGGACACAGCCTCGTCACCAGCTGAGGAAACTCTGTCTTCTGCATGGTGGCCTCTAGCCTTGTGTCACCGAGTTTCCGTGAGGGCCTCCACGTTCAGGGGCGGGTTTACAGCATCAAGATCTCGGCTCCTTGATTCCTCAGGACTGTCCCGTCCCCACAGCGGAATGTGCAGGTGTCTCCGTCGAGAGTCAGAGGAGGGTCTGCACTGGCATTAGCCGAGGGCTACCTGTGAGTCTGGCGTTGCTTTTTCCTGCATTTCCTACCAGTTAGTTACTTCTAAAGGAATAAAACGCAGACTGTGAGCAACGATAAGAACGGAGGAGACACTGCTGGTTTTTGGTAGTTCACTGCTGATTCTAGGGCTCAGGCCAGCTCTGAATTTCCTTTCCCTCTAAGGTGTTGGTTAGACAGATAGGAGCATTTCTGTTCGTAGAGCCCAGGTGTGAGCATGCAGCCCAGTGAGAAAGTCTGTCACTCAGGGAGGTGGGCACGGCAACGGGAGCTGCCCTCTCCTCTCCTACAAGAGAGGGTCAGAGCGACCAGCTTGAAATGGGGTGCTGCAGACACGCCGCGAGAAGCCCGCTTCCGGATCGCAGGCCTGTGTATGTCAAAGCCTGACGTCCATGTGCACAGCAGTGTCCTAGTCAGTCCTCCGCTGAGGAAATGGCTGTATCTGCTGGACAGAGCTGTGAGGCGGAACAAACCAGTGGCCGGCGCATGTAGTTGAGGATGGAGGAGAGAGGAGCTTCGGGGAGATCCTGGGAGCTCAGCAGGTGCCTGATACAATGGCTCTTGCTACATGTTTTTTCTTTTCTTTTCTTTTTTTTTAATATATTTTATTGATTTTTCACAGAGAGGAAGATGTGCCCGTAACCAAGGTACATGCCCTTGACCGGAATCGAACCCGGAACCTTTCAGTCCGCAGGCCGACGCTCTATCCACTGAGCCAAACCGGTTTCGGCTACGTGTTTTTTCTTGAAGAGAAACTCCAGGTCAGGGAAGATGGGCTTCCTGGCCAAGATGATTGATGAGGTTGGAATTGTCCCTCTAAGTTTCTGATCTCGGTCTCTTCAGAAACTTCCCAGCAAATCCCAGCTTACTTCAAGCTGCTGTGGAGAACCACTGATGGCAAAGGGTGGACACAGGCTTGTGGTGTAGAGCACACACAGGCACTGCAGAGGAGGGGGCCAGGAAGAGGGGTCCCTCTGCGGCCATGAGGCGGTCCAGCGTGCACCTGAGAGGTTTGGGGTCACACCTAAGAACCTAGGTGCTCACTGAGCATCGCTGAACGGAACCGGGGCCTGCAGAGTGCAGCCGCAGGTTCGGGCTTGGGAGGAAGCGGCCGGCATTGTGTCACCTTCCTTTGCTTGCCACACATTCTTCAGAAACAGCTCACACTTGACCCTTGCAATAGATAACTGGGATCCGATAAACTATAGGATCAGCTCCCATACGCAAGGGAGGAGCTGAACCTAATGTTGTGACACACACCCCTGGCGGAGAACTCTCAGAGCAATGGTCTAATCTCAGCCAGCAGTCACATAGGCTCAGCCGTGCCCAGCACTGGTCTCCACACTTGATCTACAAGCCATCCACTTCCCCTCTCTCACAGACACGCGGTGTCATATGGAGCAAGAGGCTTTCAGACTGAGCATCTCACGGGTTTCCTTTTCCATCAACAGCTTCCTCTAAATCACAAAAATGGTTTCTCTTACTGATCTTGGAAGTCCCACCCATCCAATATCAGGTGACCGAGAGATGCCCCAGTGACCTACTGGACCAGGCTGGGGCACCCAAGGATGGCCACGTGCCCTTTGACCAGCTCCTTCCACATGGTCACTGGGACATCAGGAAAGCATGTAACTGCTCTTTTGGTTCAGCCAGACGAATTCCATTGATAAAGTCAGTCCGGGCCAGCCAGCACATGCAACACTTCTTTTCATGAAAAGGAGCTCCAGGTACCATGTTGTTATGTGAGTTAAATGAGGTCATGCACGTAAACCTCCCGGCACGGAGGCTCCCATGTGACTGTGCTCAGCAAGAATTGAGCTTTTACATGCGTAGCGTGGACAGGATCCAGCACATGCAAAGGCTGGAGGGAGGGCTGGTGTCTGAGAACTCAGTGTATTCCTCAGCTCTGGCCACCATAATAAAGTACACAGACTGGTGGTGGGGTGGGGCAGGTGAAACAGCAGAGCTTGGTTGGCTCACAGTTCTGAAGACTTGAAGTTCAAGATCAAGGTGTCAACAGGACTGCTTCCTGCGGAGGGCTGAGGAAGCCTGCTCCAGGCCGCTCTTTTGGCTTGCAGTCAGCTGTCTTCCCTGTGTCTTCACATCACCTTCCCTCACAGATGCCAGTCCTAGCAGCCTAGGATGACCTCACTGTAACTTGATTGTCTGTGTAAATACTAGCATATTCTCTCCAAAAGGCCATAAATCTGAGGGGACAGGGAGGGGGAGCAATTCAACACCTAAACAGGAGGTTGGCATCCCTGACTGGCAGTGGGAGAGAGAGGCCAGGGGAGGGGCAGCCAGAGTGAACAAATAAGACAAAAGGATCCTGAAAAGCTAATTGGAGACCAAATCCTTAAGGGCTGTAAGTGACGTTCACTGGTCCCGAGCTATGGAGATCCAAAGAAGAGGACGCCGTGGCCCTGGCCCAGCTGGCTGCGCATCCGGTGAAGGCAGGGCGTGGGGAGCTCATTCGGAAAATAAGCAGAGCTGGGAAGCATGGGACGGAGCCCCTCAGCTAGGGCTGCCTCCAGCACTAGAGCCATGAGGGCACCCCAAAGGGGCCTTAGAGCTGGGCTGGCTCCCTCCATGGAGGGGAAGAGCCACATGGAGACCAAGCCTTCTTCTGAGTTGTTCCAGTCACTTTCAGAGCATGTCTTTGCTCCAACTCCCCGTGCACACCCTGTCAGGGCACCAGCGCTGCAGGAGGCCTTGTGAGAGGCCCGAGGTAACACTGGCTCTGCCAGGAGAAGGTGGACGTGAGAAGTAAAATTGGAATCACGTTTGCTGGGTCTCCAGAGGCAGTCAGGTGGGATGATGGAGAGCCCAGAGAAAGGTGGGGTAGTCGTTTCCTGCAGCTGCAGTAGCCAATCACCACAGGCCTGGTGGCTTGAAACCACAGAGGGATATTCTCTCACTTCCGGAGGCCAGAAGCCCAGAGTGGGGTGTCGGAGGGTCAGTGCCTGCTGGAGGTTCTGAGTGGGTCTGCCAGGCCCTTCCTCACTTGCAGTGGTCCCAGTAATTCTGGGTGCTGCCGGCTTGTCGATGCAGCAGCCTCTGCCTCCGTCTCCCATGGCTTCCCCTCGTCCTCTGTGTCTCCCAGCTTTCATAAGGACACCCTTCTCAGGAGCACACCTACCCTGGGATGTTCTCATCTCGGAATCCTTAGTTAATTACATTTGCAAAGACTGTTTGCAAATAAGGTCACCCTCACAAGCGCCAGTGGTTAGAATTTAGACTTATATGGAGAGGGGGCAGGCAATGCAACCCAGTACAGGCAGTTAACCTCATGGAGAAGTGGGGAGGACTTGGGGGTAGGAGTAGGTGGCGTCTTTGGGCCTTCCAGGGAGGACTAGACTGGGTCATGGGAGAGGAGTAGGAAGGGCATCCCAGCAGAGGGACGAGGCACAAAAGCCATTCAGACAGGCCGGCCCTGGCACCGGAGGGCGGGCTGCACTTTGCGTCTGAGGGCCCTTCCTTGTTGTTCCGTAAGTTACCCCCATCGTGACCACTGTCACCACCAAGACCCAGTTCTGAGTTCAGCCGCGAGACAAATGTTGCGGGAGGAACGCCCTCTCCCCATTCCTGCGGGCTGTTCCAGCTCGGCCTTGCCTGGGTTGCTTTGCTCCAGCCCCTCACAGACATTGGGCTCAGTAAAAAGATCCAGGAAACCGCGTGGCCCAGGAGTGGCATCGGCCTGCGCCTCCACTCCACATGGTGCCTGAGAGCACGGTATTGTTCACGTTTAGAGCGCCAACCCTGGGGGCTGCGGAGGAGCCCGCAGCTGCGCCAGGAGGTGCTGGGGAGACGGAGTACTGGCTCCCTCCTCCCAGGTGTGGGGTGAGGCGCTTGTTCGATAAAGTCTGTAAGTGCTTAGGAGAGCTCAGCCCAGAGGAAAGCCCATCAGTGGAAGAGAAGCAAACCCGGAGGAGCCTGGGAGACTCTTGGGCTGTCCTCTGTGATTGAGCCTCTTCTCTGGAGGCGTAAGAACACGGCCCAATAGGAGGCCATGACGTGCAAGGCTGGGAAGGCACGTGTGACCTCATCAGGAAAGGGCTTGCCTGGAGGCTTTATGGCAGGTCCGATGTGAAGCTGTGGGTGAGGTCAGTGTTCTGTGCCTAACTAAAATACAGCAGAGGAGTGACAATTACAAGTACAGCATTCAGGCTGGGTCAGTAACCGATACGCCCCATGACACTGTTCCAGCTCCTTTCACAGTTGATCAGGATCATGCAGGACGTAGTGTCATCTAACGGAGACAGGACCATGCGGAACATAGTGTCATGTCATGAGGGATGCTCAGGACCACGCAGAACATAGTATCATGTCATGAGGGATGCTCAGGACCACGCAGAACATAGTGTCATGTCATGAGGGATGCTCAGGACCACGCAGAACGCAGTATCATCTCCTGGGAGACCCGCTTCCTTGCCGTCACAAGCAGGCTGATTTAGAGAGCTGTGTTTGCAGGATGAGCCCTCAGACCTTGCTATGAAGACAGTGCTTTTCAGCTAGTCACTTGGCTGCTACTCATTTTGTTACCCCCGTGTGCTCTTACTGTTAAGCATTTGTTGGCTTTTCTTTAAAGCACGCATTGACTCAGCCTGAGTTAACTCTGTCGTGGGCATTTCCACCAGGCTTCTCAGCAGAGCCGGAGGTGGGGCTTTTTGGCAAATGCTGTTTATCCATCTTTGAAATGAGACATTCACTGCAAACAGATTTCAGAGGAAATTCCTGGAAAAGCAGTTTTCTCAATGATAGGCTTTTTTTGTCACTTGCCCTTAACTTTCTGGAAAATTCTACTTTTGGCTGAATTTTCTCATTACTGTTTTCAGTATACATTTGTTTTGTTTTTTATTAATGGAAAGTTCTGGGGGTGGAATCCCTTGGTAGCTTTTATGTTATGTGAATATGAACCAAGTATACTTTTCTAATTAAATCGTTGGTCTTATTTTTTTTTTTTTTTAATCAAAACCTTTGCATTTGAAGACTATGATTTACTCTTTGAGGGCTTTGAAAAATATGGATGTGAATCCAAGAATTCCAGAGAAACCGGCCTGGTCCTGCGGGGGCAGGGGTGCTCCGACAGCCTGGAGCGCTCTGATGTCGGGCAGCCGTGCCCCACTGTCCTGAGACACAGCCACCCCGCCTCCAGACTCAAAAGGACGCAGAGTACGGGACACGGCTGAAGGGGAAATCGGTTCTTACTTAGGGATAGTGTTCTTCTCGTAAGAGAAAAGTAGGCTTATTACTGTGAGAAACAACCAGCTCTGAGAAAGATGGGAAGGAACTTGAACTCGAAAGCTTTTATATCCCCTCCAACGAGTCAAGTGTCACTAGTGGTCACAGCACATCACTTCCTGTGGGGAGACTGGCTTCTCGCAGTCACCAGTAGTGAGGGAGCCCCCGTCCAGCTCAGACCCGGAGACCAGGCCTTTGCTTGCTCTGTGGCCGCCTGCTCCCGACCCAGGCTCTCTTCCTAAGCTCTCGTAAAAGTTCCTCGGAGGGGCCGCTGGAGAGGCCTCTGCCCTCTGGTCACACTGTCCGAGTCACCTCCCAGGTGAGCACAGAGAAAACCAGGCATAGGAAATGCCTCTCTCAGCCCCACAAGCTCCTCCTCCCTCCCCACTGGGCTGCCACCCGGATGGGCCCCGCTGGTGAGCCTGCCATCTGACCGCCTCCCGTCACCATTGGCTGCGTGCGTATGCTCACCAGTGGCCCCTACAGGGACCCATTTCTTCCACCTTGGTATCTGGGTGCAGGATGGCAAACAAGCCACAGAGTTAAAACCCGTTTGGGACTTGGGTGGGACATGGCAGCATGCACCAGTCTCCTTGCCGTGACCTCTGGCCCCGGGCTCAGTGCCTGCAGGGTCTGAGGTTTCCTTCTGGCCATTTTGTTGACAATTCCAGTTTGAGGATCGCCTGCAGGTTGTCTCTGTGTTCCTGTAGGCTTTTCCTGTTCCCCTCTGGAACCCTGCCTTCCCCCTCCCTGGCGCCTCCCACTGCCATGTCTCCTGCCCCTCGTGGGGAAGCCTGGGAGGTCTCCTGGCACCACCGGGGAAGAGGAGCCAGGTCTGCGGACTCGTTGGGGAGGAGGTCCCTCAGACACGAGGATTGGATAGAGTCTCGAACACAGTCTGCTGAGTTTTGCACAATGTTGGATTCTCAAAACACCCTCACTCCGGTTCCCAGGTTTCCTGTTATCTGTGGAATTCCCCTTCAGTTAAGAAGTGTTTGACAATCTGACCTTTTATCTGAAATGCCTCCAGCTAGAGAAAATGGGAACTAAGCGACTGACTAGCGTAAGGAAGTCCCATTTGCCTATCACAGAAAGGAGGTTTAAAATGTGGAGGGAGAAAAGAACCGCCAAATTTGTAACTTCCTCTTTGATTATTATTTCTGAATAGGAACTTTAGCAACCTCGCTGAAGGAGGTGGTTTGTGGCCTAGGGAACTCGCTCCGAGGGGTGAGGGGTGTGAAGGTGCCGGCCTGGCGTGCAGGCTGGGAAGCCCAGTGTGTGTGGAGTGCGCTGGGGGGTGTGGCCTCCAGCCCCCAGACTTCCTGCAGTTTCCCGGGCTTTTACCCTCAATGGTTCAGGCATGAGCATGAGCGGCTTCAAGCCACCTCTTCCCTCTCCCATTTGTCTGTCTCTGTAGCTTTTTTATTGTATTTATTCAGAGAGGAAGGGAGAGCAAGAGAAGGGATAGAAACATCAATAATGAGAGAGAATCATCCATTGGATGCCTCCTATATACCCCACACTGGATTGAGCCCACAACCCTGGCCGGGAATCAAACTGTGACCTCCTGGTTCATAGGTTGATGCTCAACCACTGAGCCACGCTGGCTGTGCTGTCTCTGAAGGTTTTGACATAAGATACAGCAATGCTAACCTCTTGACAGAGAAACAGATGGAGGCACACTGACTGTCAATGAAAAATCAAAACATATATGCACATCTAATTTTTTCACAGCACCTCACAGGGTGACTGTATTTTGAGAGGGCTTTCACAGGTGATTAAGTTGAAATGAAGGCCATTAGGAAGGACTCTACGCTGATAGAACTGGTGTCCTAAGAAGAATAGATGAGGCCACACAGAGAGAACAAGGGACACTCATGCACAGAGGAGGGGCCATGTGGGGGCACAGTGAAAAGGCAGCTCCAGGGGGAGAGGCCGCAGGAGAAACCAAACCTGCAGACACCTTGACCCTGGACTTGTAGCCTCTAGAGCTGCCAGAAAATTTCTCTTGGTTAAGCCACCCAGCTGGTGGTGGTGTGTTACAGAGCCTGAGTGTGTGTGTATGTGTTTGACCTATATGAGAAGGTGATACAATTGGAGTGGTTAGTGGAAGTCAAAGCCTTCACATTTAATTAATTCTCAATGCTAAATTACAGGAATATATTGCCCAGAAGAAGCCCCTCAAAGTCGTGGGTGAAAGGTCCCACTCGTTCCTGATCTAGTCTCCAACCCCTAGAACCTGAGGGGGGCACCGCGCCCTCCTTTGCACTGGAGCACTGGGGGACCCTCCCCAAGAGCCAGGTATGACTTCCCACATTGGGACAAAGATTGCGTGCTGTCAGCAGCTGATGGCTTGGGAAACTGAAAGGACACGACAGGAGCACGCCACGGCTCCTGGGGCTTGGGAACTTGTCCTTTCCCCGTCTCCACACGCAGTGAAGCCCTGTCCTATTGGCCTCCAGCACTCACACCACAGCCCTCGGCTACGTTCTACTGGTCAAAGCCAGTTACGGAACCAGCCCAGCTTCAAAGAGTGGGGAAGTGGAATCCATCTCCCGATAGAAACAAAGAATTTCTGGCCCCCTCTAATCAACCACAGGATTGCAACAGATCCAAAGTCACCCCAACTTTCTCACTTTCTGTGTGAGTCAGGGAAGTCCTCCTGAGCTGGCGCTCATCTGTGGAGGGAAATTGAGCCCCTCTCCCACCCTGGGCAGGAATGCACCTGCTGCTTCTAAGATTGTCTGGTGCCTACAGTTGATTGCTCAGACCTCAAAAATCTGACTGCA
This sequence comes from Pipistrellus hanaki, assembly GCF_964339955.1. Taxonomy (NCBI): domain Eukaryota; kingdom Metazoa; phylum Chordata; class Mammalia; order Chiroptera; family Vespertilionidae; genus Pipistrellus; species Pipistrellus hanaki. The sequence continues at coordinate 85,387,245 of NC_140509.1, read as the reverse complement.
TATTGACGCTCTCTGTGGAGTTTTTAAGCACACTGGTGTCCGGACTCCGTCTCCAGAAATCACAGTTTCACCGGCATAGGATGTGGCCTGGGTATTGGGACTTTTTAAAAGCTCCCCAGGGGTTCTGATGTGCAGCAAAGTGTGCAAAGGACTGGACTCTACACTTGAAACTGCCTTTTCTCATTAGACAAGAGAGATTCCACCAGCACTGATTTACCTGTCATTTGTGATGTGCAGGCAAAAGGAGAGTGTTACACACACACACACACACACACACACACACACACGGCACATCCCGGTAGATGATAATAAAGAAGCCTTGCCTTCAGTGCTTAGAGACTTCCCACGTAGAAATGTTGTTTGTGGGGAACAAATTCTCAATGAGGAATAGACACCCTGCAGGCAAAGAGCCAGCTGCACGGTTCAGAACGTGCCTGTGTACCCTGTGGTCCATTTGGTTTCCTCAACCCGCGGCCACTGGAAGTGAGTCACCAACAGGGGAACACCGCAGAACTTGAAAAAAGGTAAAATAAAAACGAGCAAAGGTCTACGCCTTGGACCTTGGGGCTCTGAGTCAAGCAGCGCTGCCTTATCCCTGGGCCCCTAGGAAAGGTGCGGGACCCTCTGGCACACGGATGTTTGCACACCCCCAAGCGGCCGGCAGCTCTCTGTCTGGGAAACAGCGCCGAGCATAGAGGCCAGAAGCAGGTGCGCCCAGGGTCTGGCCAAAGCGGAAGCAGAACCTCTGCCTGGAGGCCGGTCATTGTGCTCATTCTTAAAATGAAGCGTTTGTGAACTTCCCGCTGCGGCTTCGCTGGTCTCCATGTCAGTGTGAACTTCCACGTCGTCAGGGCTGCAGGCTGCTTCCAGGGCCAGACACGCAGGAGAGCCAGCGAGGTGCTGGGGCAAGGAATAGCCTGGTGGTTCTGAAAATGCCCCGGAGGGGACCTCCCGTGCCCAGGATGCCGGAAAAGGCGCTTGCTTTTCACTCCCTCGGGCTCCCCGCAGTCTTTCCCACGGGCCCGGACGAGCTGTGTCAGCGCGGCCCGGGCCCAGACTGCTGGCCCAGAGCTGGCGGGCCGTGTCTGGCTTCCGTGGGCCTCGGGAGGCTGCCAATCACCACTGGACGACACGTGGGGGACGTGGCTGCCCTCGGAGAGTCACTGCAGTCACCAAGAATGCTTCTCGGGGAGATGGCATCTGGGCTCACTGCGATCGACAGGTGTAAACTCAGGGAAGGTACAAGACTGCCTTATGTGTGTGTCCGAGTTCCTGGCGTGTTGCATGAGGTCTTTGGAGCCAAAGGCAGGAGGAAAGCTGTGACTCTCCTTTCTGCAGGTCGAGCCGGGAGTGCATGTGAAGAGCACCTCCAGGCCGGCCCTTCCATCCAGCCCCGGAAGGAGGGCTGAGCCTGTGCGTGTCAGCTCCGTTTCTGCGCACCTTGTCCATCCAGCACACCCTGTCCGCACTCTCCGCTCCTTCCCACTCACATCTTCTCCGCTGGAGGCCGTGGCCAGGCTTCCAGAATCACCTCTCATCCAAAGCCCTTTCACCTGGGAGATTACGGAGCTTTAACCCGCAGCCCGGATCCGTCCTGCATCTCAGACCGTCAGGGCTGGTGCATCAGAAAAGCTCTCATAACCAAGAGAAGAAGTCACTGCCCAGGGTCAGCCACCAGGGTGAGGAGCGTGCTCTAGTTGGCAGCTGAGCTGAACTAAAGAGTGCAAATGAGCCCAGCTGGCGAGGCTCAATGGTTGAGTGTGGACCTATGAGCCAGGAGGTCATGGTTCGATTGCTGGTCAGGGCACATGCCTGGGCTGTAGGCTCCATCCCCAGTAGGGGGCGTACAGGAGGCAACCGGTCAATGATTCTCTCATCATTGGTGTTTCTATCCCTCGCTCCATCTCCCTTCCTCTCTGACATCAATAAAAAGATGGGTTTTTTAAGTGTAAATGAGACCAAACCACCCAATGAGCATAGTTCCCAGTCACTGGTGAGCTCGTTCAGGCCAGGCTACGATTGTGATGGAGACCCCCTGCCCCTTCCTGTGGGAGCTGCGTGGATGCTGGCCACGCGGCCCGGCCTAGGCCACGCCCCCAGCGCCTGTGCCCGGAGCCAGCGCCCCTCCGAGGCCATGCCCGGGAGAGGTTCTCAGGAGTGAGAACCAAATAAGGCGCAGTGTCTGCGAAAGGGACCACACACATTCAAAATGACAAATACTTTTCTCTTCTAAAATTTAAACCGGGAGGTAAAAGCCTACATAATTTTTTTCATATGACAAAGGAGAAAAGCACTAAGTAAAATAAAATTTAAAAAAATCAAAGTAAACTGAGAAAATACCTCTTTAAAGGGCATTTAAAAAGCATGAGGCTAACAATATTTTTCCACAGTTTCTACTTTTTTTGTTCAAATTTTTTATAAATGCCACACATGAATTTCGCAGATTGCTAACAAAAAGCCTCAGCTTTCATAATTTCCTCTTTTAAAGACTACCTGCTAGATGATGTTATAGTTAACTGATGGTTATAGTTAACTGATGGCATCTTGACATTACTGTGTGTGTGTGTGTGTGTGTGTGTGTGTGTGTGTGTGGTGCAGTTTGGGGGCCAAAGAGCCATTAGAAAGGAAGGGTTCTTTAGTTCTTAAGGTGATATGTGTGAGTTGGCGCATTGCCCATGACACTGTGGTAGTTTTATCATCAGTTTTCAGGTTCTAATCACCTAATCTGAGGATGTTTTACTTCTAATTATTTGTCTTGTGCTCAGTAAGTGGGGAAGGCAGTTGAAAAAGAACATTTTGTTCTAACCTTGCTAGTTTTTAAGCCAGCTTTCTGCAAACACAGAGTTCTTCACGTAGTGTGTGCGGGGCTCTTCTGTCTGCCAGGACAAAGACAGATTCATTACCTCTGAGAGGGGAGTTCACTGTGCGCGTCCGCCGCAGAAATGTGTGTGCTGCGGGAGGAATGATCCCGTGAGGCGCAGTGGCCTGCCGCGTCCAGGGTGCGGTGGGCCCAGCGCGCCCGGGGGCAGTCAGGAGCCTCCTGCCAGGGGCTAGAATTTGGCTGGAGGACAGCCCTGCTCCTGCCGGGAAACAAGAAATGACCTGAGAGGACATGGGCTGGAGGCACTGCCAGGCCCCTACCTGCCCTCCCCTGGGGAGAGGAATGTCTCTTCCCCCCTCCCACACACCCACAGATTCCCTGGAAGTTCCTCAGAGCAGAGCAGGCGGGGAGCTGACTGCCAAGTCCTTATAACAGCGTCACTGTGTGGAAAGGGCGTGGCAGGTTAATGAATTCCTGCCCTCGTTTAAAGAGGGACGTGGGCCCATCTCCTGGAAGACGGACCGGACAGCAGTGAGCTCCTGGCAGAGGGAGGCCCGGCCATGGGCCCCTGTTGACTCCCCTGCCCGGTTTGCTGGCCTCAGCCTGTGCACAGCCCGGACAGAGCACGGTCTGCCGTTCCCATCCCCAGGGGCGGATGGAGCTAGAGGATCCGGGATGGGACCAGCAGGGACTGCCCCTCTGTAGCGAAGGTGAGGCCTCGGGCCCTGGAAGGGGAGGGGGAGGCAGTCGTGGCTGCGGCCCCAGGTCACTGACAGCGTGGAGTTTCCAGAGCCACCGCTGGGGAAAGTTCAGAAGCGCTGGGCATGCAGGCTTGTGCATTCTTTTGCGTTAAAATGTTCTCACTTCTAATCTCTATGAGGTACACATTGGTAGCTATAACTTATGTAAATTAAAGCTCGTAAGAGTTGCCCATAATTTTGTGGAAAGTGTTCTTAAAACCAAAACGTTGAAGAACTCCTGATCAACACCACACCTTTGCCTGTGAGGAAATTCTACCCAGGTGGCATGCATCTTTGACCTCTTATTTTCACCCTATCTCGCCAGAGCCATTTTTAATGCACATTTTTTCAAGGTGTATGGCCCCGTAATCCACCCTTCACACTGCTGGCTGTTTGTGAGCAGCTTGATGAGCCTGGGATTGCAGGAAGGAAAGTCTTTCTCGCTCACTCGAGTCCCTGCCCTGGGATTTGCCCCTTTCCCAGGAGAGCTGTGCCTGCAGCTGAGCCCACGGGTCCTCAGCCCTCGGTTCGCAGCTGAGCCCACGGGTCCTCAGCCCTCGGCTCGCTCCTGAGTCTCATTTCTCCACTTCTTAGTTCCTATAAGGAGCACGTCCCTTACTATACACTCAGCCAGCAACGTGCAACAAGGAGAATGAGGAAGTCAGTCAGCTACAAGAAGAGCACCATTTCCTCTGGATATGTAATTCGAAACTTTTTGAGCCTTTAAATGAGATTTGGTCATTGTGAGGGGTTCTATTTTTCTCATATGGAGGATCATGTCTCTAAGTTTATTATTAAATAGGATATGAAATAGACATATAAACATATTCATTCCAGTAACAACTCTTCTGAAAAGTAGGGTAAATGGGTTATATGTTTGTTAATGATGTGGTAACTTTGGACATCTTAAAAAATAATTAAAATGCAAATCCTATGAGTTACATTGAATTAAAAATCCTCTCTAAACTAGTCCCCCCCCTTCTTTTTTGACACTAAGAGTCAGATTTAGTTATATTCAAAATCTTCTGTCAGTTTCATTAATAACATAGAAACTTCAAAATCTCCCGTCAGTTTCATTAATAACACATAGAATATAACTTATGTCACTTTAAACAAATACAGAGCTCGTGACGTGCATGAACGGCTGCGTTGCTTTCCTCCATCGGCCCACCATGCCCCCTGCCGCGAGGACGGGCGTGCTGAGCTGGCGGGATTAGAGGTTATTGTAAACTCGGTGTTCGGGAGACTGGGACAGGCATCAGATAATTAACAGGTAAGTTTTGTAACTGACAGAAAACCACTGCCGGCAGAAGCACGTTCATGCTGTAGAATTAGCCCTTGGACTCTCATTTTGCCGAAGGAAGCCTCACCTGAGACAGACGTGAGACCACAGGTCTCCGCATCATGAAGCCTGGACAGCGACTGCTGTCCGTGACCTGGGGCCGCAGCCCGCCGCCTCCCCGCTCCCCTGTCAGGGCTCTCATCATTGAGGTTTCTATCTCTCCCTCTCCCTCTCCCTCTCCCTCTCCCTCTCTGGTGTCAATAAGTATATAGTTTTTAAAAAATTTTTATAAGTATGGTGACAGATGAAAATAGTATATGGTGGGTGGGAGAAGAGACAGCCCTCAAACAGTATACCAAAAACAGGGTCAGGGCAGCAGAAATGACATTTTAGAAAATGAAATGATGTTTATATACAGAATAACCCATTCTCCAGTCACACATCCCACCTGTGACCTTAATCAGGGCCTTCACCTATGGCCATGTGTCATCTTTTCCACCCCCGGCAGTTTGCAGATTTTCTTTTCCTCTCAAGTGGAAGGAATAAAAATAAAAAGACCAGAGCTGCCCTAAAAGGAATGAGGAAGCGGGTGCTCTCGGCGGCTGGCTCTGCAGGGTGACGGCCCATGATGTTCTTTCCGGTCCCAGCGAATGGTGAATTCCACCTGCCCGCCCCTCGCTTATAACACAGAACACGTGAGGGCGGCGCAGTCTGCCTCCCGCCAGCGGGTTAGCGGCGTCGCACTGCCTCTCCCGGTCCCCAGTCCCCACAGCTCCCGGACGGACGGGGAGCTCGGCTGGGACTCGCCTCCACCCCCCACGGTAAGTGCCCTCAGTGCTCAGGCGCCGCAGGCCTGCTGCTGGCAGGCGGCTGGGCTGTCAGATCTGATCCTGGGACACGGTGAGGGCGCAGCAGTGCTGCTATAGGGATTCTGAGCGCGGGCTCTGCTTCGGGAGAAGCCTGTTCTTTGGAATTCTGTAACTGTCTCTCTGCTTTGTGTCTGAGCTTCCCTCGTTTCGGGTCGAATGAGCAAATTCATGCGAAGCTCTTACTATGAAGCTGGCGCAGAGTGAGCTCTCCCCCCAAAAAGTTAGTTGTTACTGGGCTTGTCATCGGAGTCTCTCTGGATGGGATTGTAATAAATGCTTAGCAGAGTTTGGCCTGGTGATGCTGTCAGGCTCCACTCACTTAGAAATGTGTACTCAGACGCTGTTCCGAACAGCCGAAGACATCTGGTAACAGACGGCTGTACTTTAAATGACAGCTTTCCTACCCAGTAGTGTCAGGCTTAGTGCCCTGGCGAAGTGGCACTGACATTGGCCAGCTGACCCTAGTGTCCCTCCTGACCCTCTCCCATCTGATTTCTCTGTAGGCAGAGCGAGGCCCACGGGGGGCGACGCCATCAGGACAGCAGCCGACCTTCTGATGAAGCTGACCAGCAGCTGCCATGCTGTATGTGCCTCCTGGTCTTTGCTCCTTCGTAATTCCCAAAGGCTGGAGCCAAATGTGTACCTAACCTAATTTTTTTTCTCTTTTAGCCAAAAACGCTAAATGTCAATAACATGGAGACATTCATTGAATGTCAATCAGAGGTAAGAAAGCAGTTTTTTAAAGTTTTTATCTGCACTGTGAGAAGAGGGAAAACTTTCTGCTTTAATTAAATGTTTGGCTTATTTAATTATTAGAGTAGAAAATTAGTATCCTAAGTGCAGTGTGTTAAACTCTTATATGAACAATCACTGCTTTACTATTGATTCTAGAAGCTAGAAAGAAATCAGTGAACTCCATGGCTAATTTTTAATATGAATAAAATGTCATGTGAGCATTTTGTGGGGGAAGCCTGGTAGGATTCTTCAGACATTGTGTTTAACTGAAGTAAACATGCTTTCAGGGTGATATCAAGCAACATCCTCTGTTGGCATCATGCGAGAGTGAAGATAGCATTTGCCAGCTGATTGGTGAGTTTTGAAAACATACTGCTCTTTTATGTAAGGGTTAACAGCAAACGTTCTTGGTTTGCAAAACCACAGGATGTGTCTCTACTAGGAATTATTTGTATGGTGTGCTCTTAAAGACCGCAGAACATCCACACTCAAGTGGAGGCCCAGCCCCCCGAGCATCAGACAGAAAAGGCCCCTCGGAGCCACCCCTGCTCTCCGAGGGGCTCCTAGTGGGTGACAGGTCCCTGGCCCCCTGTTGGATATGAGAGCACACGGACACAGGGAAAACATACAGAGACCTTCCCCTTCTTACTTCTGTGATGGAAAGGGAATCTAAGAGCCCAATCTCTGCAGCCATCCAATTTCAAAGAACCCACGGCTCACTATTTTTTTAAATATATTTTTATTGATTTCAGAAAGGAAGGGAAAGAGTTAGAAGCATCAATGATGAGAGAGTATCACTGATTGGCTGCCTCCTGCACGTCCCCACTGGGGATCAAGCCTGCAACCCAGGCGTGTGCCCTTGACCAGAATCAACCGAGGATCCTTCAGTTTGCAGGCCGATGCTCTATCCACTGAGCCAAACAGGCTAGAGCCCACGGTTCACTTTTCACTCTTTTCATAGTGCATTACATGTATGTGCCCCATGGTCTCAGTTCTCCTGGACCATGGGAAAGAGCCACTTCTCCAGCCAGCCTCTTCCACATCCACTATAAACTATATAGAAACATACACCAGCGCATTTAGAAAATACAGCTTTTCTATTGGGGGGGGGGGCGAGGGGGGGGGAGAAGGGAGGAGAGAGAAAAGAAAAAGAAGGAAACTTGTGAAAGGCAGTACCCATTGCACACCCGTCTTCAGGACTTTGCAAAGATAGAATTTCTTGGTGATGTTCACTGATAATTCCCAATTGCCATGTCTAAGCCCCGGCCTTTCTGCAGCCGTTTGTGCTCTCCCGCCTAAGGCAGCCTCGCTGCAACCCTGGAGGGAAAGGGAACTGCAGACAGGCTGAGCGATGTAGCTCCCTCTAGTGGCCAGTGGTGCGGCATGGCTACAGCCCGCCCTCTTGGGCAAGTCAGTTCCTCTCTTTGTAAGTTTTGTTTTCTTCAAAGGAGCAAATTGAAATAATGTATTTCACATGAAAGATGTGCACTGAGTTATTAGGTCAATAGGTTAAGGTGGTGGTTTATGACCTGCACAGTTAGGTGTTGCCAGTTTTCTGCAGCCAGCAGCTAGTGAGGGGAAAACAGGAAAGGTGGAGACTTTGAAGAACCCTGGTGTTGATGTTTAGGGGTTGGTCGCCCTGGTAACATTGTGGTGGTTTTCTGGGTTTATGTTTGGAGATTAAGATTCATGCCCTTTGCTTTCTTAGTTTTTGCAAAGGTTTTTCCTCCATGTGGCATACCAGAGATGACATTATACCCACTGTCTGACATGAACCTCTGTTTGTTAATATTTTAATCTAAATTCTCACCTTGCCTTGTTTTCTTGGCTGTAGAAATTAAGAAGAGAAAGAAGGTGCTGTCCTGGCCCTTTCTCATGCGAAGGCTTTCTCCTCCATCGGATTTTTCTGGGGCTTCAGAGCCAGAATTGAAAGCGTCCTTGTTTGATCAGCCCTTGTCGATTATCTGTGGTGACGATGACGCCCTCCCCAGACCCATCCAGGTAGGAGTGCGTTTACTGGTCACCCTGCTTCAGCTTTCTGCCAGCTGTGAGAAGTCCTTGGGCAGCGGAATGTCATCCTCATCTAACCTTGCTGAGGCCTGTCTTTCTTAGAAATGGTTTCCGCCAGGAGTGCAGTCAGGCCAGTCCCTGGCTGCTTACATTCTGGAAATTAGTTGTCTTTGCCAATGAGCTCAAATTGATGGTTGCTCTGTCCTTGACTACATAGAGTTAAGAATGTAGAAAATGTGTGGCTTCTAAAAAATCGACAGACAGAGATGTGGTATAGCGTATCTGATCAGAAATCTAAAGTGTGTGTGGAATGGGTCACAGGAAGGAGGCCTGAAGCGGTTTTAGTATGTGCAAATGGGAGCTTTCACAGTGCACCCCCTCTCAGAAAAATGGAGGGTGGAGGAAGAGTTGATAGCAATGGACTGAAAGGAACAACTGGCACCAGCGGTCACTTGTTAAGACTAACTTAGGATCATGGGGAACTAACTTTAATGGAGAGGATATTTTATGACAGATAAAGTTAGCTACTGTGCATATGCACTATTTTAGTTCTCTTTCTCCTACCTAAAAATAGGTTTCTGTTGTATTAGTAGCAAAGTATCTCTTTAAACCAAAGGTAACCATTTCCTATTCCTCTGCCTTTCCTCTAGGATATTCTCACTATTCTGTGCCTGAAAGGCCCTTCCACTGAAGGAATATTTAGGAAAGCAGCCAACGAGAAAGCCCGCAAAGAGCTCAAGGAGGAGCTCAACTCGGGAGTCATGGTGGATCTGAAAAGCCTCCCCGTGCACCTCCTGGCAGTGGTCTTTAAGGTGAGTTCACAGCATTGGCACCAAAGAACCTGCCGGTGGGCTCTGAAAGTGAGGCTTTGAAGTTCCCCAGCATTTTGAGGAGAAAGGCACTTGGGCTGTCCCATGGCCAAGTCCATACCCTAAATCTGTGGCCCCTTGAATGGTGTGCCCTTACTATGCCTGTTGTGGGAAGATGCTGAGAGACAACCTAAGAGAGAGATCTCCTTCAAACTAATCAAATGCAGGAAAGAGGGGCACAGCCTGTGGCAGGATGAGCATAGGCTCCCTGAGATGGAACAAAGTTGAGACAAAGACACCAGCACGTTACACAGCATGAACAGGCCAAATGGTACCCTTTCTTCATCCTCCAGGACTTCCTGCGGAGTATCCCCCGGAAGCTGCTCTCCTGTGACCTGTTTGAGGACTGGATGGGAGCCCTGGGGAGACAGAATGAGGAGGACAGGATCGAGGCCCTGAGACAGTAAGTCGCCGGGGTCCTCCCACGTGGACTCCATCTCTTCATTCAGCGCGTAGCAGAGTGCTCCATGCACGTTGTAATGATCAGGGGATCTGAGGGGAACTGCTCATCTGTTCCCAGAATGAAAATCAGGAATTACCCTGGACATTTACAAACACTGTTTCGGCCAGAGGAAAGTAGATACTTTTTCAAAAAGTAGAACATGAACTTCAGTACAAATCACGAAGGGTGGGGGAGTCTAAAAAGATAAGTCATTTGAGAAGGTCTGAGGCATAATCACAGATGAAGGCTTCGAAATGGGCCAGCCAGCCAGGTGTAGGAATTTGGGGTTTTCCTTACCCTACAAATGGCTGGTGTCCTGCAAGACAACCGTTCTCCCAGAAAGCATCCCTGAAAGGGATTATTTTGTTCACTAAATACCATACTATATTTCATCTTCTTCTAATTAACCAACATGAGAACTATATAAAAACAAACTCCAGTGACAGCGAAAATAATTACATATGGGAGTGAAATATACCTCTTGATGACTAGAGAATCTTAAATGCCTAACTTTAAAATATCAGCACTTTTGCCAAATCCTATGAGAATATGCCTATATATTATGACTGACCACATGGCTAAATATTTTCAATGAAATATATTTATAGAATTGAAGGCATTAGAGTGTTTGCCCCAAAATGAAAATTACTTTCTACTTAAAGACATAAAGCTCTTTCAGAACAATACATCTTATGAAAAATGAAAATGGTCCATATGTTAGAGTCACCATTTGATTTTTTTGAAAAAGAGAGGCTTTAAAACCCTAATTTATTATTTGTTAGTAATAATGTTGCTATTGAAATGCTGCCTTGACCATGGTTATGAAGATGCCTAATACACTGATTTCTCCTCCGTAAAGATTTCTCAGAATGGTGCAAAAATGTCCCATCTTTCTTCCATGGTCACAGGTCAGAAAAAAGGCAAATGACTGAGTTAAACACACACACACAGCACACAGTCTTGCAGTGTTAGGAACAAAAAGGCATTCTACATGGCTAAATGATTCTTCTACAAAAATGGTTTTCAACATATTAAGCGCTGGTATTTGTTGCTGGGGTTAATGCTTCCAAACCTAGGATCTGTGTAAATAACACAGGATGTGTCATTGGTGTCGGTGGCTCAGGCTGTCAGATGTGTGGTTAGCCAGTTTCGTCCCGTGTCAGTTGCCCTTGGAGGAGTCTGAAGAGCATTTCACAACGTTACTTGTGAAAGCAGCACCTTCCTCATTTTAGAGGAAGTCTGGCTGAGGGGTTTCGGCTGCTACACTGCAGCCAGCAAAGCCATTGCGCCTCTGAACCGCCCTCCCTCCCTCATTGCAGGGTCGCAGAGAAGCTGCCGCGGCCCAACCTGCTGCTGCTCAAGCACCTGCTCTCCGTGCTCTACCTGGTCAGCAAGAACGCCGAGGTCAGCAAGATGGACGCCAGCAACCTCGCCATCTGCGTGGGGCCCAACATGCTGACCCGGGAGAGTGACCAGGACCTCTCATTGGAAGCCCAGAAAGACTTGAACAATCAGGTTTGTTCCAGCCTATTTCTGGGAAACTCCACTTCTGATCTCACTGTCCGCCTGCACATCGAGTGATGCAGTGCCTCTGCGTCTCTCTGACTGTTCGCCGTCACAGCGCAGATGGGAAGCGCAGGGTGTCCTGCTCACAGCTCCTCTTAGACGCATGCATTTCATGGACCTGACTAAGCCCGGCCTCGGCCTTCGGCCGCCCAGAGAGAGTTTAGTGCTTCCGATGTTCACTCCCAGAGCAGAACGCCTTCACTCTGTCCTCTGTGCCTCACACTCGGTCCAACTTTGGGTTTGAGACACTCCGTACTTAAAGGAAACGTTCAGGTTCTCCAATTAAAAAGTGCATGTCTCAATCCTAGCAGAGTAGCACAGCGGAAGCGTGCTGGGCCCATAAAAAGTGCATGTCTCAGAAATAACTTTAACACAGAGGATGGGTACCAAGTTTTCTGTCTGCTCTTTCCAGACACAGAACCTCTCTGAGGCTCCTTGTGACCCCGCCCTGACAGCTGCCCCTGCCCTGCCCCGTCCCTTTAAGAAATAAAGCTGCCTTTAGCTGACCCTCTGCTCACGTGTCCTCCCAGGTGAAGACGTTGGTGGAGTTCCTCATCGACAACTGCCTGGAAATCTTCGGGGAGAACATCCCAGTGCATTCCAGTTCCGTCTCCGACGACTCCCTGGAGCACACGGACGGCTCAGGTAGGGCGCTGTCGGCCTCGCATTGCATCAGTGTCACGTCCCTGGCTGTGAAGCAGGAGCTGTGACGGGCCGGGCGGGGTGTGCACTCGCCGTGGGGAGGAGGGTAACTGCGCACAGGGCTCCCGCAGCGTCTCCGCAGCCGCAGGCACCACCGCTGCGCCTGGGCCCTCCCCGTTCCCAGTCAGAAACGGCCAGTCTTCTGATGACCCTGAGCCGGGGCAGGCCATACCATTCTATTTCCCGATGGGAGGACGGTCCGTTAAAACGGAACTGGACCCGAGAGGGCCATCCAAAGGATCGTTTGGAGTGAAGATCAGTCCATATTCAGTGAAATGCTGTTTTCTCCCTCCCTCCCTGTCCCCATGGACAGAGTTAATTTTGAAAGAAACCAATATTTAATGTGGCAAATATCTTTCCTTTCAAACCCCAAAGTAGCTTCACCAAATTACCCACTGCCACATTCGATAGGGTGAGTGAGCTGTACGGAAGCTCCTTTTAAAGAATCTGAGCAGAAGCTCACCTCCCTCTCATGTCTGCAGACACGTCGACCCTGCAGAATGACTCGGCCTATGACAGCACCGACCCTGACGGGGACTGCGGCAGCGCCCTGGGCTCCCCGGCCAGGCTGCCCCCGGGGCCCTGGGACACAGCCGCCCGCGTGGAGCCTGTGGCCAGCACCGTGGCCAGGCTGAAGCGCGCCCTCGGCGACCCGGACAGGAGGCACTCGGAGCCCGGCGTGCCGCCCTCACCAGAGCGCCCGGGGAGCCGGCAAGCTAACCCGAAGCTGACCCGCAGTGAGGACACCCCCGGGGCCCGGCCGGCCTCCAGCTCCGGAAGTGAGGAGGCCGAGGACCCCTTCCCCGAGGAGGTGTTTCCCGCGGTGGAAGGGGGGAGCCAGAGGCCGCAGGACTTGCAGGACCTGCGTGTGCAGAGCTCCACGCGGGGCGCAGTGTCCCTGCAGGGACGGGCGCCCACGGCCTGCTCCAGGGGCTCCCTGGACGCCTCCTCTGACAGCTCGCCCCCGGCTTCCCCCTCCAGCCCCAGGAGAAACTTCTTCAGCAGACACCAGTCTTTTACGAAGACAGATAAAAGCAAGCCCAGCAGAGAAATAAAAAAACACTCCATGTCCTTCTCCTTCGCCTCGCACAAGAGGGCGCTGCCCAGGCCCCCCAGCCTGTCGCTGAGAGCCAGAGGCCTGGCCAGAGACCCCGGCAGGAAAGACTTCAGGAGGGAGAGCCAGCTGGCTGGGCGAATCGTCCAGGAGAACTTGTCTGAACCCCACGGCCAGACAGCTCTGGACGTTAGCCCAGGATCCTGTGCCCTGTCGGGGGAGGACATGTTCCGGCTGGTGGACAGGACGAGGCCCGGCAGCCCCCCCTCCTACGAAGAGGCCGTGCGGGGCCAGGGCCTGGCGCTCGCGGCCCGGGGGAGCCAGACGGTTGGCAGCCTGCGGGCCAGGATGCTCAGCCTGGACGCGGGGCTGGCGCCTCGCCTGCCTGTGCACCACGGAGCGGACTCGGGGAGCACATGCGGCCAGGAGCCCCTCGATGGGCACAGACTCTCACCCAGGACGGCGAGCTGTAGCCAGAGCAGGACTGGCTGTGCTGGGGAGACGGTCGAACCAGTGACCGTCATCGGGAGGCCCGAGCTGCACCGGCTCAGAACTGTGTCCGAGTCCCCGCAGCGGGGCCCGTGGGACTGCCTGGCGGGGCGCTGCAGCCACAGCCAGCCGGCCTTCGAGGCTGACCAGCTGCTCTACGCCAAGGAGTCCTACATCTAGGAGCGGCCAGCGCGAGGCAGATGCGGTGGCCGCATGGACTGCTTCCAGACAGTTTTCTCGAAGTCAGAGTAAGCTCCTTCGGGAGTTGTGTAGCCCTCAGCGAGGACAGCTGCACGGCCCTCGGTGCTGGCTGCGTGCACCGATCCATGCACACACAGCTCACGTGTAGTGTGTTCCAGACAAGGCGTCGAGTGCAGAGGTGTCCACGTAAACATGTGTCTGTACTTGTTTGTGAACTTGGGGTACACTGCACTGCTCTTCTCCACCTCCTGAGGCACTTTCTACCGGCTGGTGTTAAAACCAATGTTTCCTTTTTTTATGTTGCTCCTAATGTCATGCCAGTTTCACAGTTTCCAGGAGCTCCGTTTAAGAGGATGTCTAACTCCGTCAGCAGCTCCCTAGCAGCAGGGGGCGCCGCCTCGCTGCAGGAGGGGGAGCAGAGACTCACCCGCAGGGGCCCCTATGGGGTGTCAGGGACAGAGAAGCTGTTGTGGAAATGTATGAAAATACTTCCCTGTGTTCTGATCACCTGGCTTCTAACTGGGATCGATGGGGAAACGCATTACACGAATAGCACTTTGAGTTACCTTGCGGTTCAGGGATTTCTTCCCCGGCGTGCGGAGGGCGATACTTTATATGCATCAGGTCGTATATAAACTTCAGTATAATCTCACTACAATAAATTGCCTGTCTTTTTCAAAGTAAAAATGTTCCTTCTTTGTTTTTTGGTTTTGTTCATCCTCACCTGAGCATGTTTCCCCAGAGATTTTTAGAGAGAGAGAGAAGGGAGAGGGAAAGACAGAGAAACATCGATGTGAGAGAAATACATCAATTGGTTGCCTCCTGCACCAAAGCCAAAGAACATGCCCTTGCCCGAATCAAACCCAGGACCCTTCAGTCCGAGAGCCAACACTGTGTCCACTGAACCAAACCGGCCATTCGTCACTGACATGATACTTCCTCTCCCTCTGTTCACAGAACCCCACCAAGAAACCCACTCACATGACTCACTCAACAAGCACTTACTGAATAGATGTATTTATTATTCTAGACTAGTGGTCGGCAAACTCATTAGTCAGCAGAGCCAAATATCAACAGGACCACAATTGAAATTCCTTTGGAGAGCCACATTTTTTAAACTTAAACTTCTTCTAATGCCACTTCTTCAAAATAGACTTGCCCAGGCCATGGTATTTTGTGGAAGAGCCACACTCAAGGGGCCAAAGAGCCGCATGTGGCTCTCGAGCCGCAGTTTGCCGAC
Organism: Pipistrellus hanaki; assembly: GCF_964339955.1. Classification (NCBI taxonomy): domain Eukaryota; kingdom Metazoa; phylum Chordata; class Mammalia; order Chiroptera; family Vespertilionidae; genus Pipistrellus; species Pipistrellus hanaki. The sequence continues at coordinate 85,372,225 of NC_140509.1, read as the reverse complement.
CACAGTTCTAGACTAATAGCAAAGCTGGGGATCTTGTGTTTGGGAAAAGAGAATCCCTGTTCTGATGTTTGCAAAACCATAAAAATGTGCCCACTTTGAGCCATTTTTCAGCAGATGGTCACTCACAGGCCAGAGCATTTAGTCTGCAAAACAGGACGATAGAAAATACCGTATTTCCTGTCTTTTTAGTGAATTAAACCTTATTTTTATTGATTATTAGCAAATATGATAGTTTATAAGAGATACTTGGAAATTGTCCTTATTTTATCACCTTCTCTCATAAAACACTGAAAGTTATATTGGTTAAAGGAATATTTCTGTATAGACTACCTGCCAGATGGTGCAGACCTATGTTTTCAGAGGTGGCTTATTAGTAAGTCACACAAAGTTAAAACTGCTGTAACTTGGATTGCTGAAGGCAGCACATTGAGGCCCAACAATGTCATTAAAAATACTTTATTAAACACCACTGATAACGTATAAATTTCAAGGACAGACAGCCCCTTCCCCGACTGCTAACCTAAGACAAGCAATCCTTTTCCAGAATTGGACATTACTAGAAATAGTTACAATTTTTAGCTTCTACCACGCGGCCAGTGCTGTGCTACGTATTTTGTACTGAGAAAAAATTTCCATCATGCTTTTAGCAATTTTTTACTGAGAACCGGAGAATTCTCAGCAATCGGTGGATAAGGCTGTAAGGTAGGCAGCCTCCAACCTCCACTCTTCCCCTGACCTGACCTCTGTGACCCAACTCAGACCACGAAAGCCCTCCCCCAACCCCTCCTGTAAAAAGGCAGGAGTAGACTGGAGCCTTCTCCCTCTGGCCTGTAGGACAGTTGCTGACAGACAGGAGTTTCTTGCAGTCGAGCAAATGGCATCGCCGGGACAGTCTTGTAGCGGTGGCGACAGGCCGGTGGCTCCTAGCACCGCAGGGTGCTGTGCGCACTTCTTCACAAGAGGGTGGCGGGCCTGCGGCTCAGACATTGAATTAACTCCGAGAGACTGGAACGGAGCTGGGGGTGTGGGCGGGGCTGGTGCCTGCAGGGCCGTGAGGGAAGGAGCTGTCCCGGCCTCTCTCCCTGGCCCTAGGTGGTGGTCTGCCTGTGTCCCCCACACTGTCTTCCCTCTGTGTGTCTGTCCCCAGATCCCCTGTCTTGTGAGGACACCAGGCATTGGATGAGAGCCCGCTCCAATGACCTCACTTTCCTCTTTAAAGTCGCATTCTGAGATACTAGGAGTTAGGGCTTTAACAAATAAATTTGTGAGGCAACACCATTCAACCCTCTGCACCAGGTTTCACAGATAGTACCTACCGATACCTCGATGACACCGACAGCTTTTAATAAGGAGACAGAGGGCTCACGCTCACTGTGAGAAGTGGGTGATACCAGCATGGTACTTCAGGCCAGGAGCCAGGAAACCAGCGTTCTGTCCTCCACGGACCTCTTTGGGGCCCATAGTCCCAAATGGGACCATCACAAAGGGACCTGACTGCCAGGGTCAGTTGGAAGTGGAGGTCTACACAGGGGCTTCAACCTCAAACCACGTCTGATCGCCAGTGTCCGAGGCTCGGCCTCCCAGCACCCCTGCACCAGCGCTGGCCTGCCTGGCCCAGGAGGACCCCGGCCTCTTACCGAGCGAGAGGCGAGACGGGAAAACCTCAGCACTCAGTGTCCTGGAGTCTGGCAGGACAGACTAGAATTCCTTCCCCTGGGGGGAGGTAGGTATCTTCTCTCCTCCTAGGAGAGGGGAGGGGTGGTTGCCATGCCATGGCCAGCATCCCACAGGCTACACGTGATGCACTGTGACCGCCTGCACAACCCTGAGCTCACCCCCAGCACCACCCACAACCTGGTCCAGAAACATTGACTTGCAGGTGTCACCAGGGAGGGCTGTTCGCACCAGAGCTGAGCGAAACTGCTCAGCAAACGACACAGCGTGCCATGCTAGTAAAGCACGCCACAGTGAAGGCCTCGTGCTTCCACGCACGGCCCACGCTGCCGTCCTCACGCACCGTTATTAACGTAAGTCCTGCTGGATGTCCCTGATTGCCATCTCCCTGAGGCAGCGCAGGACCGCCCTCCCCAAAGGTCAAGTGGACAGAAACCCGCATCAGCTGGGTCTCACATACGTGGAGAGTTTTAACTGAATTATGTAAGATCTTCACTCTCGATCCGCAGAGGCCGAATTGCTAAGGAATCAGCGAACAGACATTTTGCGAGCGGTACAAACACATCACTTCCTGGCACTGTCTTAACTGCAGACCCAGACCCTGCGTGTGTCCACTCCCGGTACAAAGTCCATGTCAGGGAGGAAGGACCGGGGATGAGGCAGCCCCCCTCCTATTACAGGGGGCAGCGAGGGGGCCCGGTGAGCCATGGCCGCAGAAGCAGAGAGGAAACTCAGAGCGACAGCATCTCTGGAGGAGATGAGACCCGAATTCACAGCCCCTGAGCCCACACCCTATGTGTGCCGCCAGGAGCCAGCTGCCCAGCTATCTGAGCCCCAGCTTCTTCACCCATGCAATGGGGGAAACCCTAGCACCACATCAGTTGTGGAATTAAAGAATTCAACCCAAAAAATACGACAGTGGGTCCCTATAGTCACTCACCTGCTCCCACCTGGGCCTCATGGGAAACTCTGAGTTAGGATTTCCCCGGGCTGCTGCTGACTGCCCTTCCTTCAGCGCCCACCCCGGAGGCCCCTGGCCCTTCCCCCGTCCCCTGGGTCCTCTCTTCGGCTCTGGTCTAGATTCAGACTCTGTGAGGAGATGTCAGGCCTTCTCCTTTCTTTCCTTTGTTACTTGAAGCATTTTCTGAGCTCCGAGTGGGTGCCAGGAGCTGTAACTAGACTGGGAATTCTTTGTTTTGTTTGAAGTTCACTGCCGTTTCATTTCATTGTCATGACATCATGAGGTGAATGTTCATATCCATGTTTTTCTGTGTGAGAAAGGATGGAACTGGCCCCTGGCCACACGCTGATGCAAGAGGAAGTGGGCATTTGATGAGAGCAAGATATTGAAAAGCTATCTGAAGAAATAATGACAGAAAACTTCCCCCACCTGGTAAAAGAAATAGATTTACAAGTCCAGGAAGCGCACAGAACCCCAAACAAGAGGAATCCAAAGAGGACCACACCAAAACACATCATAATTAAAATGCCAAGAGCAAAAGACAAAGAGAATATTAAAAGCAGCAAAAGATAAAGTTAGTTACCTACAAGGGAGCACCCATATGACTCTCAGCTGATTTCTCAACAAAAACTATGCAGGCCAGAAGGGAATGGCAAGAAATATTCAAAGTGATGAATAGCAAGAACCTACAACCAAGATTACTCTACCCAGCAAAGCTATCATTCAGAATTGAAGGTCAGATAAAGAGCTTCACAGATTTAAAAAATAAAAAATAAAAAAGCTAAAGGAGGTCATCACCACCAAACCAGTATTATATGAAATGCTGAAAGGTATTCTTTAAGAAGAGGAAGAAGAAAAAGGTAAAGATAAAAATTATGAACAACAAATAAAAAGTCTGATGAACTTATGAATATAATAGAATCAGGGGCATAGAAAAGAAATGGACTGACAATCCTCAGGGGGAAAGGGGAGTGGGGGGTGTGGGAAGAGACTGGACAAAAATTATACACCTATGGATGAGGACAGTGGGAGGGGAGGTAAGGGCAGAGGATGGAGTGGGAACCGGTGGAGGGGAGTTATGAGGGGGAAGTGGGGAGAAGGAGGAAGAGGAACAATTGTAATAATCTGAACAATAAAAATTTATTTTAAAAAATAAGAAGAAAAAGTCCACCCAAGGGAGGCTCAGGGCCTTTCACAAAAACAACTCTCATTTTTAAAAATAGGAAGAGGGTGGGGGTTTTTATGTCTCCTTACAAGAAGTTTCCATCCGCTGGCTTCAAATTTTACTTTTCATTCAAAAGCCCAGCATGGCTTTGTGTTGGAAACATCAGGACCGAGCGCCCTTCTCTCACCTCTGAGTCACGGTGTGCCTGTGCGGTGGGAGCAACCTCTCCCTCCGACCTGAGAGGGAGGAAGCTCTGCCATCAGAAGGAAATGAGCGTAAGTGGAAGGAAATGATCGTAAACACCCCATTCGAAGCACTCTCTTTCCTCCCTCCCTCTCTCTCTCTCTCTCTCTCTCTCTCTCTCTCTCTCTCTCTCTCTCTCTCTCTCTCTCTCTCTCTCTCTCTCTCTCTCTCTCTCTCTCCTCTCTCTCTCCTCTCTCTCCCTCCCCCTCCCTCTCTCCCTTCCCTCTCCCCCCCCCCCCTCTCTCTGAAGCCCTGAATATGCATACAACAGCTTCTCAAAGAACTGGCCATCTCGGCTCCCCTCCTTCAAGCCCACCTCCTGTAGGATGTGAGAAGCCCACCTCCTGAATGCAAAAGTCACCAGCACAGATTCAAGAGTGAACACCGATGTTTACACTGAGCGAGGAACAAAATCACACGTCGTCAGTTTAATGAAACTGACGTTAAATAAAGTGTAAATTTAACGAAGCTGTATTTTTATAACAAACAAAATCCCCCTCAAAATCACATGATGTTCTTATTGACATCGCCCCCAGCAGTGACATTACAGACTCGGAGACAGTTCCATAACGCTCCCTTTTGTGCAGTTTTAGGGTGCACACCCCTTTAGTCACTTCTCCCTGGCCAGCCAGCTCAGTTGCTTTGAATGTAGTCCCAATACGCCAAGCTTTTGGGATCAATCCCTGGTCTGAGCACACACAAGAAGCAACTAATGAATGCATCAATAAGTGGAACAACAAATCAACCATTCTCTCCCCCCCCCCCCTTCTCTCTCTCTCTAAAAACCAATTTTAAAGTTTTTTAAATGATTTTGTAATATTTTTTGTCGAGAAAATAAAAGTTAATTTTTTTAGCTTGCTTGATTAAAATTTGAGGTTCTCTTCAGCATTAATAGTTGAGTCATTCCCAAGCCTCCTGGAGCAGAGACCCCCAGGCCCCCTGCTTCCTGTTCCCACCCTCCGAGCCCACAGCCCCTGGGAGCCTCAGAAAATGGTGATTATTTAAGCCACTCATTTCTGGGGCAACTAGTTACCCAGAAATAGAAACTAGAAATGTCTGGTTCTTAGTATTTCTCTTTTCTGTGCCTGTGCTATTAAGGATGTATTTCTTACCGAAGTGAGTCACTGACTTCTTAGATCCAGAGGAAATGATAGTGAGTCTGAAATTCTGAGATTTCCTTTAAGGAACAGAAACACAACAGATCAGCGACATTTCTAGACGTTATTATTCTATGTACATAGTGAAATACTGCCCCCGCCCCCGTAGACAATGCTGGGACAGTCACAAGGCCCGGGGGAGGGAAGATAAAGAGAAGCTTGAGAACTGCAACACCATTCACTAGTCTTGCCCAGCGAAGAGTGCCACAAGTCAGGCAAAAGTCAGAAAAGATGCAGAAAAACATGTGACACCCTGCTCTCCCCTGGAGAACAGGTGGGGGGTTCCTTCTGCGCATCCTGTCTCCACCAGGTAGAGTGAAGCCAGTATGAGCAGACACTGGAGCCAAATCAGTTTTAAGAGGTCATCACACATGACATTGCTTCTGAAACATGGAGCAGAGCCCGTGATGTGAGAAATGTGCTTTCTGGGGCATGGCAGCAGAACGCCTGCACTTTGTCCGACATGAATAGGTTGGTCTTATAAAGTCCTCATCACTGAGATCTTCATGTTTTAAAAAATATGTTTGTAATGGTTTCAGAGGGGAAAGGAGGGGGAGAGAGAGAAACATCAATGATGAGAGAGAATCATTGATTGACTGCCTCCTGTACGCCCCCTACTGGGGATCAATTCTACAACCTGGGCAGGTGCCCTGACCGGGAATCAAACCATGACCTCCTGGTTCATAAATCGAAGCTCAATGCTGAGCCACGCCGGCCAGACTAAATTTTTTAACAGCTGCCTTGGGTAGCAGAAATCTTCAGATATTTTTAATGGGGTGCTCACATTGGTGTCATTCAAATCCTGACTCCGGTGGTGACTGGAGCCCCATCCCCACAACACTGCCATTCCTGAAGTCACAGGAACTACCCTGGTAAACGTCAAACATCCTCTTCTTGCCAGGCAACTTCCGATGAGTTTCTACCACGTGCAGCCAAGAATCTTCACTGGCATAACTGTCCAATGTAATTTCTACACAGCTATGAAGGTAGGCCTACATTTTACAAAAATTGTTTTAAATCTCATTTACATAATACTTCACAATTTTCGAGACACTGTACACATTATCTCTTTTGATATGCAAAAATAATGGTGTAATACAAGGAAACCAGTGTCTATTATCTGTTATTCTAAATAACAACAAATATGTTGTCTTTGTCGAGGAGACAAAGAATCATTTACATTTTTCCTGAGGTCACACAGCTAGCAAGTGCAAACCTATGGCTTAACTCCACTCCCCAACTCCAAATTCAGTGCTCTCGGCCCACACCCAGCTCTGCCCACTCCTGCCTGGTGCCCAGGCGCCCTTCCCCTGTGCCATGTGCACACACCAACCATTCCCGAGAGCCCGGTTCTCGGAAGGAAACCCTCCCGCCATGTCGATGATTGCCTTCTAGTTGGCCTGCTTTGTAAATGTGAGGGTTTTTTTTTAATAGTATTCCCTTAATGCAAGGTGTACTTGTGCTGCAATTATTTTATCGGCTAAAAGCTAACAAAGTGTTAGTGACACCTTGTGGCAAGAAACTTGTAAATTCCTGTGCTTCTGCTACCACGCACTTTCCGTGAAAAGACTGGTCCAGACCTCAGGTGCTTCACTGAGGAGTGAAGACAGCACAGCTCCTCTGAAGGACAATCTATGGCTACAGATTCCACACCTCAGATCAGGTCTCTCGGGGAAACACACACTTCCTTACACACAGACAACGTTGACACTGGAACACGGAACTGAAGCTTCTGCACATGTAAGCGCAGACCCAGCCCATGACCTGTGGTTCTTCAGAGCCTGGGCGGGCACGGGAAGGCACAGGAGCCCACAGAAAGGCCCACAAAGCGCCCACCCCACCCCATTCCCAAAGCGATGCCTGCGGGCGGCCCTTGTCGCTGGGTGGACCGAGCGTCCTCTGAGGTGCCAGCAACCAGGCAGGAAGAAGACAAGAAAGGTGGCAGGTGTGGGGACTGCGTGATGAAGCCCGGACCCATGACCCAGGAGGCCAGGGTTCAGATTCTGGGTCAGGGCATACGCCTGGGTGGCAGGCCCAATGCCCGATCCTCACCAGGGCAGCTAATCAAGGATTTGCTCTCATCACTGATGTTTCTCTCTCTCTCCCTCCCCCTTCCTCTCTGAAGTCAATAAAAACGTATTTTAAAAAGAAAGGCGGTGAAAGATGAGACAGAGGCAGGAGACCAGGTCACAGGCTTTATTAGAGAAGGACCCTGCCAAAGGAAGAGAGCGCATGTGCAGGGTGAAGGCGCCTTTTGAGGGGAGGAGTGGGAAGGGATGGGATTTGGGAACTCGGCCGGCGCTGATTGGTGGCTTCCTATAAGGCACATGATTAGGCACTCAGGGACTTAGGGATGGGCTTAGGTATTTGGCAGGTGCTGATGGAGGTTCACTGCACAGTCCATGTAAGGTGCCAGGTTAGGTGCTCGGGAATGTCCAGGCTGCAGGTGCAGGTGTCACACTCCCTCCACCGTTGGGGGGAGGGAGGCTCTATCAGGCGGGGATGCCGGCAGGCTGCGGAGCCCGGTGGGAGGTGGCGATGCTGGGAGACCCAGGGGGCCCTGCCGCCGGCCGGGCACACAGCGGGCAGCCTGGGCACTCCTGGTGAGCGATGGCGTCCCCGTGGGCAGCCGGGGGGCCGGCAGCGGGGGGGCAGCAGGAGAAACAAGCGGGGAGGCCCCTACAGAGCGGGAGCAAGAGGCCTGGGGGAACAGCGCCAACACCGGCGCCCACAGCCACACCGGAAGTGGGGCAGGGACCGCCGCCGCGTCCCCCGAGGACGCAGCCGAGGGCGCCACGCCCACTTCCGACTCCCGGCCAGGGAGCTGCTAATGCGCAGGCGCACCCTCCGGGGGGGGGGGGCACGGTGGGCGGAGCCAAGAGCCGGAAGCGGACGGCCCTAGGGACCGTCCCACGAAGCCCGCCCCTCGAATCGGCCCGGATGCCCCGCCTCCCGGCGGAACTCGGGGTTGCTGGGCAACCGGAGCGGGCGCCGCGGCGGCTCTGAGCTCCCTCCTCTCGCCCGGCAGCTTCCCCGCGGCCGCGGCCGCTCCTCCGCCTCCTCCCCCGGCGCCTGGCAGCCCTGCCCGGGCCCGCGTGACCCTCTGCGGCCCCCCGCCGCCTCGGCGCCCGCCCGCCCCTGAGCCAGCTTCCCCTGAAGCCCGGTGCCACGATGCCCGGCGCGGCGCCTGGGACCATGAGCACCACCTACACCTACACCAGCCGCCCGCGGGCGCCGCCCTGCCGCCTGCGCTACAGCATGTCGCAGCCGTGAGTGCCGCCGCCCCGGTGCCCCTGGTGCCCCTGGTGCCCCCGAGCCCCGCCGGCCCCGCCGCCCTCCTGCCACCGCGCCGCCCGAACGGAGCTCTCCCCGGCGCGCGGGGAGCGGGGCAGGAGGGCCTGCGGTCCCCCAGCTCAGTGCTAGGGATCGTGAATTGCGAACCCATTTCACAGAGTGTGACCCAACGGATGTGTCCTGGGGCCGAGCGCCTCCCTCCAGCCCTTTACGCGCATGTTCTCACCGCGGGCACAGGGCTGCGAAGCCGGCTCCGTGACTCCATGCGCAAACCGGGAAACGGGTACCAATGTCACTCAGTAAGCGCGCGCCCAGAACGGGAGCCAGGCCAGGCTTTGGTCAAAAATCCGGTGGTCGCAAATGGTATTTTTACATGGATGAGCATTTGCTAATATTCAAATAGCTATATGTTTTTTAAATAGATTTTTATTGAGTTCAGAGAGGAAGGGAGCGAGATAGAAACATCAATGATGAGAGAGAATCAGGGATCGGCCGCCTTCTGCACGCTCCTTACTAGGGATCAAGCTCACAACCCAGGCACGTGCCCTTGACTGGAATGGAGCCCAGGACCCTTCAGTCTGCAGGTGGACGCTCTATCCACTGAGCCAAACCAGCCAGGGCCAAATATCTATATTTTAAAAGGACCGTAATCATTATGGTTCCCTTGAAGTCCCTTCCATAAGCATCAACTTTGGGAATCATCAGAACTTCCCAAGAATGCAGGTGGAGGCAGGAACCTTTCCGCCTGTGGTCTCACCAGGACCCTGTCTGAGGCACAGTAAGCACCCAATACAAACTGCTGAATTAATGGTCGGGCATCAGCAATAGAACTTTTAAAAAATATATATATTTTTTTTTTACTTATTTCAGAGAGGAAAGGAGAGATGAGAGTTGGCTGCCTCCTGCATGCCCCCTACTGGGGATTGAGCCAGCAATCCAGACATATGCCCTTGACCCTTCAGTCCGCAGGCCCACACTCTGTCCACTGAGCCAAGCCAGCTAGGGCAGCAATGTAATGCTTGATGCTCATTTAAAAAACTGAGTCCAAATTCATAATTATTTTATTCTGACAAAGGCATTTTTAATAAATACTAAATCACTTTTAAGAAAACCAAAATAGAAACTTTAAACTTGGAGGGAGGTTATTTATATTGTAAAAGATTCCGTTTCAAAAGGCATTTCTTTCAAAATCACTTTCTGGCCATAGCCGGCTTGGCTCAGTGGATGGAGCATGGGCCTGGGGACTGAAGGGTCCCAGGTTCTATTCTGGTCAAGGGCACGGCCCGGTTGCCTGCTCAATCTCCAGTGGGGACATTCAAGAGGCAGCCAATCAATGAGTCTCTCTCATCATTGATGTTTCTCGCTCCCCCTCTCCCTTCTTCTCTGAAATCAATTAAAAAAAAAATTTTTTTTAATTAAAAAATAAAAGGTAGGGACCCTGCCTTTCCTTAAAAAAAACGAACAACAAAAACACTTTCTAGTGCCTTTCAGTGGTTGCTTAAAAGTCATTACTATTAAATCTGACCAACAGATGAAATAAGAATCATTGGTAATACATTTGGAATGATTTTTATATATAGAATTAGTTGGTAAGTTGCAGGACCTTGCTTATATTGAACTAATCTGTTGATTCGAGCCATTGGGAGGAGTGTGGTATCTGTATGTGTATTTTATTTTTCAGTTTACAGATATCCTCATTGGTAACTTTCCATTTACAAAAGTAATATGTGCTTTTTAAAACAAAGGGAAATGCAAAATAAGGATGAGTAAAGGCAATGTTAATTATCTCTTGCTCACCTCTACTCCCACCTCCATGTTGTAAGCAAACTTAACAAGGGGGAGAGAGAGAGAGACTGGAACATCAGTGATCAGAGAGACTCATTGATTGGCTGCCTCTTGCACACCCCCCACTGGGGATCAAGCCTGAAACCCGGGCTTGTGCCCTTGATTGGAATCAAACCCAGGACTCTTTAGTCTGCAGGTCAATGCTCTGTCCATTGAACCAAACCAGCTAGGGCGCTTTTTGGCTTTTGATAGCATAAAACTCAACTAAAGTTTGCCCTCATTATTACATTAATTAGCACTGGAAGGCTTTAATCAAGCAAGCATTATGTTTGGATTTTTCCATTCTAACAGCTGCCTGGCTACAATTTATAGGCCAGATTGAGAGGTTTTGTTCCAGACAGTTGAGATGTTTGCAATAGCCCAGGTAAAAAATAGTGGGTGGAGCATGGGTAGAGCGATGTGAGAGAGATTGCTGGTTAGAATTAACAGGACTTGCTGGATGTCGGGAGTGGGGAACAGGAAAGAGTTGTGACGACTCCCAGGCTTCTAGATTAAGCCAAATGAACTAGGGAACACTAAAGGAGGAGCGAGGTGGAGCGGGGGAATCCCAGTTAGTTCAGTAAGGTTGCCTTTGAGACGTCTTAGCGAGATGCTGTCGGACAGATCAGCTGGCTGTACGTGGTTAGAGCTCGAGGAGAGTTCTGAGCTAACCCTAACACTGGGGGTTTTAAGCATACGGGTCTTAAGTGAAGCCTTGAGAATGGGTGACTTTAACTAAGGACGCGGCAGGCCGAGCCCTAAGGAAATCCTCCAGGACAGGAGGCGCTGTCCACAGGGTGAGAAAGAGCGAGGGAGAAGGAGCAGAAAGGCGATGGGGGGATGCAGTGTGTCGCCGAGGCTTGGGAGGGGCATCCAGGGAAGGGGCCGGAGGACAAGCAGTCCAGCAGGGCCGGGTCCCCGTAAGATGAAGTCAGGTAATCCAATGGGGTTTCGACCTGTGGTACACAAGCAGCATATACCCCCTCCGCATCATTTCTGATGGAGATATTCTGCTTTATAACCATAAGTAGAATGTCATTTAAAGAACCTTGGATGAAAATTTCAACTGTACTTTTCACTGGTGATCATTACACTCCAAATTAAAACAATATAATTTTTAAAGATCTTTTAAGTTAAAGAACAACGAGAAGTTTAACTTGTTTTATTTTATTATGCCTGTTTCTATTAATGTAACTTTTAGTCCTTGAATCAAACTTTTGTTAGTTCTTTAGGGCAGATCCCTTTTCAGTTTTGGGTGTTTTGTTTGTTTATTTGTTTGTTTTTTATTGGTTTCAGAGAGAGGAAGGGAGGAGAGAGAGAAAGAAAGAGAAACATCAATAATGAGAGAGAATCATTGATCAGCTGCCTCCTGCATACCCTATACTGGGGATGGAGCCTGCAACCCGGGCATGTGCCCAGACTGGGAATCGAACTGTGACCTCCTGGCTCATAGGCTGTCGCTCAACCACTGAGCCACACCGGCCAGGCCCCTTTTCCGTTTTTAATGGTAAGTAGTTTAAAGTTTTACAACCCATATCCAGCAGACTTCTTTCTGAGTTTACTTCCTCTTTTTTCCAATGAGGATTATATTTCCCAACTTTCAGCTTATCTTGAGCAATAAATAAAATAATACATGTGAAGTGTGTATCACCAGCATTCCCTAAGTGGCAGCCATTTGTCCCCTTATTTTTTGGACTGTGCTCAAACAAAAACCGTTTCCCTGAACTATTCCATCTTAGTCTAAGTCTTACAGAAAACGAGTTGGCCTCGTCGGTACCAGAGTCAGTCATTCAGAATTTGCACTCTCACAGGCCTGACGAGCCGCTGCCGTTCGGGAACATCATGTATGACAGAAGGGTGGTCCGCGGCAACACCTACGCCCTGCAGGTGAGGAGATTCGGTGAAGCGAAGGCCAGTTCGTGTGTTTGTTTCTCTTCGTTTCTAATCTGTTGCAGACTAAAACATGCATAAAATAAGATTTTAAAAAATGGAGTACTAGAAAAATGAATAGTGCTATTAACTATTAAGGAAATTAAATTTCTAGTTTAAAAGTTTCCCAAAAGAAATTTCCGGGCCTAGATGGTTTTCCCTGGAGAATTAAACCCAACATGTAAAAAAAATATATATATATATATATATTTTTCATCAATTTGACACAGTCTCTTCTGGAAAATAAAAGAGGAGGGGATATTTCCCAACTTATTTTTTGAGGCCAACATTGCCCTGATACCCTTTCATTTCAAATAGAAGAAATGAATAGCTAACCACTGTGAAGTACACCTGAAACTAATATAAAATACTAGAGGCACAGTGCACGAAATTCTTGCGTGGGGGTGTGTGTGCCTCAGCCAAGCCTGCACACTCTCCAATCTGGGACCCCTTGAGGGATGTCTGACTGTCCAGTAGGATCGGGCCTAAAAGGACAGTCGAACATCCCTCTCACAATACAGGACTGCTGGCTCCCAACTTCTCGCCTGCCTGCCTTTCTGATTGCCCTTAACAGCTTCTGCCTGTCAGCCTGATGCCCCTTAACCACTCTCCTGCCAGCCTGATTAGCCCCAACTGCCCTCCCCTGCAGGCTTGATTGCTCCCAAATGCCCTCCCTTGTAGGCCTGGTCCCACCCAACTGCTCTCCCCTGCTGGCCTGATCACCCACAACTGCCCTCCCTTGCTGGCCATCTGGTAGTGGCCATCTTATGTCCACATCAAGGCATCCATCTTTGACCGCATGGGGGCAGCCATCTTGTGTGTTGGAGTGGTGGTCAATTTACATATTACTCTTTTATTAGATGGGATTATTGTCAACTGTAATTGAAAAGTAAAAATAATTGTAGTGCTTTTCAATTTCTTACTTGTGTATTAAAATTTATTACACCTGGATGGTTATTTGGTATTCTAGGTTACTAGCATGGGAGGAAATCCTGCTAAAAGTACTTGAATGAGGAAAAGGATTTCTTAGCTAAGGTCCTGCTCCATTTGTTCCACTTAACAGTCGTACTGTCAGGCTGCTTTTGTGCTTGGCAGACAGCTTGGTAGTGACCGGGCCAAGTGCAAATGACATTTCCGTCCCCAGGTCCCCGCCGCTCCGGACCGCGATGCCGGCGCCCTGCGTCTCCCCAGGAGTCGCTTTGCAATGCGTCCTGTTTGCTTTGAGAAATGGTTTCTAAACTGTAGGCCCTTTTCCGTCACTCTCAGCGCGGGCACGCCATCGACGAGCATGCTCAGAAGCTCCAGGAGACCAAGAAGAGGGTGGCGGCCAAAAGACGCGCCCAGGAGCAGCTCCGACCGCACACGCCCGAGCCCGTGGAGGGCCGGAAGCACGTGGACGTGCAGACAGGTCAGTGCGGGCCGGGGCCATGGCTCCTCGCATGCTCGGCTTCCTGCCGGTTCTTGTTACGTGGCCTTCCTGCTATTGTATTTAGGCGTCTGTTGTGCTCCCAGTTCTTCCCAGCCACTTAGTAGAAGGCAATTCATTAAAACAACTCCTAGATTACATGTTATTATTATGTTGGCTACACGTGGCAATGTGAGATTTTTTTAATAGGATTTTATAACCAGATAAACCCTCTCTCAGCCCTTTTTACGTATTTATTTTCAAACTGGGGTTCTTGCTCCCTTTTTTTTATAGTCCGACATGAATCACTGTTGGGCTCACAGGAGAGGAGAAGGTTGTAGTTCGGTTTGGGCATTTTATTTGCCTCCTGAGAGGGGTAAGGCCTTCCAGGCTGAGCCCTCCGCCTCTCACACGGCCCTGTCTGCCCTCCCCGCTGCTCTCCTGTCACTCGGAGCTCCCTGGCCACATGCCCTCCGCCGGCTAGTGCCAGGCCTTTCCTGCCATCTGACTGTCCCAGCTGGAGGGCTTCCCGGGCCTGTGGGTCTGGCCGTGTGGGTGGCAGAATCTTAATAATCAGACAGCACTTGTGCTTGCGTGGACAGCACGTAACCGCCCAGGGGCACCTTGCACCCGGCCACGGTGGTGAGGGTGTTCTCAGAGGGTTTCCGGGTGGCAAGGGCGAAAGGAGGACCATTACGCTTTTCCCGACCTTGAGGCCAAGTCTAGAATGAGTCAGTGTGATTAGCCAACACAGTTGTCATTCTGTGAGAGATTCATTTTAATGTTTATCTGTATCATCAGAATAGTAGGTGATAAACAGCAGCCACCTTTTGTTGAGTATTTCCTATCTCAGAGTCTGTACATGGGGCATAGCACCTTTAAATATGCAGGAATTTTCAAATCTCTGTATGTTTACTATCTTAGGACTCAATTTTATAAGATTATTAACTTTCCACGTCACATTATGCTTTGCATCTTATATACATCTATGGTGTTAGTTTCATTTTCAAATGTAAAGCTCAGTGCTTACTTGATGTTGAGTATATTCTAGCCCAAGTGACTCTCTGTCCTTCCAAATATAGAAAAATGCTTAGTACAACTTGTGAATTGACTACCCCATTTGAGCACTTCCTAAGACTTATTTTCTGATCCATTTAATTCTACTTTGAAGGAGCTGAAGTTTCAGATACAGATATATGCTTGAAATAGACCCGAATGTCAAACTCAATGTATATGGTATTCTCTTAGAATTATACCTTGAAGAAATTGCTGACCGCATAATAGAAGCTGATATGGAATGCCAGACAGATGCGTTTTTGGACAAACCACCAACACCACTTTTTATTCCTGCCAAAACTGGCCAAGATGTGGCCACCCAAATTGAAGAAGGAGAGGTATAGTACATTATTCGGACTTTCTTCTGTCTTCTTTATAAATAGGTAAAGTTAGGTTTAGTTAAAATCTTAATAGGAATACAAAGCACTGCACAATCAAAAAGATTCTACTCACTGGATTTCTTTCCAAATTTATCTCTAATAGTTTTATCCTGAAGTACCCAGAAATATTTTTAAATGCCATGTTCTGATTTCCCCCTCTTTGCTGATCAGAGATAAAAATCGTTGCCGAAGCCGGTTTGGCTCAGTGGTAGAGCGTTGGTCTGCAGACTGAAAGGTTCCAGGTTCGATTCCGGTCAAGGGGATGTGCCCCCAAGGGCATGTACATTGGTTGCAAGAGGCAGCTGATCGATGCTTCTCTCTCATCGACGTTTCTAGCTCTCTATCTCTCTCCCTTCCTCTCTGTGAAAAATCAATAAAATATATTTTTTTTAAAAAGTTGTAGATATTAAAAAAAAAATCGTTAGCAATGTCTTTTGCTTTTATGTATCTGCATTCTTGCTTAATATACAAGTATAAGTAGACTTATACCAAATAAGGAAATATAATACCTCTGTGATGAAAAGATTCTATTAGTTGCTTGCTTATAAATTACATAATTTTTATGAAGATAATCTATGTCAAAAGTTCTAAAACAATTACATTTTCATATCAATGTGGAATGTGTTCTGAAATGTAAGGAGAGAGGGCAATGCTTCTGTGCATAACG
Source organism: Pipistrellus hanaki (assembly GCF_964339955.1). NCBI lineage: Eukaryota > Metazoa > Chordata > Mammalia > Chiroptera > Vespertilionidae > Pipistrellus > Pipistrellus hanaki. The sequence goes on along the minus strand of NC_140509.1, from coordinate 85,356,470 downwards.
ACTTAAATGAGGTTAAGACTTGAAGGAACTTGAAAGAACTGTCATTGAAATTAAGAAATCAAGTAAGTCTTCATAAGCTGCATAGAAGAGTATATTTTGCCTTTAAATCCTAGAGATGAATCACCATAATGCCCCTTATTCTTGTTGCTTGATTTGCAACTGTTATCAAAAACAACCAGTACAAATTTGTAGGAAAGGCAGGGAATAAGAAAAAAGAATATTTCTCTTGGGTTTTAGAGTCTGACCTTAAAGTTGTTGAGTATCGGGGTTCATTTTGAAGACTGCATGGATCTTTCTGTGACTCTGACTTAATTTTGCCCGTGCCCAGAATGCTCCTCTGTGTGCCTGCAGAGCTGCTGTGAGGGCGGGACCACAGACAAAGCCCCGCACAGTCCGGCGCACAGACGCTCATACATAGGATGGTGTCACTGCCGCCCTTCTGGGTGTTTTGTCTTTGAGCTTTCGGTTCATGATTAACATGTGGCGTTTGCTTTGTTCTTTGCATTAAGCTCTTTGACTTTGACCTGGAAGTGAAACCGATGCTGGAAGTGCTGGTGGGAAAGACCATTGAGCAGGCCCTGCTGGAGGTGATGGAGGAGGAGGAGCTGGCCGACCTGCGGGCCACTCAGTACGAGTATGAGGAGCTGCGCAATGTGGAGCTGGCGGAGGTCCAGAGGCTGGAAGAGCAGGAGCGGCGACACCGAGAGGAAAAAGTAGGGTCCCGCTTCCTCCTTAGACCCCTTGGCTGGGCAACAGTGTGCTCAGAACGGCATGGGGTCTGTCCCAGAGCGAAAGGCCTTGAGAAGTGTGCCAGGAAAGACGAATAGTATTTGTTTAGGTCTCTCCTGTTCTCGGATCAGAGATCCTTTGTGAACTGATACATCCTTTAGATCCCAGCCTCTGTAACTGTACCTAAATGGAGTACCAACCATTCCTCAGTTATTTAAGTTACATGTGTCCCAACTGCAAGGCCCTCTTAACTAGCAAGAGCCCCAGCGAAAGAACAGGTGGATTTGCCAAAAGTTAGCGGCAGGAAAGGTGGACGGAAAAGGTGAGTGTATCTGAACGGTGAGCGATAAGACATGGGTCTGTGTAGAGTTCTGGGTCTCTCTCAGCGGCTAGACCTTCTCATCCTTAGGGATACACCAGAACCACTTGGGTCCTTAGAGAACAATTTTAAAATTATAGGTTTTTATAACCTTTCAAAAGGAAGCTTGTAGAATCCAATTTTTAAAATAGGCCACTAACCTCCAGCTAGGAGACACCGGGCTCGGAGTGTCCGGCAGTTACTGTCGCCCTGGCTCACACCGGCAGAGGGAATAATGGAGCCGGGACCCGGCACAGCTCACATAGCTCCCAGAGAGCCCCCGTGCCGCCCACAGAGGCTTATGGTCGGGGTGGTCTACTCGGTGCCCAGTGAGATGGGCGTTCAGTCCCCCCCAAGTGGAAGAGCATAGGGCTTTGTTTACTTGGTAAAGAGCACACGCCTTATGGTTAAGATTGTGCAAATGCAACGCTATTTGTTTACAAATGTAAACTGAGCACTGACAAAATGAGCTTTGTTGAAATAATCAGTGAAATTTATCAGAGTACTTATTTGTTAGTTTATTTACATTAGGAAATATATTATGAAATATTAGACGTAATTAGAAAACATATCACGCACCCACTCATGCAGGGGAGTAGAGAATAGGCCTGTGGCCCATTACCTTTATAGGGGTCCTGTGGTCTTCAAGAAGCAGCAGCAACGAAAAAGAGGTTTGATCATTTTGGCAACTTTATGACTTCAAAAAATCATTACAACTGAGACAATTCATTGGCCCACGATCTTTACTGGAGACATCTAAGCAACTATAATTTTCATCTCAGCAATACTTACACAGCTATGTAAAAGTACATATAACTATTATAACACTTCGATAGCCATACAAACATATATATCTTGAAATTATTTTACTCGAAAATGGACCAGGAGATGAATTTTACCATAAGCTCCATCCTGAGTTCAGTACCTACGAGCTGTTGAAATTCGTTACCATCTTGATGGAAACAAGGAACGTTTAATAGACACCTTGCTGTCCATTCTTTCATACAAATATAAGTCTGGTTCTTCCTCGAACTCGCTTGGGGGAGGCTGTGGCCGCTGAGCGCCGGCCGCTGGTGTGCCCGCAGGAGCGCCGGAAGCAGCAGCAGTGGGAGGTGATGCAGAAGCACCAGGAGACGGCGCAGAAGATCGCCGCCCGCGCCTTCTCACAGCGCTACCTGTCCGACCTGCTGCCCTCCGTGTTCGGCAGCCTCAAGGACGGGGGCTACTTCTTCGACCCCGTGGAGAGAGGTGTGTGGGGTTTCTCTTAGCTTAACCCTTCTTCTTCTTCTTTTTTTTTTTTATTAAATTATTATCTGTGTACATACACCATTGCCCCCCCTCCCATACAGGCCCTCCCTCCCCAGAGTTTTGTGTCCATTGGTTGTGCTTATATGCAAGTATACAAGTCCTTCGGTTGATCTCTTATCTCCCCCAGATCTCCCTACCCTCCCCGCTGTGATTTGACAGTCTGCTTGTTGCTTTACTGTCTCTATATCTATATTTTGGTTCTTCAGTTTATAATGTTCTTTATCATCCATAAATAAGTGAGGTCATGTGGTGTTTCTCTTTCATTGAGTGGTTTATTTCACTCAGCATGATGTTCTCCAATTCCATCCAGGTTGCTGCAAATGATGAGAATTCCTTTTTTACGGCAGCATAATATTCCATTGTGTAGATGTACCACCATAGTTTTTTGATTTAATCATCTGCTGATGGGCACCTAGGCTGTTTCCAAATCCTAGCTATTGTAAATTGTGCTGCTATGAACATAGGGGTGCAGCTTAACCCTTTTTAACTGTTCGGATTCACCTCCTGCCCGCTTTTATTTCCAAATGGAACCTTCCTATCTCTGATGCAGATGCAAGAGTCAGTTGGCGTTGTGTTAGGTCTATTATAAAGCTCTGGATTTTAGGGCGCCAGCTTGCCTCTCTTCAGAAGCAGCACTGGACTGTAGGAAGAAATATGGACTTGATGTGAAAAAGTTTGGGTTTGGGACCCGGCCTCATCTTTAAACAGCTTTATGTCCTTCCGTTTCCTTCCTGTGAAATGAGAGTTACTTAGGAGTTAAATGTCATAATTCATACAGAATTTTGTAAGCTATCAAGCACTGTGTATGTAAGTTGTTATTAACTTTTTCCCAGCTGACTTATTATTCTAATCAGCAACCCCGGCCCAGCCTGTGTGCTCAGTGGTTGAATGTCAACCCAGGAGCCAGTTCGATTCTGGTCAAGGGCACATGCCCAGGTTGTGGTCTCCATCCCCAGTGGGGGGTGTGCAGGAGGCAACTGATCAATGATTCTCATTATTAATGTTTCTCTCTCTCCCTCTCCCTTCCCGTCTGAAATCAATAAAAATATACTTAAAACAATAAAAATAAATGAAAGGCTTACACCATAGTGGGTTCCATTCAGTTTGAACAGCTTTATCACTGGAAACCCCCAGTGTGTAGAGGCCTTCTTCTCAGACGCCCTCTGACCTTACCCTCAAACCCTGGTCAGCTGCCTTTGGCCCCGGGCTAAGGTGGGGCGTGTTTTTCCGGGCGTTGCTCAGTCCCAGGTTGGCACTGCATGTAGATTGCTCTTCTCCCAGGTCCACACCCCCACCGACCCCCACCCACCCCCACTTCTTCCCTCCATCTCAGTGCACCTGTGAAGTCAACCCTAAAGGAAAGCCTCATAGTTTTTGGGTGTTTTTTTTTTTCTTAAATTATTATATGTGTATATATCTTACCATTGCCCCTCCCACTCCCATATGCCTCATAGGTTTGGAAATGCTATTTCTACTGCAATAGACAGGAAATGGGCCAGCATATAGAGCGAGAACATGGCAAAACCAATGCTGTGTGAGCCGATTTAACATTTTGTGTTAAAAAACAATTTTGACAATATTGGCATTGTAACCATGTGGGGAAAGCAGATTCTTCCTATCTATAATGATTCATAAAAATTACTTAATGATTATAATTAAATTTTTTATCATAGATATTGAGCTCGGATTCCTTCCATGGCTAATGAACGAAGTTGACAAAACCATAGAGCACAGCATGGTGGGAAGGACAGTGCTTGACAGTAAGTTATTTAAAAGTCATCTCTGCCGAAACCGGTTTGGCTCAGTGGATAGAGCGCCAACCTGCGGACTGAAGGGTCCCGGGTTCGATTCCGGTCAAGGGCATGTACCTTGGTTGCAGGCACATCCCCAGTAGGGGGTGTGCAGGAGACAGCTGATCGATGACTCTCTCTCGTCGGTGTTTCTAACTCTCTATCCCTCTCCCTTCCTCTCAGTAAAAAAATCAATAAAATATATTTTTTTTAAAAATAAAATAAAAAAATAAAAGTCATCTCTCAAATATTTTAGAAGAAAGATGTTAGCTTTATAGTTTTAGTTCTTAATTTTTCAGTACATTAGTTATATTAATTAACCAACATGCAAATTTTTACCCTCAATATGATTTTTCATTCTTCTATACCAGTGGTCAGCAAACTCATTAGTCAGCAGATCCAAATATCAACAGTACAACAATTGAAATTTCTTTTGAGAACTAAACTTTTTAAACTTAAACTATATAGGTAGGTACATTGTTATTAACTTAATTAGGGTACTCCTAAGCTGGCCTTTGCTAAAAACTCAAGGGGCCAAAGAGCCGCATGTGGCTTGCGAGCTGCAGTTTGCTGACCACTGTTCTATACTTAGATCAGAATTAATCTCTTTTGTGACATCTTATTAAGAAGGCATTGAATATAACTCATACTCGATCATTACGTGGCTCAGTAAGGAAGAGCATTGACTGTAAAAGACTTCTATCTGGGGAAGGGATGAGGTCTGGGACATTTTATGTGCATCCACCAGTAAGCATTATCACCACTAAAATACAGAAAATCACAGTGACTTCTGTCCATCCAATTTTTCAGTGTTGATCCGTGAGGTGGTGGAGAGGAGGCTGGCCACGTATGAGCGAAAGGAGGACAAGCAACCGTTTCTGAGTGCCGAGGAGGTGCCTGGTCTTCCTGGACCCCTGAGAGACCCCACGATGGGTTATGGTTTCCAGGAGCAGAGGCCGCTCCCCAGCGGAGATGTCCCGTATGATAAGCTGATGGAGGAAGAAGAGGAGGAGGAAGATCCGATAGGACTGAGGAGGTCCTTGGGGAGGGCAGAACAGTTACAAGACAGGGAATCCTGGGAGGGGTGAAACCAACCTACAGCCCACCTGCATTGCAAGCAACCAGGTAATGACGGGAGGCCCTCAGGCTATGCAAATTATGTTGAATTTAGTCGACGTGACTTTTTCTCTAATGGACTGGGTAAATAGAATATGTTGAAATAAAACTAATAATAAGTAAAATTTAAACACTTCATTTATTTAATAGTAGAATATCAAGACATTATAACTAATGAGGATTATGCTTATTTACAAGCTTCCCATTATCACTATATATAACTAACATATTTTTCCTTAATCTTTCTAATTTGTTGGTTTGGGGGTCTTTTTAAAAAAGAATGTGTGTGTGTGTGTGTGTGTGTGTGTGTGTGTGTGTGTGTATATATTTATTATTGATTTTGAGAGAGGAAGGGAGAGAGATAGCAAGAAACATCGATGAGAGACAAACATCAATCAGCTGCTCCTGCACACCCCCCACTGGGGATGTGCCCACAACCAAGGTACATGCCCTTGACCAGAATTGAACCTGGGACCTTTCAGTCCGCAGGCTGACGCTCTATCCACTGAGCCAAACCGGTTTCGGCATGGTTTGGGGTCTTTTTATCTATAATGTTAGATATCAGTGATGTCGGCCATCGAGCTTTCCCTCTCTGTAGCAGCTATTTTCATCTGGTATGCCGAGGCACACCAGTGTGCTGCAAGATTTCTTTTTAATTAATTTTAGCGAGAGGGGCAGGGGAGAGGGAGAACATCTATGTGAAGAAGAACCGTCAATCAATCGCCTCTGGTACGTACTGGGACCAGGGACTGAACCTAAAAACTAGATATGTGCCCCGACCAAGAATCAAACCTGCAGCCTTTTTTGGTGTACGGGATGATGCTCCAACCAACGGATCCACCCGGCCAGGGCAGACCTTTCAACTCCCTTAAAGTATGGTAAGATTTATGAATTATGACTGCTATGGTGCAGAGAATTCACATTTAACTTTTTATTTTATTTTTTATAATAAATCTTTATTGTTCAGATTATTACAGGTGTTCCTCTTTTTTTTTCACCCCACAGCTCCCCTCCACCTGATTCCCCACCCCACCCATGCCCTTTCCCCCGCCACTGTCTTCATCCATAGGTGTAAAATTTTTGTTCCATCTCTTCCCGCACCCTTCAGCCCGCCTTCCCCCTGAGAATTGTCGGTCCACTCCCTTTCTATGTCCCTGATTCTATTATATTCTTCAGATTTTTTATTCACTTGATTTTTAGATTCACTTGTTGGTAGGTATGTATTTGATGTCTTTTTGTTGTTCATAATTTTTATTTTTACCTTTTTCTTCTTCCTCTTCTTAAAGAACACCCTTCAGCATTTCATGTAATCCTGGTTTGGTGGTGATGAACTCCTTTAGCTTTTTCTTATCTGTAAAGCTCTTTATCTGACCTTCCATTCCGAATGATACATTTGCTGGGTAGAGTAATCTTGGTTGAAGTTCTTGCTGTTCATCACTTTGAATATTTCTTGCCACTCTCTTCTAGCCTGCATGGTTTCTGTTGAGAAATCAGCTGAAAGTCGTATAGGTACTCCCTTGTAGGTAACAAAATGTTTTTCTCTTGCTGCTTTCAAGATCTTTGTCTTTTGCTCTTAGGATTTTAATTATGATGTGTCTTGGTGTGGTCCTCTTTGGATTCCTCTTGTTTGGGGTTCTGTGCACTTCCTGAACTTGTAAGTCTATTTCTTTCACCAGGTAGGGAAAGTTATCTGTCATTATTTCTTCCAATAGGCCTTCAATATCCTGCTCTCTTCTTCTGGCACCCCAAAAATTCGGATGTTGGTACCCTTAAAGCCATCCCAGAGGTCCCTTACACTATTCTCACTTTTGGATTCTTCTTTCTTTCTGCCTCTCTGGTTGGTGCTTTTTTTGCTTCCTCATATTCCAGATCTTTGGTTTGACTCTTGGGGTGCATTGATCTACAGTTGAGTTTCTGTATATTCTTTATTTCAGACAGTGTATGCTTAATTTCTAACTAGTCTTTTTCCTTTTTTTTCCTTTTTTTTTCTTTTTTTCGGCATTCTCATTAAGGTCCTTGAAGGTCTCTTTGAGTTTCTCAGCAGTTTTTAGAAGATTCTTGAGTAACCTTATAAATGTGGTTCGGAACTCTGTGTCATACAGTTGTTTACTTTCCTCCATCTCTCCCATTCGTGACATGCTTCTGTGTCTCTGCATTTTGGCTTCCTCCCTGTGTTGATGGAGTGGCTTTGTGTGGTAGGTGACCTATAGGGGCCAGTAGCTCAGCTTCCCCAATCACCTGAAGTGGTCGCTCTTGGGACGCCCCTTTCTGGGTTGAGTACAAACTCTTAGTGTAGTTAAGCCTTGATTGCTGTTGGTATACTAGGAGGCATTGTCCTCCAGGCCAATTGGCTGTGAGGACCCACTGTGTCTATAATGGAAGAACTGCTGCGCTAGAGACACGCTTATGGTGCAGGCCTGGTTTCAGTGGGGCTTTGGTGCTCACTGAGTCCGCATCCCGAATGTGTCACTTAAGGATGTGAGGAGTTGAAATCTGGTGTCTCACACTGACCACTAGGTACACTGACTTCTGGATCTCCAATGGGGTGCAGTTCAGTTACTGTCTGAGGCCACCCTGCAGGAGCTACAGCAAGAACCACAGTCCTCTCCTCCCTGCTTGGAGCTTGGAGGCTCTGGAGCTGTCTGCACTGGGTTGCAAGTTTGCTAGGTTAAAATGCAATAGAGAAGGCCATTCATATGCAAAATCTGCTGCTTGGAGCTTGGGTGTGTTTGTAGATTGTGCAGGGTGGAGTCTCAGGGTGTTACTAGGCTAAGGTGTGGCAAGCAGTGATGGCTGGCAGTGATCCACCTCTGCCCCTCGACCTTGTCCCTGCGCCTTGCCCCCTAGCACAGCAAACAGTTATTCTTGCACGCAGCTCTACAAGCAAGCCACCCTCACTTTCCAACCCACTGGCAGACAGTCCAGCTTCTCCCCAGAAACTGGATTTCAGGGAGATCAGGAGCTTGTCTCTCTTCCAGTTGAAGAAAGCAATGCCATCCGCCAGCCGGGATCCACCACCAGCCCTTAGCACACGTTTGCCCCCGTAACTCAGTTTTTCAGCGCTTGTGCCCTGAATGCTCTTTTCTCTCTCCATCTAGTTGTAGAACTTCCACTCAGCTAGCTTTCCCATGGTTCTGGCTGATAGACTTTTTGTCTTTTAGTTGTAGTTTTGAAATTGTTGCACACGGCAGCAGTTTAGATGTTTACCTATGCCACCATCTTGGATCTCTCTGCCACATTTAACTTTTTAATCTGAACTTGTTTGGAGAATTTAGTAGCACTATTGAAAATCAGGTATTTTATCTCTAAAGTCAAGTTACTCTTTTTTTTTGTGGGGGAGGGGGAGGTTAAGCCTCACTCAAGGATATGTTTCCATTGATTTTAGAGAGAAGACAGGGAGAGACAGAGAAACATCGATGTGAGAGAGATACAGGGTGCATGCACCCTGACCAGGGCCAAGAAACTTACAACCAAGGTACGTGCCCTTGAGCAGAATTGAACCCAGAACCTTTCAGTCTTTGGGCCAACGCTCTATCCACTGAGCCAAACTGGCTAGGGCTCATGTTACTCTTCAGTAGTCACTGAAGTCTTCTGAGCTTTTGGTTATAGGTAGCCTATTTCTCTCAGAATATGTATAGATATATAAGCTGTAGTGGTTTGAAATAACTTGCAGTTATTGACACAGTTACCTTAAATTAGGTACCAAAAATGTGCTCGTATTTTAACAATGGAGAAGAATATCTTTTTCCAGTTATAAAAAGGACTTGTACTGTATGACTGTGTAGCAGTATATGGTTCTCCAACCATTTTCCCATTCATCGCTGTATCACGTATACCTCATAGCACCCTTCTGAACGAGCTCAGTGACAGCATGAATTTTCAGCTTCGTCATTAGTGCCGTTAGCCAGCGAACCCTCCCGGAGTGCCTGCTGTGTGCCAGCACCGTGCGCCTGCGGCACCGCCTGGCGGTGGAGATACCGTATTTTCCGGCGTATAAGACGACCCCCTAATTTTACAGTTAAAACATAGGTTTAGGCCTATATTCGCTGTATAAGACTACCCCCCACTTCCGAGGCAACACCAGTTCTTTTTTTAATAGACCGCCTCTCTGACTCTGGCCAATCTGAGCAGGCTTTTTACTAGAACACAGTGTTGTCTTATACGCCGGAAAATACGGGTACGTGGAATTAGGGCTAAGAGTAAGGAAACCCCATTGCAGGGATTTGAAGTGACAAGTGATGGATGAAAGCTGGGACCCAGATCTCCTTTCGTCTCATCCTTTCTGCTAAACAACCTTGAGTCCTGTGGGTTACAAAGAATAACTTTAAGTGAATTATTGTATTAACAGCATTTTTAAAATCCGAGTTGCACCTGTTATCCATTGCTGGGTTAGTTCCATGTTGTTAGACAGTATTCATAATCATGTTAAAATTTATAAGATTGATTTTGGCAAAAAGACCAAAACATGTTTTAATTAGGGTTGTTGCTGATCAGTATTATAATTATTGTTGTTGTTGACTTTAAAATACATACAATCTTAAGAATGCTTTCAAAATGGAGCTGAGATAATTGTTTACAAATTCCATTCCTTTTTTACAATTATACAGTCCACTAAGTACTTCTCAGGTGCTTTGCTAAAACATTCAGACTTGTGCTGTATAATTCCATAAGTTACCTCAGTTTATTAAAATACACAGAAATCTGCCGAAACGGGTTTGGCTCAGCGGTAGAGCATCGGTCTGCGGACTGAAAGGTCCCAGGTTCGATTCCGGCCAGAGGCATGTACATTGGTTGCGGGCACATCCCCGATAGGGGGTGTGCAAGAGGCAGCTGGTTGATGTTTCTCTCTCATCGATGTTTCTAGCTCTCTATCTCTCTCCCTTCCTCTCTGTAAGAAAATCAATAAAATATATTTAAAAAAAAAATACACAGAAATCTGCCCTAGCCAGTTTTAGTCAGTGGTTAGAGTATCGGCCTGCAGACCAAAGAGTCTCGGGTTTGATTCTCAGTCAAGGGCATGTACTTGGGTTGCAGGATCTATCCTCAACCGTTGTTGGGGCACGTGCAGGGGGCAGTCAGTCAGTGGATCTCTCTCATATCAATGTTTCTCTCTCTTCCTTCCTCCCTCCGCTCCACACACTCTGAAGAGATCAATGGGAAAAATATCCTCAGGTAAGGATTTAAATATATATATGTTCATAGTCAGGAATACAAACAAGAATGAAGATAACATTTAAGCAATTTTCATTCTATTCAGTAATAGAGTTTAAAACACTTTGTGGCTCAGTTGGATGGGTGTTATTGCGTGCACTGAAAGGTTGCAGGTTCGATTCCTGGTCAGGGCACATGCGCAAATTGCAGTTCAATCCCTGGCAGGGGGCATGTTCTACTCTCACATTGATGTTTCTCTTTCTCCCTATCTCTTCCTCTCTCTCTAAAAAAAATCAATTAAAAATATCTTTTAAAACATGAATATTTTTATCGCTATGTACACTTATAATTTTTATAAATACTGAATATTTTTATTTTTATAATAGTTGTGTATATTATCTTCTAAGATTTTATATTATCCTAGAGGCCCAGTGCACGGATTCGTGCACATTGAAAGGAAATTAATTAGAAGGTGGCCAGCAGGGTGGGACTGGGTGAGACAGGCCGACACACCCTGGAGCCAACCTTCCACGGTCCCTCCCCAGCCAGCCACACCTGGGGCAGTGCCAGGGCTCGAAGGGCGTCTGCAGAGTGAGCGGGGTCCCTCCTGCAGGTGGGGTCCCTCAGCCTGGCCTGGAGGGATCTGGCCGAAACCGAAACTGGCAGTCCAACATCACCTGAGGGGTCCCCATGTGAGAAGGCATTCTGCTAAGTTGCTGTTGCTCGGCAGCTCCTGCATTGAGTGTCTACCCCTGGTGGTCAGTGTGTGTCATACCTACTAGTCTTTTATATATATAGCCTTTTATATATATAAAATTGACATCCATATTTACCACTAGGTGTCAGTAAAATCCTATAATAAAATTAACTTGCCTCCAACTTCATACATAATTAAATGACCATAAAGAGACCTTAATAGAGTTCAAATATAGATTGTATTCCTTGGAGTCCCTAGATTCACATGGAATATCTTTTTGTTAAATATCATTTTTTATTTTCAATTACAGTTGACATACATCATTATATAATTGTTTCAAGTGTACACCCCCGTGATTAGACATTGCACAACTTATAAGTGGTCATCCCAATCAATCTTGCACCCATTTGACATCATTTATCGTTATTGGACTATTATTGATGATATTTCCTATGTTGTACTTTACATCCCTATGATTATTCTGTAACAATTAATTTGTACTTCTTAATCCATTCACTTTTTTTTTTTTTTTTTGACTACCCCCTCAACCCCCCTACCATCTGGCGGTCTTCAAAATGTTTTCTGTATCATTGAGTCTGTTTCTGTTACGCTTTTATTTTGTTTTTAGGTTCGATTGTTGATACATATGTATTTATTGCTCATTTTTAAATTTTTTCAGAAGCAGCACTGAATGCCTTATGTTGCCCTAAAGTCATCTGACAGCTCTGTAGGGATGTTAGTTGGGGGCGTGCAGGAGGCAGCTGATTGATTATTCTCTCTCATCATTGATGTTTCTATCTCTCCCTCTCATTTAAAATTTAATAAGTTGATAGTTTAGATATTAACTATCGATTTATAAAAACATTTTCAGAACTTAGGAAATTAATCAAAGATTTGCATCAATGAAGAACACTTATTCAAGAAAAATGGCTAAAAATCAGTAAGAACAGTAAGTTTTGTGGCATTTTAACTTGCCCTCATTCTTCCCAGCTCTCTGTGAGCTTTGAAAACCAGCAGACTCAAACCGAGAAAACCAGCAGCCTGGAGGAAGCAAAACTGAAAATTTTCCCCAAAAGCCACATTCCTAGAAATTTGTCACTATTTGACCTGTCTGGCAGCTCCCTGGAAAAGTGCATTCACAAGGCTTATCTTTATTTGACCTGACTCAGAGCTTGCTCAGTGAGGAAAGTTTTAACACTAGAGCATTTATAAAATTTAAAGAAAAAGAAAATAGGAGCACTTGTTCAATAGCACTGCTGCCTGAGGCAGAGTACCAGTTGGAACAAACAATTCGCTGGCCACAAACCTTGGAAATCTGGGATGGAGATGTTTGTGGGCGCCTTGAAGGGCTTCACTGGCTCCTGGGGAGTGCACTGCATGTAGGCGCCTTGCGGGCTGTGTGCTGCCCAGGCGGCCGAGGAGACTCGCCTCTGGCTCACCTTGAGGTTCTGCGTAAGCAGGAATGGAAAGCTAAGTCGGAGCTGTAAAGAGCTGAAATCCTGAAGGCATGTCCCAGCACATCCAGAGCCATCAGCCAAGGGAGAGGCTTTCCGGCTCGTACTTAAGGAAATCTGTCTAAGCGTTAGCTGGTGACTAAGCTAACTGACGGAGACTTATCCGGCAGCACACAACGAAGAACACAGAATTTACAGAATTTGGTCAGGATGGCCATCACACAGAAAAACAGCAACAACCACCCAGACTGGAGGGGTGGAGCAAGATTCTTATGTCAGAGCTACTACATTTTGACTCATTAAAGTATTAAAATTTAAACAAACAAAAAACAAAACAAAATGGAGCACATGTGAAAATAGGAAAGAATGGGCCATGGAAGTTTGAAATTTTAGGATAAAAAATATCTACTTGACAAATGAAAATTTTACTTCAGGGCCTCAGTAACAAGATTTGAACTGGTAGAAGAAAGAATTTATGAAATTGAAGTTGTCAATAGAAATTATCCACTCAGAGGAACAGAGAGAAAAATGAAGATAAATGAACAGAGCCTCAGAGACAAGTGGGGTATCAAAAACAGACTAACAGAAACATAACGGGAATCCTATAAGAAGAGCAAAGGGAGAAGGGATATCTGAGCTGAGCGTGGACTGTCACCCAGAAACAGAGTCAGCAATTCGAGCACAGACAAGCTATTATTTCTTCTGTTAACCTGCTTTAACAAAAGAAATAATAATCCTGAGAGAAAAATAAGAGAACCCATAATGTCCACAATTTAACATCCATAATATCCAGGATATAATAATAAACTACCCAACGCATAACAAACGAAGGAAATGGAACACATTCTCAAAAGAAAAGAAAATCCACTAAGTCCATTCATTGCCAGGGTGTTTCAGATACCGTGCCTACCGGAGGAGGATATTCAACAGCTATTACAACGCTCCTCAATGAAGTTAAATAAAATGTGCTTTCAATAAGTAAAAATCAAGAAATCTCAGAAGAGAAATAGAAATGATCGAAGAAAAAAAATTACAGAACTGAAAAATATATCTGAAAATTTTAATTGCTTGAATTGCAAACTCTGTTTCTGGATGACAAAATTTTAAATTATTGGATAGATGTATTGGGTGAATGGAAATGAGAGTAATAAGTATACTTGAAGAGCAATCAGTAACAATTATCCAGTGTGAGGAACAGTGAAAAAGTGAAAACTATAAGATTATTAATGAACAGGAAGCAGAATAAACAGAAAAAATCTCAGCAGGACGTGCCAGTCAATCTGTGGAAAGCCCAATATATATATTAAATCTTGGGCAGTAAGAGAAAAAGGATAGATTACACACTGGGAAACAATGGTTTGACTAACAGATGAGTTGAGATCAGAAACTCTTCCTGCCAGCCAAAACCGGTTTGGCTCAGTGGATAGAGCATCGGCCTGCGGACTGAAAAGTCCCGGGTTCTATTCCGGTCAAGGGCATGTACCTTGGTTGCAGGCACATCCCCTGTAGGAGGTGTGCAAGAGGCAGCTGATCGATGATTCTCTCTCATTGATGTTTCTAACTCTCTATCCCTCTCTCTCTTCCTCTCTGTAAAAAAATCAATAAAATATATATTTTTTTAAAAAAGGTTGGTGAACCTTGAGCCTTCAGCAAGGGCTGGAAAATTCATATTATAAAAAAAAAAAAGAAAAACTCTTCCTGCCAAAAGAGAACAGACCAACATCTTGGAAGTATGAAAGAAACAATGAACCTGGAATTCTGTCCATCAAGAATGAAGGTGAGCCCTAGCTGGTGTAGCTCAGTGGATAGAGTGTCAAACTGTGTACTGATGGGTCCCAGGTTCTATTCCAGTCAAGGGCACATGCCCAGGCTGCCAGCTCAGGAGGCAGCCGGTCAGTGATTCTCTCTCATCACTGATGTTTCTATCTCTCTCCTCCCTTCCTCTCTGAATCAATAAAAAAATTATATTTAAAAAAAAAAAAAAAAGAAAAGAAAAGAAGGTGAAACAAAGACATTTTGAGAAAGGAGAAAGCTGAAGAATTTACCATCAAGAAACCCACATTACAAGAAATGCTAAAGAGTGTTCTTCGGGCTGAAGGGAAATGACACCAGCTAGAAAGTCGGATCCCCAAAATCTAATAGAGAATGGGAAAGGATAAATGTCTGGAGACAAGCAAAAGACTGCTTTCTTCTCTCTGCTTTTTCTCCTTTTAAATTCTTCCAAGTCGTAAAGCTGTTTAAAGCAAAAAATTCTAAAACTTGTTCTTGATAATCAAAAGTTAAACGTTTTATTTACCCAGCAAATGTTTGAAGACAAAGTTGCATACCTACTCGAGCCAGGCACCATATCAAGCCTTTTGTATGCACCGATGTAAACATCCCGCTGGTCCTGTAAGGTGAGACTCTGCTGCACCAGAGGAAATCGAGGCTGCGGACTTGGGGGCCTTGCCTGTGTCTGCTCTGGTCATTCATAGCAGAGCCGGTCCTGCTTCCAGTCCTGTCTGCTACTTAGCCCAGGCTCTCAGCCACTCATACTTCACTGCCTCTGGCAGCCGGTGTGTGTGGACTGTCCGAGCTGAAGCACAGCTGGGAAACCTTACAGAGTGCCGGGAAAGAGAGAGGGACAGTCAGAGCCTTCGTTGTGAGCGGGAGGAGAGATGCCTGTGGACCGCAGGGAAACCCTGAATGAAGCGAGGGCGGGCTTCATAGGGCCTTGCCTGGTGGTGGCGGTTTGTCTGGGCGTTAAGTAGGAACAAGCAAAAGGAGAAGAAGCATGGAGTTAGTAAATCTATTAGACATGTACTAGTGCTTCATGATGGGAACTGGTATGAAACTGGTTTAGAAAAGTAAACTGTTGTCCGATTGGAAAAGCTTGGAGACAAGGATGAGATATAGCTGTGTGTGTGTGTGTGTGATTCTAGAACCACTTTCCAGAACCCTAGACTCCTCACTAGTTCTAATCCTCTCTCCTTTCTACCCACTTCTTGAAACATGGGTTGCGCTGTCCTCCCATTCTCACCTCCTATGGGGTTTTAGTCCATTGCACTCTGAACTTGGTCTTCATTTTCTGGAAGCTAGTCACACTAACGTCCTCAGTGATTTCTCACGTTTCCAATCCAGCATCCTTATCTTGTTGACTTCCAAGTAATTAACATTCCTAACCACTCCTGTTTGAAGCTCAAATTCTTATTTCTCAGATCTCTCTTTGTTGAGTGGCTCCATATGCGCTCGCTCTCCCTCTCTCCCTCTCTCCCTCTCCCTCTCCCTCTCTCCCTCTCTCCCTCTCTCCCTCTCTCCCTCTCTCCCTCTCTCCCTCTCTCCCTTTCTCCCTCTCTCCCTCCCTCCCTCCTTCCCTCCTTCCCTCCCCCTCCCTCTCTCTGTGTGTTCTTCAAGGTTCTTTACTTCCTTCCGCTCTCCTCCCTCCCTCCTCTCTCTCTGTGTGTTCTTCAAGGTTCTCTACTTTCTCATCTCTCACTTAACATGACTACTTCACCAACCCTATCACTTCAACCCACTTGTACTCTGATGAGACCTCCATCCTGGGCCCCAAATCTGTATCTCTAACCATCTGTGGACAGCCCTGGCCAGACTGGAAAGAATATGAGATGTTCTCTGCCTCCAAGTTAGCAAGTTACCCTTCCAGAGCTTCAAGGATCGGGGTAAAAGACAAGCCTAAGTGGGAGATGAAAGGCAGTGATTACTCACAGCAATGACAGCACCAGAGTATCGGCAGTTTTATGCTGGTTCCCACAAGGTCAAACGAAGGTCAGGTGAATCATGCCCGTGCGGTGGGGTGCCCCATGGAAGAGGGACCCGAGCGTAGGGGGGGAACTCGGATCTCACAGCGCAGAAGCCTGTCCTTTCTCCAGAGGAGACGGTCTTTTTCCTTGGAACGTTGTTTGGATTTCCTTCCAAGGTGGCTGGCTCCACGGACATCCTGGCCAGACCGTCTGAGGAAGGCAGACGGTGCTTGCTCTTAAGACGTCCAGAACTCGAGAGAACTGTTTCTCCACAAGGTGGTTTTGCTGTCCCGCTGGCCTAAGTTCAGCGGGTGGTTGAACCAGATGCATCATCACCTGCCGAATCGATTCCTCTCTGTCCCCGATATATGAGACACACAGTTCCGCCATCGATGATCTCCCCTGTGCCGCAGTAGAGGCTAAATGCTGGGGAGATGCTTAAAAACAAAGCAGAAGGCCGCACTGGTTTAGACACAGGAGCACTCCGTATTGCTCTCTGCAAACCCAGTTCCGATGCCCCGAGAGTGACTCCGAGCCGCTCCCTCCCAGATACTAGTCAGGGGCCCGGGCTCCTCTGTCTGTGGCTCCCATCCTGTGGCTTCGGGGTTTCTCTGCAGAATCCCACGGGCAGTCCTCAGCGCAGCAGGGCCCCCTCATCCTTTCACTCTTGATCGCTGCGGCCCTCTGCCTCGCTTCTGCCACAGCGGCCCATCCACTCACCGGAGAGCCCCGGGGAATGCCGTCCCGCCATTGTGCCCGAAGCAGCAGGTCCAGTCCTTCACAGGACAGAGGCCCGGGCCCGGCCTTCCTGTCTGCCCCGGCTCGTTGCCCCAGGTCCACTCCTTCACAGGACAGAGGCCCCGGGCCGGCCCTTCCTGTCTGCCCCGGCTCGTTGCCCCAGGTCCACTCCTTCACAGGACAGAGGCCCGGGCCCGGCCTTCCTGTCTGCCCCGGCTCGTTGCCCAGGGCTCTCTCACCCTTTGGTCTCACCAGACCAATTCCTGACAGTGTCCCTCTTTACTTCCTCTTTGACTTCCCTGCTTGGGCACCTGTTGTCCTGCTTGCCTGTAACCACCCCGCCCCCCAGCCCCCCACGTACACACCATCTGCCTCCTTAACCAGCTTCGGTTTCTCCTTAAAAACTCGGCTCACGTCTCTGCACCTCACGAACGGGCCCACGCACCACCACGCTGTGTGACTGTTGTGAGAACAAAGAAATTAACGGGTAGCCGTTTATAAATTTACCTGAAAAGCTCTGAGTAACTTAGCTCTACCCAAAAAGGTGATGAGCTAAGGCAAGGCGCTGGGTAACGTCACTGATAAAAGTGCTTTCGAAAGGAATTCTTTTAGTAACGTCCAAAATGTGCGTCTTACAAAACAAACGGCAGGCCCACAAGGTGAGCGCACACCGAAGCCCCGGGCCAGGCCCGGAGACGGGCTGCGCTGGGACGGCGGCGAGGCGGGCACCGGGCGGCTGTGCTCACAGCGGACGTGTGCCCGCGTCTCCGGGGCGGAGACTACAGGAAGCAATGGAAGGAGGTGAGCTTCGTTCCAGAGCTCTGCTCAGTGTAAGCCGCACCGCTGGGCATCTCCTGGCCAGTCCTGCGAGGGTACCCACGCAGGGGGCACCGGCGATGCCTGCCGCGGGGATGCTGGGGATTCAAATGCAGAGCACATCGGGTCCTCCGGAGTTCACAGGGTAGACACTGGCCGGGGGCCCATGTGCCCGGGGCTAAAACTAAGGTAAGAGGAGCGCCAGCAATGCCCGAGGCCTGGAGCCAGGCAGGCCACCTCAGCCTGCCGGGGCCATCGGAGGGTGCTGAGAGCCGTGCTGCCAATGCTCCGGAGAGCGGCCCATGGCGGGGGCCCCTGTGACCGCACACGGCCCTGCCCCGACAGCCCTCTCTGACCCATGTCTGTGAGCAACCTCCCTGAAATGGTGGAATGTTCTGGTGGAGCATCAGAGTCACTACAATTTTTTTTAATATATTTTATTGATTTTTTACAGAGAGGAAGAGAGAGGGATAGAGAGTTAAAAACATCGATGAGAGAGAATCATCAATCAGCTGCCTCTTGCACACCCCCTACTGGGGATGTGCCCGTAACCAAGGTACATGCCCTTGACCGGAATCGAACCTGGGACCCTTCATTCCACAGGCCCACGCTTTATCCACTGAGCCAGACCAGCTAGACATGCAGGGGGAAATGTTTGTGATGGCACGCCTATAATAAAATTGTAAAATAATTTACTAGCTCTAGAGATCACAGTGATTTACGGGCTTCCGTGCCGTCCGTGGATACAGTATTAGTCACTATCTGAGTAATGCCTGCGAGCCCTCGGAGAAAGGCGTGCGCTCCTGCGGGGGAGTCCGCCGCGGACTTCCAGGGACCCCCTCCGTCACCCTTCCTGTTCCCGAAGGGGGGCCAGGGACGCTCACTGTGCGGTCTGTATTGTGGGTTTCTTCCGTGAGACACTGCCTGGCATTACATGCGGTTTTCATATATTGCATCGATGTATCTTCACGGGGACCTCCTATATTTATCTAAGACAGTGGACAGCAAACTCATCAATCAACAGAGCCAAATACCAACAGTACAACATTTGAAATTTCCTTTGAGAGCCAATTTTTTTTTAACTTAAACTTCTTCTAACGCCATTTCTTCAAAATAAACTAGCACAGCCTGTGGTATTTTGTGGAAGAGCCACACTCAAGGGGCCAAAGAGCCGCACGTGGCTCGAGAGTTGCGGTTTGCCAACCGCTGATCTAAGACCATGCTTGGCCTTTTGCACCAAGATTTGACCACAACGTTTTGAATCACCTGTGCATTTTTCGGATGAGGAAAGGGGATAAATAAAACTGACAATTTCTATTTTGTGGCTGGTTTACCTATTCAATGTATAGATTACCCATAAGCCCTTTTTTAACACTGTTATTTGAGTCAGAAATCATAATCCACGCTGAAACCAGTTTGGCTCAGTGGAAGAGCGTCGGTCTGCGGACTGAAAGCTCCCAGGTTCGATTCTGGTCAAGGGCATGTACGTTGGTTGCGGGCACATCCCCGGAGAGGGGTGTGCAGGAGGCGGCTGGTCGATGTTTCTCTCTCATCGACGTTTCTGACTCTCTCTCTCCCTTCCTCTCTTTAAAAAATCAATAAAATAAAATAAATTAAAAAAAGAAATCATAACCCACTCTCTATCCTCCCAGAATAAAGAGAAACCAGCATAGAGAGATAGCATTTGAGAGAAAAGGCTGCAGGCACGGCCGCTCAGAAAGCCCGTTGGTTGGTGGCGTGGTCGGGGGAGAGGTCTGGGACATTGGAAGGGAGAGGCCAGAGAGCAGGGCTGTGCCTTCGGGAAGAAACACAGCTTGTCTTTGTCATTTGTCACTGATTTATTCAACAAACATTTATGAGCGCCAACTATGTGTCTGCTGTGCTTGTGACAAAGACATGACGGTGAACAAACAGATACCGTGACTGTCCTGCCTGCCCTGCCTCCTGGAAATGACCACGTCCAGGCCTGCCCACCTCCCTGAGGGCTCCGGCCCTGTGGTCACAGACACGCCTCACGGGCTTCCTTTCACACCTGCTGACTCAGCGGCTGGGCGGCCTGGCCGGGGCTGAACGCTGCCCTCGTCAGTGGGCCGGGCAGCTGCACACACAACTGGAAAGTTGCAAACCTCAGCATTGCTTGCTCTCTGGGTTCTCTCCTAGATGGAGATTTCTTTATCGTCATTTGACCCAGAATATGCTGCCCAGGGCTGGCAATGGACCCAGAGAATTAGTAGCTGCTTCCCAGACCCTAGGAATTCCTGCCATCTCTCAGGCCCCAGAACAGAGGCTGGAGGGACAATGGGCCATGGACACGGTCCTCCGGGAGAGGGGTGATGGCTAACGGCCCGCCTTCCCCAGCCAAGGGCACACACTTAGAAGCGTGTGGTGACAGTCCGTGCCCACCGGGGGGAAATGTCCCCAAGGTCCCATCTATCGTAATGACTGTAACCGAATCATATCTTATTCACACTGTGAAGGGGAAGAACAAGTTTATATATGAATATGAAAACAATCCCTGCTTATTCAGAAATTGGGAAGAAATGTAGATTTTAATGTAGGAATAGATTTATTTTAGATAATATGAGCCAAAGCAAATATTGCAGTGTTAAAATAGTATCATATAATAGAAATTAATGCAATATTAAAATGGAAAGTTAACAAAAGTTATGTTTTTGCCTGGCTGGTATGGCTCAGTGGTTGAGCATCGACCCATGCACCCATTGATTCCTGGTCAGGGGGCACCAGGAGGCAGTCGATTGGTGTTGATGTTTCTCTCTCATTGATGTTTTTTTCTCTCTCTCCCTTTCCCTTATTCTCTCTCTAAAAAAAAAATCAATAAAAACATATTCTTAAAAGTTATGTTTTAATTGAGCAGCTTGGTCAGCTGCTTCTGGAATCCGTGCCTCCCAGCCCTCACGGACTTTGTTTAATCATTTACAGTCGTCATGAGGGCGATGCTGCTCCTAAAGGCCACGTGGTTAAACTATACCATGGTCATGTGCTCCCACGCAGGTTACGTGGTTAAACTATACCATCGTCATGTGCTCCCACACAGGCCACGTGGTTAAACTATACCATCGTCCCGTGCTCCCACACAGCGTCAGCATGAGTGCTGAGTGCTCTAGGTTCTCCAGACCTGCCTGCTCCCGAAGAGCCAGACAGCTCGCGGAGTTTGTCCATCAGGAAGCCCGTAACCACTTTCACAACAAGACTATCTACAAGCAATGAGGCAGGCCCATTCCCACCAGCCAGGCCACTGCTGTGAGGAGGGTGGCGCCCAGCAGATAGGGAAAGTGTCTGGTGGCGAGAGCATCTTCAGAAACATCCCTAGAGTAGAGGTTACCCCTTTTTAATCTTATATCCCCATTAGTGGGTTTCCTAAAATGAAATTTTAATTTTTGTTAATGTACCAAAGATGTTCTGTTTTCATTAAGAATTATGTATTAGAATTAATATAATATATATTATTATGTAATACTAATATTTTAGAGAGAGCACTGTGATTTAAATGCATAATTTTTTAAAATATTGGTTTAATACTTGATGATACAGCATGTGGAAGGCCTGGGGTTAAGTTTCTTTTACTTCATTATTGGTTTTGATGGGTTCTTTTAGCCAAAAAGGTACCTCTGAAAAGATGAGAAGAGCCAAAGAGAAGAAAGATCCTTAACTGTGTTTATTAAATTACAATATTCATTTATTAATCTCATTCACCAATGATACAAGGTCTTTTATTAAAAATTAGCTAGGAAATTTAAATGCCCTATGACAATCACCAGTTAATTGTTCTTGCAAACTAATCAGAGTGTTTTATTTTTATAATATTAATAAGTGGTTTGAGTCCAAATTTTTATTTTAGAACATTTTAAGCAGGTTAGAAAATTCTATATCCAACTTTTGATTGGGAAAATATGAAAATTTTAAATTGATACACGTCATTTTCAGTAACAAAATCACATGATAGAAAGAGTTGCAAACATCTGTTTCAAAATGCTCTACCTAAAGTTTCTTTTATAAAGCAACTAGAGGCCTGGTGCACTACATTTGTGCACCTGGTGCGGGGGTTCCCTCACCCAGCCTGTGCCCTCTTCAGTCCAGGAGTCCTCAGAGGATGTCCAACTGCCAGCCTAGGGAGAGTGGGCCTAAGCTGGCAGTCAAACATCCCCTGAGGGGTCCTTAGCCATGAGCCCAGCTTCTGGCTGAGCGGTGCTCCCCCTGTGGGAGTGCACTGACCACCAGGGGACATTTCCTGTGTTGAGTGTCTGTCCCTGGTGGTCAGTGCGTGTCATAGAGACCAGTCATTCCACTATTCCGTTTTGTATATTAGGGTTTTATTATATAGGATTATTGTTCTCTGATCCTTTGACCATAAAGGATCAGAATGTGCATATCATGTGTGTGTATATTTGTGTGTGTTTTTAAACCAAGAATTCTATCTCTGATGTGAGAAGGGGGTGGGGGAAGTATTGGAAAAATGAGAGCCTCTTCACAATGGCAACACACATTAGCAAATTTGGAACGCTGTCTTTTTACATAAGAAAATTAAGCCGAAACCGGTTTGGCTCAATGGATAGAGCGTCGGCTTGGGGACTGAAGGGTGCCGGGTTTGATTCCGGTCAAGGGCATGTACCTTGGTTGCGGGCATATCCCCAGTAGGGGGTGTGCAAGAGGCAGCTGATCGATGACTCTCTCTCATCGATGTTTCTAACTCTATCTCTCTCCCTTCCTCTCAAAGTACAAAATCAATAAAATATATTTTTTAAAAAGAAAGAAAATTAAGTAACTCATCTTTAAGTTCAGTGACTCTTTAAAGGCTTTTCTGTGAGAACTAGGGAACATTTTGTGCCATAAAAGGTTTTCATAGTCCTTTCCTGTCTCATTAAAAATCATTGCAGTTTGCCCTAGTTTCGATATTTTTGCTCTTGTATCTTTATTGAGGTATAAACAACTAGTAAACAGCACATAATTAAGGAGTACAAGGGGCTGGGCTTTGGACTTGTGTCTGCCTGTGTAATCATCACCACAATCAAGATAATGTGGGGGGTTGGTTCAGGATCCCCTTGAGGATGCTCAAGCTCCTCATGCATCGTCTCTGTGCATCCCCGACATCTGCTGTAAGCCACAGCCAGGTCGCCTACACACCACTTCATTCACATGGACTCACTGTCGTACTGGGCACCGGCAAATTCATGTTTTGCTTTTTGGAACTTATTTTGTTTTTGGAACTTGTTTTGGAACGTATTTTGCTTTTTGGTGGTTTTTTTTTCCCCTAAGTATTTTCGGTCTCCAGTTGGCTGGACCCACGGATGTGGAACCCACAGATACGGAGAGCTGACTGTAGAGTCTTTGCTCAGCTGGCTTCTTTCACTCGATGTCATTATTTTGGGTGCAGCCTGTTTTGCATGTACAGTAAGTAGTTAGTATGGCTCTGTCACCCGGCTACCCCTCAGCTGGTTTATGTGTTCTCCAGCTGGCGGACAGGGGCCTCCGGGCCAGTCCTTGCCCGAGACGTGCGCTCCTGGCTCCTGTCGTGTGAGCCCGTGAAGGTGGGATGACGGCTTGTTTTTCCCAAGGTGGGGGGTGCCGCCTGCGGTCCCGGAGAGCGGCCGGGCTTAGGGCTGATGGCACCTGGGCATCAACTTCCTACAGACGCCACTGCAGCACGGAGCACCACGCAGCCTGGAGGTCCCCTTGTGGGACATTCCCTGGGAAGAGAGGAGCCATCCTTTGTGTGGGTCACTGATCCCCAAGCTCAGGTGTGAACTCCTGGGGTCCTCTGTGAAGCTGAGCTGTTCCTTCTTCTAAAACATCTTTATATCCTGGAAGGTGTGTGTGTGTGTGTGTGTGTGTGTGTGTGTGTGTGTAAAAGAGGGAGAGAGAGAGAGAGAGAGAGAGAGAGAGATATGCCGGATCTTGCTTCCTATCACGAAAGGACTGGCAAAGTTCACATGGAAATCCCCTGCCTGGTTCTGCATGGCCTCTCGGGCAATAACCAGGGGCCCCACACACTGAGCGGGATCCGCCATCACTCTCCTGGCTCACTGGCCGCAGCTGTTCATGGTCCACCTGGCAGACTCCGCCACAATAAACGAGTCATCCCAGCAGCTCGAGCCGGTCCTCACCCGGCGGGCCCACAGCTCCGCACCCCGCACCCTGCACACGCCCAATGCTTCCGGAGGGAAAGGCAGAGCAAAGAGAGGCTCCCCTCGCTTTAACCTTTCCCGGCTGAGGGGACAACACCCTGGGGGGCAGGAAGAGAAGACTGCTGGGATCTAACAAAAACTCAGGCCTGGCTGGTGTGGCTCAGTGATTGAGCCTCGACCTGTGAGGCAGGAGGTCACGGTTCGATTCCCAGTCAGGCCGTATGCCTGGGTTGCGGGCTTGATCCCTGGTGTGGGGCATGTAGGAGGCAACTGATCAATGATTCTCATCATTGATGTTTCTATCTCTCTCCTTCTCCCATCTTCTCTGAAATCAATAAAAAAAATATTTTTTTTAATCAAAGAGAGTTTGGCAGAGGGACTGAAATGCAGCTCCTCCTGGCGGAGTCTGCCTGGGCAGGGCCCCTCAAAGCTCTGGTTTCTTACACAGTGGCCTTGTGTCTGTTACTTTAGGTGACCTCCTCTGTGCCTCCTCTCTCAGCGCCCAGGGAACTGGCCTGCAGGGGGTAAGCCAGCAGGGAGGAAGCTTTGTGTTGAGAATCTTTGTATGTACGCTAGTAAAACCCTAAGCCACCAAATGACAGAACCACCAGGCGACCGGTCACTATGACACACACTGACCACCAGGGGGCAGATGCTCAACAGAGGAGCACCCTGGCGGACTGAGGGGTGCCAGATGCAGAGCTCGTGGCTGGCCACCACAGCCCAGAGAGCTTAGCAAGCAGCAGCAAAGCTACTGATGGGCGGCCGCAGGTACAGTGGGGCCGGGATGAGCAGGAGTGGCAGCTGGCACTGGACCCCAAGTTTCAACCCAATCCCCGCAGGCTACCTCAGAGGACTCTGCCAGTGCACGAATCTGTGCACCAGGCCTCTAGTCTGTTATAAAAGCCAATGCAGTTCAAGTGCCTAGAACAGTGTCTGGCACATAACTGACACCCGTGTATATTTCCGAATAAATAAACGAATTCAGGATGAGAAAGCTCACTCTGAGTCTGAGCTGAGAGCATTACTTTCTGACCCAGCAGGCACTTTATCTGTGCAGTGCACATTTTGAAAATATGAGGGTCTAGTGTGACATGTGACCCAATGACTGCAAACAGCTCTGCAAAGACACACAGTGGAGCGCCGAGAGCAGCTGCCCGGCACCGGCCAGCTCTACCCCTGGTGGCCTCAGGCTCACTGGCCTCTGGCTGCCTCCGCCCCGCACAGCTCCTGGCCTTAATGACAGCACCTTCCTCTCAGAGCTTTTTTCTTTTTTTAATATATTTTATTGATTATTTACAGAGAGGGAGAGAGAGGGATAGAGAGTTAGAAACATCGATCAGCTGCCTCCTGCACACCCCCTACTGGGGATGTGCTCGCAACCAAGGTACATGCTCTTGACCGGAATCAAACCCGAGACCTTTCGGTCTGCAGGCCCATGCTCTATTCACTGAGCAACACCGGTTTTGGCCCTCTCAGGGCTTCGGTGAGACGGAAGTAAGTGAGTCAGCAGAAAGCTGTAGGGGAGAGCCTGGCTCCTAAGGTCTGCATGCCGCACACTGTGTCGGTATGGGCATTTCTCTGAGTCCCTTGAGTTTGCTGGAATCGTGTGCGATGATTCGGTGAAAGAAGAGGGTGGACTTCTCACAGCGGGGCCCAGCAGGCCCCCCGACACCCTGAGCCTCCGGAAGGCTTCTCCCCGCGGCCGGGTGGCAGGCAGCTCTCACCGCTGGCACCAGCACAGCCTGGACAGGGAGATGGAGTCACCCTCACACCGTACCCGAGGCCGAGGCTCCCCAAGGAAACCCCCCTGAAGGGCGAGCGGCTGCTCTCCGGGAGGTTAGCTATACCCCCCCACTCCTTCCAGCCCTCAGGCCGGGCAGCGGCTCCCTTAGGCTGGGCTGGGGCCCTGCTGGAGGAACCAGGTTCTGTGCATTGGGTTAAATTCCGTGTCCTCCAGAACCGTCTGCCCTCCTTTGCCCTGGGCAGCCCCTCATGGCGCCTGTGCCCCCAGGCCGGTGCTCCTACAGCGGACACGACTCGAACCCAGGGCTGCCCTCAAAGGGAAAGGGAGAGACAGACACAAAGCCCCACAGGTGCAGCCACTTGGGGTGGAGGGTGGGGTCAGGCACTAATCCCATCCCATCTGGAGGTTGGTGGGGAGGGCTGGTTTTAGCCCTGGTGGCCATCGGTGCTCACCAGACCTTCGTTCGAGTACATGGTTTGGTGTCCACCTCTCCAAGGATCAGCAGCTTCTACAGGAAAACTGAGGTGCAGGAAGAAGAAGAGGAAGAGGAAGAAGAAGAAGGAGAAGGAGAAGGAGAAGGAGAAGGAGAAGGAGAAGGAGAAGGAGAAGGAGAAGGAGAAGGAAAAGGAAAAGGAGAAGAAGGGGAAGGGAAAGGGGAAGGGGGGAGGAGGAGGAGGAGGAGGAGGAGGAAGGAAAGTGGCAGCCAGGGCAGGAGAGGCCTCGGGTCAGCCAGGAGGGCGAGCGAGGGCCAAAGCCGCTGCGGGAGATGAACAGGTGGTGCTGGGTGGCGGGCAGCAGACACCTGTCCCAGGAGCTGTGCGGGCTTGGAGATCCCCGTTCACAGCCCTCCCCGTGCAGCGCTGTTTGGCGAAGCCAGGAGAGCAGAAGGCCGGGGGCCTCGTGCCACGGCCCCGCCACCACGTGCAGCACTTCCTGTGGCCGCACAGGCCCCACTGGCCCCGGGCCCCGGGCAGCACCTGCGGCTGCAAAACACCTGCCTGATCCGGGATCACGTCCCTCTCCTGCCGGGCCGGGGCTGGAAGGCCCTCCGGAGAGTGATCTGCTCAGCGGGGGCAGCTCTCCATGGACGGACAGGGTCCTGCCGCCCAGCGTCAGCCGCTGAGGAGCGGCACGGCCCGCGTGGCTGAGGGGGGCAGGCTCAGGCTCCCCAGGGGTCAGTGATGGAGAGGCTCAGGCCTCAGAAGCCACGATAATGAGTGACCGGGGAAGCACTCTTTCTCCAACCCGTACGCCTCTGCCCCAGGGAACCCACGGGCTGGAGGGGGAGAGGAGACAAGGGGGGAGGGAAATCTGGGGCAACGAGAAGGGGGGACTCACAGCGGAGCTCCTGCTGCAGACAAGCCCCTCCCAGCTCCAACCCGAAGCCCGTCTTCTCTCTCCTTCAAAGCAAACGTCCACGTCTGACGTTCGTCCAACAAGCATGGATAGAGCGGGCAAAGCAGCTTCAAAAGCATTTCACCGAACTGCAGGCATTGGAAACCTAGAGCAACTCCAGTGGGCTTCCCTCGCTCTTTTTTTGTTTGTTGGTTTGTTTTTTTAATTTGTGTCCTTGTCTGCTTCGAGCTGAGCCAGAGCAGGGATTAAACACCAGGAGGAGGGAGGGGCTGGGAAGGGGGTGGTGGATAGGGATGGTCCTTCCCCTCCCCCAACCCCCTCCCCCTCCCTCCGCCTGGGGACCCCCACGTCTCAGCAGCCACCCCTTTCCCACCTGCAAAGGCCCCTGCCAAGGTCGTTCTGGCCATGTATGTGGGTCAGACTCCCCCGGGGTCCCTGGTTCAATGGCTGCTGAGTCTTTTTAGATGGTAATTGTATGACTCACCCACAGGCTTTCCAAAGAAAGAGGCTTTTAAGAAAGGAAAGAATTAAATGGTTTTAAAGCGGGCCCGCCGATGCGGATCAGTCTCTGGAAAGGACAGAAGCATGCTGCGGAACTGGTTTGGCCTGGAACTGAAACCACCACCCTGAGAGTGTGTGCGACTGGGGAGGCGCCCCTTCCAGGGGGCCGAGCGAGGGCCCGGCTCCGGGAGGGTCATTGTCTCCAGGCGGCTCCCTGCCCGGTCAGGTCACAGGCCTGGAGAGAACCGCCCGCCCGTGAAAACGCCTGCGTTCCAGCGTGAGATTCACATCAAAGCAGGAAAAGCTCCCCAGGACGGGATTTACAGGATTGAGTTTCAGCAGAACTATTTTTAACCAGCGCTTTGGATGACTTACACTTAACTTTACCGGAATTTTCTTTCCATTCGCCAGATTTCCGTGTTTGCTCGGTGAAGGGACTCACGGGAGCACGGAGGATCCCACAGGGAGCTCTGAGCCGCTGAGGTGGAGGGAAAGTGCAGAGAGTCGGGGGAGAGGGGAAGGTGAGGGTGTGAACTCCATCTCCCCGCCCCCACCCCCTGCTGGAGCCGGCAACCCACAAAGGCTGAAAGGGACTCAGTAGCTTCTCTCTTTTTTCTTTTCTTTATTTTTATTATATTTTTATTGATTTCAGAGCGGAAGGGCGAGGGAGAGATAGAAACATCCATGATGAGAGAGAATCATGGATCTGGCTTCTGCATGCCCCCTACTGGGGATTGAGCCCGAAACCCAGGCTTGTGCCTCTCACCGGAATCAAACCCGGGACCTTCCAATCCATAGGCCGAGAAATTCTAGCCACGGTGCCAAACCAGCTAGGGCTTTAAACAAAAAGACACTGCAAAGGCGTAAGAAGTAATACAGCCAACACCTCCAGTGTGAGAACTAGAACATTACACACGCAGTTCCCAGGGTAACCCTAACCCTAAGCTCCCACTTCCTCCGAGAACCAGCTGTCCGGACCGGTGCCTTCGTTCCCATGGACTCCTTTCACTCACTGAGTGGACATTTCGAAACACCGCTTAGGTATTATTCTCTACGTGTCAAAGCTTTATATGGATGTTGTTAGGAAACAAAATTCAATCGAGAACATTTAACGATCTCATCAGCTTTGTTAAGAGGCTCGTGGAAAGGGCAGCAACCTACCCAGCAGCTAGAAGGGCCCCCCGGGGCTGCACGGAGAGGGTCTAGAGGAGGCAGGCGGGGCGGGGAGCCATGAGCGAAAGAGAAGAAAGCATCACTCCGGCCCAGCGTCCTTTCTCTGGGGAAGCAGAGGGGACCGGCTTTTGTAACCCAGGCTCCTCCTGTTTCCTGGGGGACGGGGGTGGAGAGGGCCTGTGTGCCGGATCGCCTTACTGGTGCTCCACCGGAACATTCCGGAGGGTGGATTATGTTTCTGGGAGAGGCTGAGACTGCAGTCCCACCAGGCGTTACACTCAGGTTTGTTATCCCTGGCTTTTCGCAGGAATGGCCGCCCTGTTGGGCCTGTGGTGGTGTCTGTGTGTTTTCTCCCATAATTCCCGCCTTCGGATCCCATGTCCCCAGGGTAACGGAGGGGTGCGGTGAGAAATCAGGCTGTTCCTCGGACTCTGCAGCTCTGTGATCCGGTGCGGCAGGACAGCTTTCCTCAGTCTGTGATATTTATTTATTTATAATATATGTTATTGATTTTTTAAAGAGAGGAAGGGAGAGGGATAGAGAGTTAGACACATCGATTCAGCTGCCTCCTGCACACCTCCTACTGAGGATGTGCCTGCAACCAAGGCACATGCCCTTGACCAGAATCGAACCTGGGACCCTTCAGTCCACAGGTCGACGCTTTGTCCACTGAGCCATGCCGGTTAGGGCTCAACCCGTGATGTTTATTGGTCATAGTTCTCTCGGCAGCGGGAGCGGACCGTGCCCACCCCGTGACCGGCTGCAGAGGAAGCGGGCTTCTCGCAGTGCCATGAGGAGAGGGGTGTTCTGGGCTCGCACGGAGAATGAGTGGTATTCATTTGCGTGGAAATATACCCCTACGTTTCCAAGGTTCCGCCCCCTCCGTCCCGCCAAGGAGGAGGCCCAGCTGCGTCTTCAGCAGCGAGGTGCGCAGCCGTGGCCCAGCTTCCGCTCTGCATTCCACAGCCGGTCCACAGCAGGCCGCTGAGCTTGGCTCGCAGGGAGAAGCCAAAAAGGGCTGATTCCAATGGAACCCTGACATTTGGGGACAGTGACCTGAACCCATGCCAGCGAGCTCGGTGCACATTCCTGACAACCCACCATTAAGCCCCTGCCTCCTTCCCAGGCACCGGTCTCACGGAACCAGTTACAGAGGCCACGGGCTGCGGGCAGTGCACCGCCCAGAGGGAGGGCTGTCAGCTCTGAGCCCGGCCAGACCCAGGTGTGGCCTGGAGACCCCCGACACGGGGGCCTTCTTGCGAGGCCCGCCAAAGGGACCGGAAGCGTAACCCATAACTGTGGGACGGAGGCCACAGGGAGCCATGAGGGAACGCCCCACGCGTGCTCCTCTCTCGGATGTGGGAGCCTGTTCCCGGAGTCCGCCAGTGAGTGAAGCAGTGTCCCTCCGCCGCTGTGAAGCGTCCTTGTTTTTTTATTTTACTTTTTGTCTTCTCAACATCAGGAGCAGTCCATCGTGCGTGGCTTCTGGGGAACGTGGCTGTGGAGGGAACATGGGCGAGTGCGAGGCAGCGGAGCCCGGAGGGAAGAGAGTGGCCGGTGGAAGGTTAGGAACCGCAGCTGTTCCTGCGGCGGACCAGCTGGTTAATGCTAACACCCGGGCAGGAGCAGAGGGGGCAGCATACCGTAAGCATGGTCACTGGCAGGTCCTCCAGGAAGCTGTGACTTCACTTCTCAGGGAGCCACGGCCTTTCCCTGCCAATCACCGGGGGTGGGGCCAGCCAAGAGGCGCTCCCTCCTCAGTCCGACCTGGGGACAAAGGTCATTGGCTGGAGGAGTGGAGCCAACGCAAGCCCCCCCCCTCTCCCCCCCATCTCCCTCTTTCCTTTGGCTTCCCTCCTGCTCCCCTGTGCACCCTCTGTAGCCACGTGGCCACGGCCACGCAGGACCCACACACAGTGGCCTGCAGCTGGGAGCACAGCTCAGCTCACTGGATGCTCGCTGGTCTGGGTCAGTGCAATGTGGGACGGAGGCTCTGGACAGCCGCGTAAACCCTAGTCCTGCTGACAGCAAAATGGGCTTTTCCCTGGGCAGAGCGGAGGGAGACAGGACCTCGGAGACGCAGGGTTTAATCCCACAGATAGAAAGCTTTCTGTGATGCCTCGTTCTCCTGTGGGAGCCTCAGAAAATCCCTTTTCTCGTGCCACCAAGAAGCCCGCTTTACCAGCCACAGTGGGCACCGGGTGCTCCTACCATTAACAGGGATGGACAGGAGACACTGGTCACCAGTGTCTTCACTCCTGTGGTCTCACATGGAGTGAAGACGCGTGTGCTAACAGTGTCTTTGCCGTGGTGAGGGGATCGGCTTGAATCTATCTGGAACGCAGACACACTGCTACAAGAACATATCAATAACTCACACAGAGTGCCAGGAGAATGCCACCCAGCCTGAATGCGCTCTGGTGGACGAAGGCAGACAAAAACTAAAACGTGGAATTTGCCAGAGAGCCTTGAAAAACCAACCGGCCATCTTGGGTTTCTTACACCCCAACTGTTCATGCAAATCACAGCCATGGTTCACCCATTCAGTGTGTGGCTCAGTGGATAGAGCGTCAGCCTGCGGCCTGAGGGATCCCAGGTTCGATTCCGATCAAGGGCATGTACCTTCGTTGCAGGAACATCCCCAGTGGGGGAGAGGGGGGGTGCAGGAGGCAGCTGATCAATGTTTCTCTCTCATCGACGTTTCTAACTCTGTATCTCCCTCCCTTCCTCTCTGTAAAAAATCAATAAAATATATTAAAAAAAAAAAGTCAGACCTTATGGTTTCAGTGCTTCTGGGGCCCCTCCCACTTCTGTGGGTTTATCTCCAGAAGCCCCACCTTGGTTTCAGGCAGGGATGGGGAAAATTAACCATTTCTGAAACATCCAGTGTGGTTGCCACAACAAAGGCTCACTCTGTAAGGGAAACTACCAGAGTCTTATCTGATTAGGAGGAATGGCATTTAGACAACCCCAGCCTCTTGAACTTTCTTGTCTCTTGTAAGGAGATTTAAAAAAGAAAGAAAGAAAAGGCTTAAGAATCGCTTCTGAAGGTCAAAGCACAGGACTCAGGCTTACTATTATATTAAAAAAAGTGATTTAATTATATGATCAGAGGACACCTCCCTCTCTCTACACCTTACCACCACATCAACAGAGCTCCAGTACAGAACATCAGGGATTCCACCTGAGAGAGCCAGCTGCAAAACAGACTATTTAAGGAGTGCGTAGTGTGCTTAGGAAAGCAAAGACAATAGGGATGCATCAAAAAACAAGGAAACTGCCGAAGCCGGTTTGGCTCAGTGGTAGAGCGTCGGTCTGCGGACTGAAAGGTCCCGGGTTCGATTCCGGTCAAGGACATGTACATTGGTTGCGGGCACATCCCTGGTGGGGGTGTGCAAGAGGCTATAGCAAATAATCACAGAAAATAGCAACTGCTTGATAGCAAACAGGTAAAACATCCATAGTAGAAGTCAGAACAGTGGTTACCTCTGGGGGACACGTTTTAAGTGGGAAAGAGCAGGTAGAAACCTGGGCTATAGAAATATATCTTTTTTTTAAAATATATTTTATTGATTTTTTTTTTTTTTTTTTTTTTTTACAGAGAGGAGGAGAGAGTGATAGAGAGCTAGAAACGTCGATGAGAAACATCGATCAGCTGCCTCTTGCACACCCCCTACCGGGGATGTGCCCACAACCAATGTACATGCCCTTGACCGGAATCGAACCTGGGACCTTTCAGTCCGCAGACTGACGCTCTACCACCGAGCCAAACCGGTTTCGGCAGAAATATCATATATCTTGACCTGGGAACTGATTACATATGTATATATACATAAAAGTTCACCCAGCTACCCTCTTTTTTAAAAAATATTTTTATTGATTCCAGAAAGGAAGGGAGAGGGAGAGATAGAAACATCAATGATGAGAGTCATTGACCAGCTGCCTTCCGCAAGACCCCTACTGGGGATTGAGCCCACAACCCCGGCATGTGATTTGCAACTGCAGATGTTTCCTGTGGTATAATTCCTCCGGCAGTTCATTGAACTGCTTTGCGTATGCTTAAAACTGAAATTAAAAGCTTCCGGTCTTTTCCGTCCTCGGCCTGCCCTTGGTCCTGCTTGCATAGTCTCTTCCCTAGCAACTACTTGAATGTCCCAACACCTGTACGGCTAAAGTTTATCTCAAGGGACGCCTTCAACACCCCAGATCCTTTCCTGGGACCTACTTGGGACAGTGCCCTTGACCAGAATTGAATCTGGGACCCTTCAGTCCACAGGCCGAAGCTCTATCCACTGAGCCAAACTGGCCGAGGGCCACCCAGCTACCCTCTTAAAACCTGTGCAGTTTAATTATGTGTGAGTTATAGCTCAGTTAGAAAAAAGCAAGGAAGATGAAGGAATGAAGGAGAGAGGAAATGAAGGCGAGAAGAGATGAAGGAAAAAGGAGAGGGAGGGAAGTAAGAGAAATGAATGTGATCCGGGTGGGCACGTGCTGTTCTCTGCATCTTAAAGATGGGAACCTCCAGGCTGGCCGACGTGCTCAGTGTCCCGGAGCCAGAGTGTGACCCCAGCAGAGGATGGACCCACGTGTGATCGATGCCGAAGCCTTCGTTTTTCCACCGATTAGCTCAGAGTCTCCTCGTCCTAGAAAGGTGACCCAAGACTGGCCTTCCGCCCTGAACTGACTCTTCCTCGGGGGTAGGAGGCCCATCTCATCCCCCCACCTCCGGTGGGCATGGGCCGTCTCCCCCATGGCTGCGAGCGGGCCGGAGAGGGTGGAGGTCCGCCGGTCATTTTATTTACTTATTTAAATACCTTTTATTGATTTTTTTACAGAGAGGAAGGGAGAGAAATAGAGAGTTTAAAACATCAATGAGAGAGATACATAGATCAGCTGCCTCCTGCACACCCTCCACCGGGGATGTGCCCGCAACCAAGGTACATGCCCTTGACCGGAATCGAACCCGGGACCTTTCAGCCCACAGGCCGATGCTCTACCACTGAACCAAACCGGTTTCAGCTCGCCCGTTCACTTTAGACTCCCCCCGGGGCTGAGCGCCGGCCGCACGCACATTTATAAGCGGAATCATAACCGGAAGTCCGGTCACCGCCGGCCTTCGGACGTGCTCTCCGACCACGCGGGCCGCGGGCGGCGCTGCTCCCGCGGAGGGAGCCTGAGGGCTGGACGGAGCCCGGCCGCGGCAGCGCTGCTCCCCGGGAAACCCCGCGCTCCGGAGGCCCGGGGAGAAGCTGGCAACCTCCCCGCCCACGTCCGGGAACACAGGTGCGGGGCCCGCCCCTTCCGACCGCGCCCGGCCCCGCCCGCCCACCTGCGCGCGCAGCCCCACCCCGTGCGCCGCGCGGCGCCCGCGGCGAGGGCCCCTGGGATTTATAGGGGGTTATTTTGGTCCCGCTCCCTGATTGGCCGACCGCAAGTGACGACACGCTCGCGCGCCGCGGGGCGGGGCCACATCCGGGGGGGGGGGCGGAGGAACGCTTCCGGCGGCCGCGCTGGTGAGTGGCGCTGCGGCCTAGGAGGCTGAGACCCGAGCCCCCGCCGGTCCTAGGGCTGCCGTGGGCCCTGCGTGCCCGCTCTCCAGCCGCCGCTGGGTCATCTCTCCTGAAGAGCCTGGTGGGCCGGGAGGGTGGCTGAGAACCAAACACCTGTGGTCTGGGAGGCGGTGGCTGGGGGTGTGACTCTTCTCACGAGCCCCGCGTTCACGAGCCCCGTGGCGGAAACGCGGCCTCGCCCGATGCCAGCCCGAAGCTGCACTTCCGGTCCCCGGGGCGCGGTCAGCTCCGTGCGCTGACCGGTCTCTGCCCCCTGACCTCGCCCGTAGCTGAAGGAGAGCTGTGTGCAGACAGCTGCCAGGCCTCCCTCTTCCTCCAGTGCGGCTCTCCTCCCTCCTCCGAAGCCGGAGAACAAAACCCTGCCGACATCCCAGAAGGATCCCCTTTCCACCGCCATCCCACGCGGCGCGGTGCCAGGCCGGGCTTCCCGGGCGCTGGCTGTCCATCGCAGGCGGGCGGCGTGACTGCGGAGTCTCAGGGTTCTTCAGTTTCTTTTGGTGGCAAACTGGTTTTGAGCTTCTTTGGTGAAAGTTACTGAATAAATACCAAATGTGATTTCGAAATACTGAGAATCTTGGTCAGACTTAAACAGATAAGCAAAAAAAAAAAAGGACCCTTAAAGCCATCGCTCCCAATCGAATGATAGTTTAGCTCAAAAGGAATTTTGTTTGAGTTCTGTTTCCTCCTCAGCATCACAAATATTACCTATGGTTGCAAAGCCCTTCACGAAGGCCTAGGTTTTCTGAGCTCACAGCCTTGAAGGGCATTTGCAGTTGTAGTAGAAAGAACATGACTTAGTCACTGTTGGACATGAACAACATCAGTAAGAATCACCATTTATTAAGTGTTTTTAATGTGCCAAGCATTGTAAATACTTAGGTGTTTCATTTAGTCCTTACAAAATCTGTGATACTACCCTGTTTCCCCGAAAATAAGACAGTGTCTTATATTAATTTTTGCTCCCAAAGATGCGCTAGGTCTTATTTTCAGGGGATGTCTTATTTTTCCATGAAGAATACGGTACACATTTGTTAAATGAAAATAAAGGAAATTTATTACCTGTATATGGTACGGTAGTACGGTAGTTATCAACACAAACCAGACAAACTGTGAATTCTACAGTATCAAGAATTTACAGCCGGGACCGGTTTGGCTCAATGGATAGAGCGTCGGCTTGGGGACTGAAAGGTCCCGGGTTCGATTCTGGTCAAGGGCATGTACCTTAGT
This sequence comes from Pipistrellus hanaki, assembly GCF_964339955.1. Classification (NCBI taxonomy): domain Eukaryota; kingdom Metazoa; phylum Chordata; class Mammalia; order Chiroptera; family Vespertilionidae; genus Pipistrellus; species Pipistrellus hanaki. The sequence goes on along the minus strand of NC_140509.1, from coordinate 85,320,856 downwards.
TGCAGGCATATCCCCAGTAGGGGGTGTGCAAGAGGCAGCTGATCGATGACTCTCTCATCGATGTTTCTAACTATCTCTCTCCCTCTCTGTACAAAATCAATAAAAATATATTTTTTAAAAAAAAAGAATTTACTCATTTATTCAATGACAATCATGTCATCATCTTCTGGAACATCATCATAACAATCCAATTCCTGAATTTCCTGGTGAATTTCTTATGACTCCATTTCTTTCAGAATCAGTGGACCAAATCTCTCATGTTTAACCTGGGGCGGGCCTTATTTTCGGGAGATGCCTTATATTTCACTCAGAAGGAAACCTGTAAATATATCTGTCTTATTTTCGGGGAAACATGGTATTATTATGCCCGTTTTACAGAAAAGGAAATTAAGGCTCAAAGAGATGGAATAACTTTTTGTTTGTATGAGAATGGCAGGATTCATAATCCAAGATTGTCTGACTCTGACATTTGTGCCCTTAACTACTAAGCTATGTAGAATTTCTTTTCTCCAGTCTTACGTAAGTGGAAATTCAGCCTTAGACCGGAACAAAAGGAGGAGAGATCAGTCAATAAGTGTTATATATCTCCAGCAGCTGACTTTAAAAAAGAGGATTGCTACTAAGGGAAAGAAATGATGCCAGGGTCTTAACCGTCTCCACTTGCCCTGAACAACAGGCCATATTAAGCCTGCGGGACAAAGCCTCTGGAGAGATTTTTGATTCTGCTGTGCTCGTTGGTATGGAAACTGGACTGTGTACAAAGTGGCCTCGCATAATCCCCTCGGTTGGTTAGGAACCAGGAAGCAAACTGGCCCTAAGAATGGCTTTCGAACATTTTTCTACTCTTTCCCGCAGAGAGCTACCAGAACTATTTGATGACGGTTCCAAATCCATGAATGTAGACACTGCAGCGGGGCTGGCCGGAGCCGGGCAGGCCTCGGTGCAGTCTGCATTGAATGCTGTGTGAGTTTCCAAACTCCTGAACCTCATTTTCTTTATTGTAACCTACTTTGCTGTAAGGATTACGTGAGATTCATGAAGTTCCTGGATTAGTTTGTGTTGTTTATAAATATTTGAAAATGTTAGTTCTCCTTTTTTGCCCTTCTCCTGAATGTTTAAGGAAAGTACTAGCTGTGATGACTGTACCTTTATTGTTCCTTTTATAGTGCCACATACTGTACTGAATTTCAGTAAGATAGTAATTTACATTAAGATGGTTTATTACTATTTATAACTTGAGATGTCCTTATTGACACTTCAGCAACATCGTTTCCAAATACCAGCTTCAGCTTTAGTTGTGTCTGTCATGCATTTAACAAATAGGTACTGAAAATATATTAGGTATAGTGCATAGGCTATTCTTTTTTTTTTTTAATTTCTTTATTGGTTATGGTATCACATAATTGTCCTCATCCCCCTGTTCCCATCCCAAACCCTTCCCCACGTATGCCCCCACCCTTCTGTTGTCCATGACCACTGGTTAGGCTTTATGCATGTATAGGCTATTTTTTAATAGAACTTTCTGAAGACATTTCAGCAAAATAGCCCAGTTCACAAGCAGGCATTAGAGAAATAAACTGTACTTTTAAGGTAATAATAACATGTTCTTTCTTACTGGTCCCAAGCTCTAACTCTCACCATAATTAAAAAAAAAAAAAAAGTTTTATTGATTTCAGAGAGAGGAAGGGAGAGGGAGAGAGAGAGAGAAACATCAATGATGGGAATCATTGATTAGCTGCCTCCTGAACACCCCTCACTGGGGATCAAGCCCGAAATCCAGGCATGTGCCCTGACAGAGAATCGAATCGTGATCTGGTTCATAGGTCAACGATCAGCCATTGAGCCGCACCAATGGCTGAGCATTGACCTATAATTCTGGCCATAATTCTTAATGAAAATAATTTAGTCTAGCAAGACACACATTCACAAATAAGGAAGACAAACACATAATGCCAAGAATGGAAGTAACATAAAAAATTAAACATGTTTCTGGAGAATCCAAGATGGCTGCTCGGGTAGGCACCTAGCCGCAGCCGCACGCAACAATTTCAATAAAATACAACTAAAATATAAAATGGACATTACCCAGAACTACAGGAAAGTCAACTGACTGGAAATTCTACAACGAGAAGCAAGGAGAAAACCAGAAGGAAGCGCGGAGGAGCTGTAAAAGCCCAAGGTACGGAGACACGCGGCGCGCGCGCGGAGAGTACGGAGCCGGAGAGGAGGGAGGCCGAGTGCCTGGCTGGCGTTCCCTAACGGGAAGGAGATAAACACTCGGACTGTGCTGGGCCCCCAACTGCTCTGAACCCCCGTTCTAGGCCAGACCCTGGGGACCCAGGCTCATCCAGAGGGAGCTGGGCTGTAAGGCGGCGAAAGGAGGTCCCAGAGGCGCACACACAGCGCGCAGAGAAGGGCCGGCCGGCTGTGCCGTAGGGCTGCCCTGGCGGGAAGGAGACAGGGGCTCCAGACTGCTCTGAACGCCACCTCCAACTCCACTTCCAACTGAACTGAACCCCAGTTTCGGGCCCATTGCGGGAGAGCTTACACTGTTTGGTAGCAGGCGAAAATCGAGGGCACCTTTCTCTCAGAGGCGCTTGCAACAAGTACTGAAGGACCCTGAGTCTCAGGAGTCGCATAGGGCGGGGCTGACGGAAGCCAAGGCTGTAGGCTCCACCCTGAAACTCCGCCCCAACAGAAAAGCTGCCTGCGAAAATGCCGAAACCAAATAGATCACAAACGAAAGAAATGGAGGACAAAAAGCGACTGGATATAGAGTTCAAATCCACACTTATAGGGTTTTTCAAGAGACTCCTAGAAAAGGCCGATAAAATAAATGAGACCTATGAGGATATGAAAAGGGATCAACAAGAAATGCTAAGGGATCAACAAGAAATAAAGAATACATTGTCTGAAATAAAAAATATTCTACAGAGTCCTAAAAACAGAATAGAAGATCGCAAGAATCAAGTCAAAGATTTGGAACATAAAGAGCCAGAAGACACTCCTCTGCAGAAGCTAGAAGGCAAGAGAATCCAGAAAATTGAAGATAATGTAAGAAACCTCTGGGACAACTTCAAACGATCCAACATCAGAATCATGGGGGTCCCAGAAGATGAGAGAGAGCAAGATATCGAAAACATACTGAAAGAAATAGTGACAGAAAACTTCCCCCACCTGGGGAAAGAATTGGACTTACAAGTCCAGGAAGCACACAGAACTCCAAATAAGAGGAATCCAAAGAGGACCACACCAAGACAAATCATAATTAAGATTCCAAGAGCAAAGGACAAAGAGAGAATATTAAAAGCAGCAAGAGCTAAGCAGGTGGTTACCTATAAAGGAGCACCTATACGATTGTCAGCTGATTTCTCAACAGAAACCATGCAGGCCAGACGGGAATGGCAAGAAATATTCAAGGTGATGAATAGCAAGAACCTACAGCCAAAAATACTCTACCCAGCAAAGCTATCACTCAGAATCGAAGGTCAGATAAAGAGCTTCACTAATAAAAAAAAGCTAAAGGAGTTCATCACCACCAAACCAGAATTATATGAATTGCTGAAGGGGGTTCTTTCAGAAGAGAAAGTAAATAAAGATAAAAATTATGAACAACAAATATGTAACTATCAACAAGTGAATCTAAAAACCAAGGAAATTAAAAAAAAAAAAATCTGATGAACAATATTAACTGTTGAATATAATAGAATCAGAGGTATGGAAGGGGAGTGAACTGATGATTCTTGGGGAAAAGGGGAGAGGGGAATGTGGGAAGAGACTGAACATAAACTGTGCACCTATGGATGAGGACAATGGGGAGTGGGGAAAGGGCAGAGGGTGGGGTGGGAAGTGGGGGGAAAGGAACACTTGTAATAATATGAACAATAAAAATTTATTAAAAAAAAAAAATTAAACATGTTTCTTTTAAAATATAATTTAGGATACGTTTTTCCCTTTAAAAGTCTCTAATTTTATTAATCTTGCATAAGCAGTTAACAGTTTGTGTTCATCTCTGCTAGTCAATCAAAGGGAGACCTGTAAGTCCTCTTTTCCAGTATAAAGTTATAAAATGTGCCGTGTGTGCTGCACATTGTAGCAGCTATACAGCGAATATTATTACAAAAATGAAAACTGCGAGAAATGAACCTTTTCTTCCACTGGCCTGGAGCTGCCTCCTTTGGGAAGCCAGAGTGAGGCCAACACAGGGAGAAGCAGAGAGATGTGAGACCGAGTCGCATACTTAAGCCCCTAGATCCAGCTTTACCTGAAGCCGATAAGTTGAATTTTTCACTTTTTTAAGTCAGCAGATTTCCTGTCCATTTAAGCCTCTTGGGATTGTCTTTTGTCTTTTGCAACTTAAGAGGTCCTGCTACTCTGGCCTTGAACCACCTCTGCATTCCTGTCTGCCTTGCTTTAGACACAGGGAACTGCCATCCCCCCAAACACCCAATATGCCCTGTGACTCCTGCTGGGCTCTGCCAGGGAGGGACTCACTTTTTCCCTTTGGCACTTGCTCGACGCTCAAAGGTTCAGTTCGAATGCCAGTTCCTCCATAAAACCTTCCCCAGCTCCTCTCAGGGAGAAGAGAGAAAAAAATGAAAACTTAGCAAGTCGCTACACATCCAGACATATTTTAAGTAAAATGAGTTTTCAGAAACTTGCAAAATATTAAGTTTACCTAAATAGTTACAATTTAAGTGGAGCTATTTTTTCCTAATCCCAAAGTGAATAGTAAATAGATGAGGCGCTCTGCTGGCAACTGCCTGGGAGTTTGTAATGGCTGGTTCGAGGCCCTAGCCAGTGAGTCTGACATTCAGAATGCCACGGTCACTAAAGGGGTGCATCTATGTATATAGATAAAAGGCTAATATGCTAAGTGTCCCTCTGCCCTTCCGAATGGTTGCTATGACGCACACAGACCACTAGGGGGCAGACGCTCAACGCAGGAGCTGCTGAGCTGCAATGACTTGGCAGTGGCGGTTCTCAGGTGACGCATCCCAAAACCAGAGAGGAGGGAGCAGCACGATTCCACATGCGGCCATGGGTTATGTTGTTGCTTGGGCACTGTCAGCCCGAATCTGGTTCACTGCACACTTGCTTTTGCGATCCACACCCTGTAGGACAGCAACTTTGCAGAGCGCCCTCTCGCACTCTGACCCCCGGGGGGATGTCAGAGAGCCGGTTTTGGCCCGATCCCCACAGGCCAGGTCCAGAGACTCCACCTGCCAGAGGGACCCCACTCACTCGACAGACGCCTTTTGAGCCACAGCGCCACCCAGGTGCAGCGGGGCAGGGAGGGATCGCAGGAGGTTGGCTCCAGGGCATGTTTGGCCCGGCTCGTCCAGTCCCACCCCACTGACCACCTAATGAATTTCCTTACAGTGTGCACGGACCTGTCACCGGTTCCACCATAAACACCCTCGGCAAGACGAAGCCTGGGTGTTTGTGCCAAAAGAAATGCACACGTGGAAGGAACACCTGACAGTCATTTCAGAGGTGCCTCTGAGCAAAGGGAGGCCCTAGATAACTGATTCTTCAAAGACTGCCACTCCGAGGCCTTCGGAATGGAACACGGAGGTTCCCTGCCTTGCGCTGCCTTGCATTACAGAATCTTAGTTATTTTCTTGACGGCGAAGCTAAGGGATCACATCACATTGGGTGGATCTGGGCAGGATGGTTCATGATAGTAGACTCTTTAGCAGGAATCCTAAAAATGTGGGAAATGCAAGATAACCTCTTCTGTGGCTAAAACCAGCAATTGTTATGGACACACATACAGTTTTTGGTTCCAAGGCTCACTTCAAAGGACAGAGGTCAGTGGCTGACATATTGTGGTGGTGTCGTGGGACTCTTGGCTAAAGGGAGATAGAGAGCTAGGTATGTACATACTAAAATGCACGCATGCATGACAGATAGGGCACTGCATGGGAAGCCTGATAGGCCCTGGCCGGGGTGGCTCCGGTGTTTGGGTATCATCCTGTGCCCTGAAAGGTTGGCGGTTCGATCCCCAGCAGGGGGCATGCAGGAGGCAACCAATGATGTTTTACTCTTTGGCATCAATGTTTCTCCTCCTCTTCCTCTGTTTCTTTTTCTTTTTTTAATGTATTTTATTGATTTTTTTACAGAAAGGAAAGGAGAAGGATAGAGAGCTAGAAACATCGATGTGAGAGAAACATCGACCAGCTGCCTCCTGCACACCCCCTACTGGGGATGTGTCCGCAACCAATGTACATGCCCTTGACCGGAATCGAATCCAGGACCTTTCAGTCTGCAGGCCGACACTCAATCCCCTGAGCCAAACCGGATTCGGCTCCTCTGTCTCTTAATAAAATAAAAATAAAAACCTGTTAGGAAGGAACTGGTTCACACAACTAGGAGAAGGTGGTCGAGCTGGGCAGACCTTAAACCTCTGGGGTTGTCCAGAGAATCCCCAGGCATTGTCCAAGGACTAGAAGCTTCCCAGCGGAGCCAGTGGCATTCACCCTAGACCGGCCACATGACAGCTCACTGGCCAGTGGAAGTGTTCCTATCAGGAATTATTCAGTAAGATATTTCAAACCCGGTATTCAGGACTGAAATCTCTGGTGATAAGGTGAACAATCTAAATTGAAAACAACCTCACTACAAGACACCTAAAAATGCTGGATAAAATATATCAAACTTTAAATACCTATAGAAACTCTGTAACCTCTCATTGGGGAACATAGATTATTTTCATTTGGGGATTTTAGGAAATCCTACCTTATATCTTTAAACAAAGTTTGTCAGTGAAAAGTGAGGGGTTTTTTTAAAGAATATATATATATTTTTTTATTACAATGAATATTCTAGAAATTCCAGTCTACTCTAGGAAAGTACTTGCAAAGATCAAAGCCAAGTTCGAACAGGAAATTCTCGCGAGTAATAGTTCCCTGTGGAAGGCATCTGGCAGTATTCTCCAGAGGTGTGTGGTCCCCTCTTCTCTCTCTGGCCAACTTCTCCTGGCCCTGGAGAAACAGCCCGTCTTAGGCCCTTCAAGCTGCTCTAACAAAGTACCACAGACTGGAGGACTGTAAACAACAGGAATTTACTTCTCCCGGTTCTGGAGGCTGGAATCCAAGGTCAAGGCCAGCTCAGCTGCATTGTGGTAAGAGCTCTCTCTGCTCCAAGCTGGCCCCGTCCCACTGTGTCCTCACATGGTGGCCTGTATGTCCCCCTCCCTCCCGGCACACCTGGAGAGCCCCACAGCTTTGGCCTGCTCATCTCGGGGTTTTATTTCAACATAGACTCTCAGGGGGCACACACTCAGACCATAGCACAGCCCAGATGTCACCTTCACCGGGTCTTCACCTCTCAGAGGTCGGCCATTCCTCATGTGCTTCTGGAGCACAGAGCGTGCTGTTCCTGCCCCTCTGCCTCCATCACCTTCCGTTTAACCGCACGTTCCTTGTCGATGGCCTTCAATGGCCGGGAACAGCCAGAGGCAGGGGCACGTCTTGCTCATCCCCGGACACCCTCGAACTGTACCCGGCACAGGCTTGACTCAGTGGTTTCAGTTGTTAACATCAACAGGATTCTGTTTACTGGCTGCTTATCCTCTGCCAGGTCATTCGCTAAATAAACTAGTGAATGCAACTCTCTGAATGCATACATGCCCCCAGGAGAGGGTGGGGACCTGGGAGGCCGCCTCCCTCCAGTAAAAGAGTGAGATGACTTAATTGTCCTCTTGGACTGAGATTTGGCTCGCGGGAGCTCGGCTGGTGAGCTTGGGCCGTCCAGAGGTCACTGTGGAGCTTCCCGGGTGCGGGTGGGGGAGGGGACAGGTGGGGCTCAGGAAGGTGGGGCAGGGGGCGCGGCCATAGGAGTGGGCTCCCAGGTGTGCCTGGAAGGAGGGACACAGCTCAGCCAGGGCGGGTGGCCTGTGTCTCTTCACCTCTAAAACAGGGACGTCGGTGCACGTTGGCCACATCCTTGAAAAGCAGAGGAGGGCCTGGCTGAGGGTGGCCACGTAAAAGCTTTATCATTTCACATACAAACTTTGAGGAAAACAGAGAGTTCGGCCAACTGGCCTGAGACTGTGTGCCCTGCCCTGTTAAGAGAGGGGAGGAGAAGAAAAATAGGATTAGAAATGCCAGAGATTTTGGAAAATAAATCTCTGCTGTTTAGCTTCTGCCCATTTCATCAACATTCACGGCTGCTCTTCCAGAGGGCTGGCCTTCTGGAGCTTGGCAGCGCCTGACACCCTCCCTTTACCGCCCTGTTTATCTCCCCAGGGAAATATTTGGGGAAGTGAGGGGACCTGTGCTAAGCACAGGTCTGCCGAGGGTGGAGGCAGTCGGGCGTGGGGTGTAGCAGGCCCAGTATCAGCAGGCCTGACACCAGTGATCCCGTTCTGAGTCCACTGCCCCTGGGTTGGCACATATCCTGGGGCACTGAGGCTAAGCAGGGAGGGTCTGCCACGCGGTAACATTTCAATGTCCGCACAACCTTTCTACCATGAACTAGCCCCGAGTGCCCTGGATACTTGCCCCTGTTTATGCCAGGAGCAGGGACAGTCTCCGTCCATCCTAGGCCCTGGGTCTGGGACCTTCTGCCCTCTGGTCAAGGGCACCCCGTTCTCCTGTCCACCCCGCATCACAAGGACCACAGAGGGGAGAGGGAGTTCCTGCCCCCCGGAGCCATCTGTTTTGAGCTGTGTTGGTGCAAGTAAACAGTAGACACACTGCTCCTTTGCTTCAGCTATTTATAATCCTATATTATAAAAGGCTAATATGCAAATCAACCAAATGGCAGAACAACGGGTGCACACTGACCAGCAGGGGACAGACGCTCAAGCAGGAGCTGCCCCTTGGCAGTCAGTGCGCTTCCACAGGGGGGCGTCTCGCAGCCAGAAGCCGGACTCACGGCTGGCGAGCGCAGCAGCGGTGGCAGGAGTCTCTTCCACCTCCTCCCGCCCTCTCCGCGGCGTGCCCAGCTCCAGGGCAGCCCCTCCGGCAGTGCCGGTCATGGGCTCTGGGGCGGTCTGCTGTGGCCCTTGGCCTTTCGGAGGGGTTCTAAGTGGAATGTTGTTTGCCCCAGTCACCGGAGGCGGTCCAAAGTGCATGCTGGGAATAGACCTGACCGTTTGGGGTCCCTGCCCCATCGTGGCACATGGTGAGCCCTGTTGAGTGGCAGCCTGACCGTCAGTGCTCCCCGAGGAGGCAGCCGCTCAGAGGCACCAGCTCCCGTGGCTTTTACTTGGGTCCTGGAGGGCCTGAGGGCCCCGGAAAGGTTCCTGAGAGAAATGACACTTTCATTTTTTTAAAAAATGTTTTTATTGATTTTAGAGAGAAAGGGAGAGGGAGAGAGAGAAATATCAATGATGAGAGAGAATCATTGATTGCCTCCTGCACGCGCCCTCCTGGGCACTGAGCCCACACCCCAGACATGTGCCCTGACTGGGAACAGAACGTGACCTGGTTCACACATCACTGCTCAGCCACTGAGCACACCCACAAGACAACATTTTGATTTTACTTTTTTTTTTTACACTTTGATTTTTTAAACGCAAAGAGAACCCAGCCCCGCTCTGGCATTCCCCCTCGGGCTGCCCCCTCGGGCCTCGCCCCTGCGTTCTCGGTGGCTTCTCCGGGCTGGCTCCGCCATTTCAGAGCCCGTTCATGAAAGACGGTGGGAATCGGTGGCCTCCGAGGCTGCTGCCACCTCCCTGCCTTCTCCGGAGCTGTCACTGCACTCGGACAGCTCTGGCTCCTTTTAGCCACCTTCTGAACATGTGCACAGCCCTGAGAAAGTTATCTATTGACTCCTGTCACTTCCTGTGGGCAGGGCGGGCCCACGGGGGACTCTGGCAGGAGCTGTGACTCACCGAGCAGAGCCGGCCTGGGCAGGGCGGGGCTGCGTGTGGTCTGGGAATGCAGGTGTGGGCTGTGCCTTCAGGAGTGTTTGCTGATCAGGAAGAGTGGGGGAAGGCAAACCTGTTACATAAAGCACAGTGTGTGTATGTGTCAGGTATGTGTATGTGTGGTGGTGTATGGGGTGTGTGTATGGGTGTATTGTGTATATGTATGTATGTATGTATGTATGTATGTGGTGTGTATGGCAGTGTATATGTGTGGTGCATGTGTTATGGTGTGTATATGTGTGTGGGGGTGGGTATGTGTATGGTGTGTGTGTGTGGGTGTATGTGTGGGGTGTGTATGTGCTTGATGTGTATGTGGGGGGTATGTGTATGGTGTTTATATGTGTGTGTATGGTGGGTATGTGTGTGTGCGTGGCAGTGTATGTGTGTGGTGTGTGTGTGGTGGGTATGTGTGTGTGCGGTGTATGTGTATGGTGTGTATAATGTGGGGGGGGGTATGTGTGTATGGTGTGTGGTGTGTGTGTACGTGGTGTGTGTGTGGCATATGCCCGCCCCCACTCGCTCCCCTTGGAGGAGAGGGCAGGGTTCTGGCAGCCTCTGGCAGGGCCGCAGGGCCAGAATGTTCTGTCTGCGGTGAGAGTCAGCCTGGCTCCTTGGGCGCAGCCGGAGGCTTGCCCTTGATGGGAATGCACCTCCTCTGGGCAGTGCGGTTGGCGTCAGAGTGCCTGCCGGGCCCCCCACGAAGGCCAGTCCCAGGCTCTCAGGTGCAGGTCTGGGGGTGACCCTCACGTCGAGCCCAGGGAGGCCACTCCGCACAGCACAGCCAGCGCAGCTCAAGGACAGGGAGCTCAGGCTGAGCCCGCGCTGCATCCGCTCACCTTTGCAAGACCCTGAGCCTCAGTGCAAGCGAGCCATGACCCCCGGCCGCCCGGAGCAGCAGGACAGCCGGGGGAAGGCGGCAGCGGACGCCCCTCCTCCCAGCGGAGCTGGTGTGGGAGGACCGGGACAGGAGCTTGGACTAGCCTGTCTGGTTCAGCTTAGTTCTGCAGAGCCGGAGGCCAGTTACTCAGCCTCCCTCCTGGGGCCTCCGTTTCTTCCCCTTTAACACGGACGTGATAACAGCCACTCACGGGACTGTGGGGATTAAAGGGATTAATTCCCGTGAAGAGCCTGGAGTGGCGGCAGCAGGCAGTGAGCACTCCGCAATAGCCATTATCCTCTGGGAATAAGAATCAGTGTCCGGCCGAAACCGGTTTGGCTCAATGGATAGAGCGTCAGCTTGGGGACTGAAAGGTCCAGGGTCAAGGGCATGTACCTTGGTTGCGGGCACATCCCCAGTAGGGGGTGTGCAAGAGGCAGCTGATCGATGACTCTCTCTCTCATCCATGTTTCTAACTCTCTATCTCTCTCCCTTCCTCTTTGAACAAAATCAATAAAATATATTAAAAAAAAAAAAAAAAAAGAATCAGTGTCCAGAAGGGTGTCAGAAGCATCTTTTTTTTTTTTTTTCATCTTAACTCCGAACCTAAGAGTCGGAGTTGTCCTCCTAGCTGTCAAGGAGACAGGAGCGCCAGCACGCCGCCTCCCGTGGTCAGAGGGCGTGCTGAGGCCGCGCGGTGGAGGGAAGCCCTCACTCCGCTAAGGGAGGACTCACCTGGGAGAACATGTCCACCCTGTGGGCGGGCTCTCAGCCTCCACGCTTCCCTGTGTTTAGAATTAACTTTGTGGCCTCTTAAAATTCAAACAATATCAGCATCTGCTGATATTATACCAAGAGTTTTCGATGGATATTTCTACATAAAGCATGATTTTATGCAGGAAGGACAGGTCTGTGAGCACATTTCGGGGTCTCCTTTCACAGGAGCTGTGATACCAGTCACCCCGTCACTGTCTTCAGAGCCTGACGTGGGTGTACGTAAAATTCACGTCACTGGAAGATGCATGTTCATCCCTGTGCATCCATTCCCTCGTCTACTCAGCAAGCACTTATTAAGCATCTACTGCATGCCATGTTCTATGGTAGATGCTCCTGAGGCTGGGAGGATGCAGGAGGTCAGGCCCTGTCTTGGGGAGTCTGTAGCCAGTACACAACACGCACACACATACTGGGAGGGAATCAATAAAAGAAAAACAAACAGAAGCTATCATGACATGTTCCCGTCAGGATCAGCTAATTAACTTGAAATTATAGAATCAACTCTTTTTAAAAATATATATATACAATAATTTATTGATTTTTTTACAGAGAGGAAGAGAGAGGGATAGAGAGTCAGAAACATCGATGAGAGAGAACCATCTATCAGCTGCCTCCTGCACCCCACATCTGGGGATGCACCCGAAACCAAGGCACATGCCCTCAACCGGAATCGAACCCGGGACCTTTCAGCCTGCAGGCCGACGCTCTATCCACTGAGCCAAACTGGTTTCGGCTAGAATCAACTGTTACACCATTTCTGAATGTAGCCATGGTGTTCTCTGTTGAGAAGCTCCGAGGCCCGCTCACGGGTCACCTGGCAGAGGATAGAGGCCGGGAGGGAGCGCAGGCACACAAACCACATCCGACAAGCAAACAGAGGGAGTCAGCTGAGAGAAGGAAGCAGCTTGTCTCCTCAGACAAATGCTTTCTCAGGTTACGGTGGAAAGCAAACACAAGAATTCAAAAATAGAACCACCTTCCCTTTCACCGCCGCCGTTGACGACGACAGCCCGGATTAGTGTAAACTCCCCGTGTACTTCTTGTACCGTGAACACGCGCGGCGTTCACCGACCAAGGGGCACTCTGGGCCTTCAGAGAGAAGGGATTGTTGTCACCAGCAACCTGCTGCCTAGCAACAAAACAGCAGCGCCTCACACCTTCCTCCCAGTCAGGGAGACACCAGCCTCGCCCCCCCTACAGACAGGGTTCTTTTATCAGGGCCTGTGGTTGGGAGGACTGCGTTTCCGGTTCTGCTTTAAGACGTGAGTCACTGTGAGGTCCTGTCAGCTGCTAGGAATTCAGTCCTGTGGCCAGAGCCTGTGAGAAAGCCGGGACAGAAGGCAAGAGGACCGCTGGGCTGGTTCCCTTTCCTTCTTTTTTTTAACTCCACTGACGGCTTCTCAGAGGTGTTGCTCTTTGCCCCTTAGCCAGGGGCACAGGTGGCCCCTCCCCTGGCCTTCACACTCTGCGGGAAATGGAATCCCACAACACAGCACCGATTCTGACTCCACGGGGCACCCCGCCCCCCCATCTGTGTCAATGCCTCATTCATGCCCTTGGGCGTCCGGTCGACGGCGATCCGGTCCCTCTCCAGGGCTGTGTGTACCAGACCGCGGGCACGGTGTTTGGTGGCGCGTTGCTAACCAACAATGTATAGAACAGAGTGTATCCAGCGAGGTGACTCACAGATAAATGACTTCACCCTCGGACCTCACGCTGGGTGCGCCTGGCTGTGGGTGACTCAGTGCTTAACCCTTGCAGGTCCGGGGAAACTCCTCTGGCCGCCTGCGTCCTCGGCGTCAGCATTTCCCAGCGGCGGCCAGGGTCCCCCGGAGGGGCACTGTGGTCAGGGAGGGTGGCCGGCCCGGTGGCCCAGCCTCAGGGCAGGGTTCCCTGCTGCTCCGTGCGCGCTCCGCTATCGACAGGGGCACTGATTGTGGGGAAATGCAAATTGCAGCTGTTTGGCAATTCGATGTAAAAGCAGGCATAGGCCACCCCGGGCAGTGCGGGCAGTTCACATTCAAGGTCAAGTCCAATGTCCCACAAGACTAAGCCTGTCGTTCCCTCCCTTGTGTTACCTTCCCAAGCAGACATTACTGTGTGCCTTTCCCGTCAGCAAGCTGAGGTCCTCACCCTCCCGCTCGCCAGGCCGGGTGGTGAGGGAGTTCTGTGCCGGTGGGAAAGACTTGTGAATGCCCTCTCGTGCGAATATGCAAGCACCCCCCTCCCCCCGGCGCCCCCTTCAGCTGCAGTCCTGAAGGACACGTTCCCGGACCCTTGGTGATGTGGTGCTGTGGCCATTTCTCCCGTTCTTCTTTGCTTCCCGTCCACTTGTGGCAATAGCAAAGGCCAAAGTGTTTGATCCAGGCTCTGAAATGTGGGCCTGATGTCAGTACTGCTAAGGGAGGGCAAGAATGAGGAAGAACTTGTAGTCACAAGCTGGCCCAAGATGAAAGGAGGTGTGTGTGTTTTTTTAAAGGCATTAGTTTTAGAGTATTTTTAGGATCACAGAAAAATTGAAGTGAAAGTACAGGGATTTCCCATGTACCTCTGTTCCTACATATGCACACCCTCCCCCACCATCAACACCCCCACCAGCTGGTACGTCTGTCACACATGCTGACCACACACTGACACCCGTCATCACCCAAAGTCCACAGTTTACAGCAGGGTCACTGGGTGGTGAACGTTCTGTGGACGAGTGTGTGCTGACACGTGCCCATCCCTGCAGTGCCATCCAAGTCATTTTATGGCCCTAAAACCCTGTGCCCCACCTGTTCGCCTCTCCCCGCCCAACCCGGGAACCCTGGTCCTTTCCCTGGCCCCAGGTCTGCCTTTCCAGAATGCCATCAAGCTGGGACCGCAGTGTGCAGCCTCTTCGATGGGCTTCTTCCACGTAATCACTGGCACTGATTGTGATTCAGTGATTGTGTTTCCTCTGTCTTTTCATGGCTTGGAAGCTCATTTCTTTTTCATGATGAATGATGGTCCATTGTCTAGATACGCCAGTTTGTTCATTCGCCTTTTGAAGGACATCTGGTTGCTTCCAAGTCTGAATGAAGCCGCCATAAATGTCTGTGTGCAGGATTTTGTGTGGACAGAACCCTTCAGCTCCGTTAGGTAAATGCCTGGGAGCACAGTGGCCGATGGTGTGGTGAGAAGGATCAGTTTTGTAAGAAATCACCAGACCGTCTTCCAAAGTGCCTTTCCACCAGCGATGAGTGAGGACCCTGCCCCACAGCCTTGCGGCATTCGGTGCCAGCAGTGTTTTGGATTTGGACCATTCTCCTAGGCATTCGTTTTAATCTGCCTTTCCCTGATGGCATGGGTGTGGAGCATCTTTCCTATCTTACCTGCTACCTGCACATCTTTGGTGAGGTGTCTGCTATGGTTTGGCTCATTTAAAAAAATATATATATATTATTGATTTTTCATAGAGCGGAAGGGAGAGGGATAGTTAGAAACATGGATGAGAGAGAAACATCCTGCACACCCCCCCACTGGGGATGTGCCTGCAACCAAGGGACATGCCCTTGACCAGAATCCAACCTGGGACCCTTTAGTCCACATGCCGACGCTCTACCACTGAGCCAAGCCGGTTTTGGCTCGTGTGGCTCATTTTTAACCAGGGAGTCTGTTTTCATGTGGAGGGGAATCGTTGTAAGGAGTAAGTTCATCTCTTCACCATCCAAACGCCCAGGTGTGTCGGCTGTGCCTCTGGACCGCAGGACGCATTGAAGCACCGCCTCCTAGAAGGGACCTCAGGCCGGTGCAGAGCCCGGGGACCTGCTCTGTCCCCTCTCCCCTGGGGGCCTCAGCAAGTGCTTCACAGCTCTCAGGCTCAGTTTGCTTCCCGTAAAAATTCAGATCATAACACTCCTGTGTCTAGATCCAATTGTACAGCTTCGATAAAATAGCATTGATGATGCTCTCGGCCCAGTGCCCGTCCTAAGGTACAGGTCAGGGAACACTGCTCTTTATTAATAAGAAGTGGACCGTGGTGTGGGCTATCAGGTGCACCGGGGCTGTAACGGGTGTTGGCCGGGTGGTTTGTACATTGTTTTGCTGGGAAAGCCGTAAGGAAACACCGCAGCCCGAGCTCAATAGCAGGTTCTTTTCTCACCGTGACGGGAGCTGAGATCCAGCTTCCGCAGGCTCGGTTTCTCCGAGGCCTCTCTCCTGGGCTTGCCGTGTCTCCCCTCAAGAGCCTGCACACATATCTCTATCCATCCTGCTCCGATAAGGCCTCCAGTCCTGTGAACGTGGGGCCCACCACAGTGACCTGCTGTGAACGTAATTACCTCTCTAAGGCCTTACCTCCACATACAGTCCCGTTCCGGGGTTCAGGACTTCAGTATGACTTTGGAGGATAAGAAGGGGGACATGTAAATGGGAGCCGTCTGGACAGTATCTGCTTTTGTTTGGCGTTTCCATGGCTATGAGCTGAGCTTTGAAGAGACCGGGAAGGGAATTCCCTGCTCTGCTCTGCCCACTCTGTGCTCCCTCCCTGGGGCTTGGCGCCGGGAGCTGGCACAACAGAAGCTGCCTTGTGACATGGCATCCAGCGCGCACAGCCCCTGCGCTGTGGGTTGAAGGTGTCCCCCCAGATTCAAATGTCAGCGTCCGGACGCCCGGGGCCTCATGGCCGCCCTGTGGGGATGAGGCCATTCAGGGTCGGCGTTCAGAGGACACCGTTGTCATCACAGGGGAGTGGACCCAGGGGCGCACACACAGGAGGAGATGCAGATCCCTCTGCAAGGCGAGAGGGAGCCGGGGACACCTCCCAGCCGCAGGAGGAGCCGGCGCTGGCACCGGGCCGGGCCGCTCCGTGGGGGCCGGGAGCAGACGGAGTCTGTGGTCAGGCAGGGCCGCCCCGTGTTTCCTCAGTCGCTGACCACGTCTCGCCGGTTGCCAGGGTGAGCTGGAGATGCCATGAGAGGACACATTTCCTACCCCTTAGGCTTGTGGCGGGGGAGGAGGGCAGGGGAGGAAAGGACACAATTACTTAAAAAATCCTTTGGGTGCAGCGTGGCCGGTGTTCCATTCCCTTGTTTTTCTGGAAATACATCTTCAGCTTTTATTTTAAGTTGGTGGCAAAACAAGAAAGGGCCATTCCCTGCAGAACGGGGCGGGGGGAGGGGGGAGAGGCTGTTGGGCTGCCTCCTGCCCCCTGGCCTGCTCCCCGTCCATGTGGCCGCCAGCCCTGCCTGTGCGGAGCCCGGGAAAGGTGAATTGGAGCGATGTAGCTCAGGCCTCAGTCCATCCCACCCACCTGGCCTCCCCCCCCCCGCCCGGCCTCCCCTCCCGCCGGGTCTCCCCTCCCCCCGGCCTCCCCCCCGCCCGGCCTCCCCCCCCGCCCGGCCTCCCCCCCCGCCCGCCCCCCCCCCGCCCGGCCTCCCCCCCGCCCGCCCGGCCTCCCCCCCGCCCGCCCCCCGCCGGCCTCCCCCCCCCCCGCCCGGCCTCCCCCCCCCCCGCCCGGCCTCCCTCCCCCCCCGCCCGGCCTCCCCCCCCCCGCCCGGCCTCCCCCCCCGCCCGCCCCCCCCCGCCCGGCCTCCCCCCCCCCCCCGGCCTCCCCCCCGCCCGCCCCCCCCCCCGCCCGGCCTCCCCCCCGCCCGCCCGGCCTCCCCCCCGCCCGCCCCCCCCCGCCGGCCTCCCCCCCCCCCGCCCGGCCTCCCCCCGCCGGCCTCCCTCCCCCCCGCCGGCCTCCCCCCCCCCGCCCGGCCTCCCCCCCCCGCCCGGCCTCCCCCCCCCGCCCGGCCTCCCCCCCGCCCGGCCTCCCCCCCCCCCCGCCCGGCCTCCCCCCCGCCCGGCCTCCCCCCCCCCCGCCCGGCCTCCCCCCCGCCGGCCTCCCCCCCCCCCCCCGCCCGGCCTCCCCCCCCGCCCGGCCTCCCCTCCCGCCGGGCCTCCAGCAGCCGGCGACTTCCCGCTTTCCGGAGAGAAGTCCACTCCCGCAGTGGCACACCCTGGCCCGGGCCCTGCGCCGGCCACAGCCATGCCCACGGCCACGGCCACACCGGCCTCCCGCCGACCAGGGCCTCGGCTTGCGGCTCCTCCTGCCGGAGTCTCTCTCTCCTCCTGCATCCCGGTCAGTCTGCCTCCTCCCCTCACATCTGTTCATTCGCCATTTCTGCTAGAGCTCTCCCCAGGACCCAGTCAGGACAGGTCTGCCCACATCCACGGCACTAACCCCACGGACGTCTGTCTTCCTGTGAGGCGCATTTCTCACTGACGTGTGCCATTGCTGGGTACTTCTGAGTCTCTGCAGCATGCCTGTGTCCTCACTAACATACCCTCGGCGCTCGGCACACAGTCAGGGCTCAGGGACCACTGGTGACAGAACCAGTGAATGAACGAGGGAGGGTCGGCGCTGACCATTAGACTTTCTAGTCTGGGAGGCAAGCTATACTGTTTGAAAACAGTAAAATAGTGGTGAATATGGGCAATGTCCGCACAAGTTTGAGTAGAAGTGTGAAAACAAACTCTGCACAGCTGTTATTGTTCAGTAACTCTTCTTACCTGTGAAAGTTAATTTCTTCCCCTCACGCTTTGAATCTATTTCCTAGATATTTACGTAACAGCCTATTCACTACAAAAATCTCTCATACACACAGAGAGAATTTTTCAGTAAGTGTGAATTTCACTTTTTAAAATCGACAAGTTACTAGGGATTTTCTAGGCCTTCCTAATTGAGTTTAAATGAACTGAATGAGTGTGAAGGGCTGGAGGACAAAGCTGTGCCTGCTCGTGATTTATCTGCCAGGTGTTTACTGGCTTGTGCTGGGGAGAGGGTGGTGGGTCTCGGGGCCTGGCCTGGTGGAGCTGCTGCCCACCACCGGCCACACAAATGTGCACAAATGTGGCCGCGCAGCCGGTGAGGCCTCCGCAGGAAGGGGCGGACGCTGTGACCTTCGCCGCCATGGGAAGCCCAGACCTGCACAAGGACCCCCTCTCGCCCGTGTCAGTAGGAGTGACGATCGGAGGAGGAAACAGACTGAGTAGGACAAGACTGTCTGCCTTCTAGCAAACCAAACAGCTAGATATTCGTCCGTCCTGACCTTTCAGGAAGAGCAAGCTGATGTCAGCTTCCCTGGGAAAACCTCTGCTTCTCTGTCATCTGTCCCCGCCCCTCCCTCCCGGACCAGGCCTCCCCGGGCTCAGCTATTGCTTCACCCTGTGGCTGAGCTCCCTAAGGAGGCCAATTGATATTTCGGCGATCCTCCTTCATTTCTGGCTTTCTTGAAAATACAACTAATTTCCGGTTTAGATATGTAAGAATTTGGAGTGAATGGGGAAGCCAGAATCTTACGATACAGATTCAGTCTCTCCATGAGGGTTGGGAAATGTATCCCGCACCTCCCTAAGCACCATGGGAACCGGGAGAGGACATAAAAACGTCATCCCGTCCACCGCCAGTGCTCTCTTAGCTGCAAGCGTGCGCTCTACGAGCTGCTTCTATTCGGACCCACTGGGTAAAATTGCTCAGCGGAGTCAGAGTGCCCTCTCAGGAACAGTTTTCAATCTGCTATGTTTTTAACCGTCAGGTCCGGTGAAGGTCTGAGAATATCACCAGGTGAAGTTCCATGAAGTGTCTGCATTCATAATTGGCAGGAAGCAGAGTGTCTTGGTTGTGGGATCATTGAACAGAGACGCCCCTTCCTGAGGGTGGAGGGGGCTGTGCAGGAGCCGGTGCAGGAGCCTGCTCGCTAGGTGGCTGTTTCCTTGGGCCCTAGCAGTGACCACTTAGAGTCCAGGGGGTCTCAACCTTCCCAATGCCGCGACCCTTTAATACAGCTCCTCATGTTGGGGTGACCCCCAACCATAACATTATTTTCATAACTGTCATTTTGCTACTGTTATGAACCGTCATGAAAATATCTGTGTTTTCCGATGGTCTCAGGCTCTGCAGCAGCGGCTCTCCCTCCACCTGTGGGTCTGGTTCATTTCAATGTCCTCAGCG